>NC_041386.1:517427016-517490931 GCF_002162155.2 Triticum dicoccoides
TCAGAGATAGAGGAGGGAGGCAGGGAGGAGGCTGGCGACGGGGCGGGCAACTCCGGCCGTCCCAGGCTCAGGCGAGAGCACTGGCCGGTTCGGGGTGGAGTGCCGCGTCCATCCAGACGAGAAGAGGGCGCCGGGGAGGACCAGGGCGACGGGGCTCACGACGACAGGTGGTGGCGACCGTTCTCGTGACACGACCCTTGGGGTGCTTCGGCGAGGTGGAGAGAGGGTAGGGAGGTTCGCCGGACTCTCCGGAAGCCGGGGGTGGTGGCTAGGGGAAGAGTAGGGCTCTGGTGGCCCCGAATTTAGGATGAGGAGGCCCGCGGCCATGGCGGTAACGGTGGAGCAGGGGAGCTCCAGAGGCTCGGGCGGATGGATGAGGAGGTTGCTGGGAGTGAGGGGGCTGGTGTAGGGATGGCAACGGGGCCCCATACCCGCCAAACCCGTGGGGATTTCATCTATTAGGGGGTGGGGATGGGCGAAAACATCCCCATGGGGATATTTACCAAACTATTTTATTCCCCACAGGGTACAACGGGGATGGGGACGATATCCTATTCCCCAGACCCAATACCCATCGGGGACCCGGTTAGTAACTGTGATACTACGGTCAACCTTAAAATATTCACAAACAAACTTGCGAAAACAGAAAAAAGCTCTAAAAACCTTAAACCTATATCACATCATCACCTCAGCTGCCACCATGACCAAGAAGTCAATACAACCTAGATAGGCATTAGCAGGACAAGGACAACACCATGTATGTATGTTGATTATAGGGTGTCATATTATGTATATGAGTATTTGTTTATGGGGATGGGGACCCTAATGGGGCCCCGTTCCCCAGTGGGGCATGGGTATGGGGAAATTTCATCCCCAGTCATGTAAACGGGCATGGGGATGGGATGATAGGAAATAGATGGGGATGGGGATGTTCTAGGTATCCCCATAGGGGATTATCCCCATTGCCATCCCTAGGCTGGTGGTGAGGTCGAACGGCCTCAGGGTGGGCCATATATAGCCGGGCGAGGGAGGCCGTGGCCGAGTGCCGCCGCTCGAGCTCAGCCAAAGCTTTGGCGAGGTTCGGAGAGCACGGGCGAGCACGGGAACACGATGAGGGGGAGAGTAGACGAGCTACAGAGGTGCATAGTGCAAGAGGGGCCGAGGGCGTAGAGGAGGAAGACGCCGCGGCGCCATTAAAGCTCGATCGGCCATAGTGCACCTGTGGGCGCGTGGCGATGAGGAAATGGCTCCGGGAGGACGGCGACAATGCGGGCTAGCTGTTGGACATGCTCACGAGCGCGAAGACGACGAGAAGGAGAGGGGCCTGAGCAAGAAACCATTCAGATTGCGTCCATGGCATGCCAGAGCTCGTGATCACCGCGTGCACTAGTGCACACAGTGGCACACGGCCGGCCAAACATGTCTGGGGGCTTGTCCTTCCTGGGGAGGTTGCAACTGAAGTGGTAGTTTGGTCAAAAGTGCTCTGGTTAGAAGGTAATTATCCTCTAAAGTTTACTGCAGTAAACTTGGTCGTGTACTGCTGATCAACAGGAAAGTTATTGGGAGAAATGGAGTTGTCTGCGAGGTTTAGGGTAAGAAGGACTTTCATCCTAGTAACTTTGAGAGGATTTGGATCAAGATTTAATGTAGTTGCTTAACAACTACCAAATCTGGTCCAGGAATGAGATTTGGATGATGCACTCACATGGTGAGGCTACTTGAGCTCAAATTCGGCAAGGCATTATGATTTGGTCATAGTAAGATGCTGTAAAAATTTCATACCAATTGGGTTCACCAAAATAGTACTTCCTTCACAGCTATTCTCGCTAACCAGAATCTTGCAATAATTCTAGAGAAATATTGGCTAGCTAAAATGGTGCCAAATTTGGTGGAGAGAAGTCATTTGGATAGGAGAACAATCTGGTAATTTATCAAGATTTTGAAGCAATATAAATTATACTTGCTTCACAACCTGAAAATATTAACAGAATCAAAGATTTGGTCCTGTGCTCACATCGATTATTGGATGGGACTGAAATTTGGAGGACGGTAATTATATGAGCACATGAAGGAGTGTACAAAATTTCAACTCATTTGGATAACCCTAGTTAGCACTTCCTGCACAAAGGCTTCCCTCAGACAGGAACTTTGAAAAATCACTGAGGAAGTTTGGCTAGGCAAATAAAGTTGAATTTTGGCACAGGTTAATTATTTGGACATGAAAAGACGTCCAAAAAGTTTGGGGTCAATTGGGCAAAGATAAATATCACTTGCTTCACAATGTGCCATTTAGGACAGAATATGAAATGAATTTATTGAGCATGATGAGAAATATGGCTAGTGAAATATTTTGCCATATTTGAGGAAGATATGACCCAAACAATTTATGAGAATTATTTGGGGATTTTTGTATGGGCAGAAATATAGGTTGCTTCTCAACCTAGGGCAGACAGGGTTATTCCTTTAATAGAAAAAGGAATTTTCCCTAGAAAAAGAAATTAGGGTTTGGTCAAGGAGTGGAGTGACATGATCTTGGAAAAGTTTTTAGGATGATGAGCCACTTGGGAGAGGAAATTAAGATGATTTCCCAGGTGACAAGGCCACAGAACCACTCCAAGAAGAAAAACAGAGCAAAAACCAAATAAATCAAAAGAAAAAGAAAAAGGCCAAAATCTAGGCTGTTACATGGTGGCAGCGAGGTGCAAGCCACGGAAGGGGTTGTCGGGAAAGAGCTTGCCGAGAGTATTCCTTCTTGGGACAACTTTTCTGGGCTTGATGCTCTAGCCACAGCGGCAACGAAACTTCAGGAGGAGGAGATTGGCGAGGTGACATAGCTTGAGGCGGAGTGGCTCGCGGCTGTGTCCCATGCCCCCGAGCCAGTTTTGGACCAGCGCCCCCGCAGGCACGCTGCTAACCGGGCGGGGCCCTAATCCAGCGCCCACCGCCAAGAGGGTGAAGAAGACCACCACCAAGGTCGCCAAGGTTGATGTGGTGTGCCGCCAATCCCCTCACCTTACTCGGACCAAGACTTCCCCCGCCAAGCAATCGGCGGATGTGGATGTTGATTCCAGCTCCCACTCCAGCTTGAGTTCTTCACATAGCTCACCTCCCCTGGAGCCCCCGGCACCACGCCGGGCGGCGAAGCTGTCGGAGAGTGCTGCCCCTCCACTCCAAAGAGAGGAAGGGAGCCCTCACCTCCCATGGAGTTCAACTTGAACTCCATGCTTATTAAAGAAGACTAAGGAAGATTTTCCCTTTCGTAAATATCTCCGGTATACTCGATTACCCTTGCTGGCTAACCTTGTGTTCTGCTATTGTCGACAGGGAAGTGGAGGAGGACACGGAAACCCTCATCCACCGTCCACGGAAGAGGCTCCAGCGCGCTGGGTCACCGAAGACCACAGAGAGCCCGGCCTTGGCGGAGAGAAACATGGAGAATCTTGTGCCAAGCCCCTAGTCCAGCTCTCAGCCCGGAGGTGGAGGACCAGACTCTTCCGCTATAGGTGATGGAGATGGCCTTCCTGCTCCCTCGACCGAAGGGGATGGTGGGACGACGCAGGGCAAGCCCCTCCTGGAGGGGCAGACCTCCTCTGCTGACCAAGCAGAAGAAACCCCCACGGAGCTCCCGCGGACAAGATTGCACAAAGAGCTGCCGCGACTACCGTGGCAGGGGATGAAGTACATGGCCCGTCAATAGATGCTGCCAGGGAAACCGAGGTCCCTGCCCGGCAAACTTCTCCAGGTACTCAACTTATGCCCTTTTTCCTTTCTTGCTCTGATCACTTCTCCTTGTTTCCCCATTACCGGAAACTTCTGTCTCTTCGTTGCTCGCTTGGCCTGTCATCCGCAGACCCCAAACTGAAGAGCCGGAATTACTAGAGGTGGTGGCCGACATCGGAAGGGCAGCCGCGGATGAGGCCGTTGAGATTGCCGTTGCAGAGGGGCAGGACCTTGTTGTTGCGAATGCCCAGGATTCCTTGGCGGTGGTGGAGCATTCCTTGGAGAATGCCCTGGAGGAGGAAGCGGTGATCGAGGGGAAAATTCCTCTCCAGACTATGGATCCCCTTTCCTCCTCTAGGATTGCTAGGGAGACCCCACCAGCTTTCTCGAACCAGCTGGCAATGGTGCTGGCGCAGGTTGGGACTGGAGCCCCGGGCCCGCCCATGGCAGCGGGCATAGAGCTTGATGAAGAGCTTCAACGTCTTCTGGCACCGCTGTATCAGGGGACTGGAGAAGCTGATGACTCAGTCATCGTCACAATGGACTTGTCCTTCTTGGAGTCCATGGCGACAGGCATAAAAGAAATGCAGGCCCGACATGATCATAAGTTGCAGGCGCTCAAGGTGCGGCGCGAGTCCGCTAGTAGGGCGGACCAGAAGCTGAAGGATAAATGCTTGGAGCTGCGTGAGTGGCATGATAAGCAGCTCAAGGTGCTCATGAGGCAGCAACAGGCGCTCGTGATGAAAAGGGAAGATGTCATGACCCATGAGATGCACCTGGCGGACCGCAATGCATCCCTGGATGCCAGAGAGCAAGAGATCTCCCTCCGAGAGGAGAAGCTCGAAGACACTCTCCGCGCCAAAGATGACGAGTTGGAGGCTCTTGTGCGGCAGCGCACCAAGGAGCTAGAAGACAAGCATGGGGCTGCCCTGGACGCCCTCATCGCTGATTCTGCCACTCAACTGAAGAAGCTCACTGAAGACCTAGCTGTCGCATCTGCCGCCAAGAATGACCTCGACCGACAGGTGGTTAAGCTGACAAAAGATCTTGCCGGGAGCACTAAGGAGGTGAAGGCTCTCAAAGAAGAAGCACGAAAGGCGAAGGTTCTCTTGACTGACGCGTAGACATAGCTCTCCTCCAAGACCCAAAGCCTTGAGACCGCCAATGGCACCATCACCGATATGAAGGCCAAGATCAGCTCCTTTGAGAGTGCGGCAGAGTCTAGTGAATCCGGCCAATAGCTGCTAACCAAGGATCTGGATATTGCCCAACATCTCCGGAAGGATGCGGAAGACAAGCTGAAGAATCAATCCGAGCAGGTTGATCTTTGGATGAAGAGCCTGGTCGACATCGCGAAGCGTCTTGCTGCCCAAACTGTAGTGATGGGCATGGATGGCCCAACTTTCTCGGTCAACAAGCACGAGGTTCCAAGCGCCAAGTTTGGAGTCTTCTTCAATGAGTTGATCAAGAAGCTGAAGGTGCATGAAGAGGGGAGGGCCGAGCGCTTCGCGACCGAGTCCCGGAAGTTTGCTCACGACGCCCTCTTCATGGTCTTGAGTAATATCGCCTGCCGCCATCCAGATCTCGACCTTGACGACGGGTTCAAGAAGCCGCCAGCGGGTGCCGATGTCGCAGCTGCCAAGGAGAAAGCCACTTCCTGGGCCGCCAGGGTCCTCCACGTCCAAACGGCGTCACCTGGCCATCAAACCAAGTAACGGGCCGTCGTTGCTCCTGCGTTCCCCTGTAATAAGACATGACGTATGCTCCGTGTTTAGGCACTATATCTTTTGCGTTTGCGTGGAACTGATATTTCCTGTTGGATCTTAAATGCGCATTTATCCCTTTGAGCTTTATATGTTTGTGTTCATATAATCAATCCCTATGTCTGTTCAGGATGCCTGTCGGTATCATATTGTCGCAATTGTCGTAAGGGTCTAGCCCTTAACACTCATCTTGGCGTGGATGCTTCCCGGCAGGTTTTTCCTAGGTAGTTCTCGACACAGCCTCTCGTCCTGCGAGCATGGCTCGAGACAGGATGATGGTACGATCAAAGAAACTAGCCAAGGTTCCATCACATGAGGGTTTTCACGATACGGATACTTACTAAAGCCAAGGGATAAACAACCGCAAGAATCTAAAATGCATCAACAAGAAACAATGATGTAGAGTTAGCTTTTGTTTTCGGTTCTTTTTCCCTCAGTCAGGCCACGTGCACTTACTATGCTCGCAATGTCCAGAAGAGAAGAAGCCAAACGGGCAGTTCCCTCATTCCCGGCAGGGACTGATACGCGTCAAGTGTGCCTGGCGGGCAGTGGGGTATGGTGTCGGGCTCTTCCGGTCCCCCTCCCTTTCCCCTTCCCCTTTGAAATAGCCTGGCGGCAGCTATTGCGTGGATTATGCCAACGCAGATGGCCTTGCCAGAACACACTTGTCGGGGCAACAACTAACAGATTGATACAAGCGTTTCACTCAAGATTTCCCAAAATAGAGTAAATACTGGACCGAGTATCATGCGGTAGTCATCGACATTGATAATGCCATGGCCAAAGTGGATCGATCGCAGACGAAGGGAGGGACGGAAAGGTGGGACCTCGTGCCCACGCACCCTGCCCCCTTTTTTCGAACGGCGCCTGAACAATGGGTATACTTCCTGGGACGCCAAGAGGAGCATATCGCCGCTAGCAGCAATCTTTGCAGTAGCCGCAGCTACGGCGGGATGTGGTGACGAACAATGCAGGTGCGGGGATAGCCCCGCTTAATATTTGTATCTTCGTAGGCACCACAGATGCCAAAGGCTTCGAGCGGTCTACCACGGATAGGGCGTGCTGCTCACTCTTTCAGGTTCGCGCAAGTGATGCCCCCTACCTAGCGCCCCAAAGATGTCATGGGAAACCATGGCCACCTATGTGACCGAAGGGCCCCTTGCTGGTTCGGCAGGGGGGATGTCACATCACACAAAGAGCAGAGGAGTGCGGGCAGCATGACAAAGATCACACAAGCAAATTTTACCCAGGTTCAGGCCGTCGTGAGGCGTAAAAGCCTACTCCTGCTTTGGTGGATTGATGGTGGAAGAATGGTGGTGGAGCGCACTACACTTGCCCGACATGGTTACCTCAGGGCGATAGTGGCCGCGCGTGTATGAATGTGTGGGTATCCAACCTTCCAACCCTTATTACGGTTGCCATGGGCCTCCTTTTGTAGGTTAAGGAGTCACCACAATGGCAAAGTAGTCATTATGCACTGATAAGATAGCAAACAGTGCTATCTTACCTAACCCTGCAGGCTGACCGGGTGCATTAAATGTGCCACTTGACGTCACATCGTCGCTTGCCCGGCAAGCCTTACCGGGCAGTTTTGCCAGCTTCATACCTGCTCGCTCGACACGTCGCATGGCGGGTGTCTCTCGTAGGCATTTCCCGTAGAAAGAGGCTGCCATGTGGCAAATGGCTGCAACTTAGTCACTTTGCGGCTTGACACCGCATCGATTGACGTTGTGGGTCGTGGTGGAGTAGTTGGGTGAGGTGGTTTTTCCGCCACGAGTCCCGGCAGGCCCTGCCAGGAGGTCTTGGTCGTTCTCTTTTGGGGGTGACCCCGCCCTCGCCGAGCTCGTTTGCCTGGCAAGGGAGGCTTTCCTCCTGGTGGTATCTTGCTTCCCTGGCTTGACCTTGGTCCTCTTGATCTGCATGTTGGTTCTTTGAATAACTTGATCTCTTGTACTCTGGCACGGCCTTGGCTTGTCCATGCACGAGTCAAGGGAAAATATATACCCCTGTCTGTTTCCCCCGACACTCTACCTTCGGGATTAGTGCTGAACCTGGATAAATGTTATTTGGTGTCTGTGTTGAGCGTGAACATGATTAGATCGTGTTTATTTCAATACAGTTATTCATTTAAGTCAGAGAATAATGGTTATTCTGTTTACATGAATAATACCTTCTTCGGTCATGCACCTAATGTGAATGGTTTATTGAATCTCGATCATAGTGATACACATGTTCATAACATTGAGGCCAATAGATGTAGAGTTGATAATGATACTACCACTTTCTTGTGGCGCTGCCGCTTAGGTCATATTGGTGTAAAGCGCATGAGGAAACTCCATGCTGATGGACTTTTGGAGTCACTTAATTTTGAATCACTTGACACATGTGAACCATGCCTCATGGGCAAGATGACTCAAACCCCGTTTTCTGAAATGATGGAATGGGAAATTGACTTGTTGGAAATCATACATACTAATGTGTGCGGCCCGGTGAGTATTGACGCGCGTAGTAGATATTGTTACTTTATCACCTTCACCGATCATTTGAGTAGATATGGGCATATTTACATGATGAAGCATAAGTATGAAACGTTTGAAAAGTTCAAGCAATTTCAGAGTGAAGTTGAGAATCACTATAACAAGAAGATCAAATTCCTACGATCTGATCGAAGGGAGAGTATCTGAGTTATGAGTTTGGCAATCACTTAAGACAATGTGGAATTGTTTCACAACTAACGCTGCCTGGAACACCACAACGTAATGGTGTGTCCAAAGGTCGTAATCATACCTTATTGGATATGGTGCGTTCTATGATGTCCCTTGCCGATTTGCCACTCGTTTGGGGGTTATGCATTAGAGACAACTACATTCACTTTAAATAGGGTACCATCTAAGTCCGTGGAGACGACACCATATGAACTGTGGTTTGGCAAGAAACCTAAGTTGTCATTTCTTAAGGTTTGGGGCTGCGATGCTTATGTCAAAAGGCTTCAGCCGGAAAAGCTCGAACCCAAAGCGGACAAACGCATCTTCATAGGGTACCAAAAGAGACGGTTGGGTATACCTTCTATCTCAGATCCGAGGGCGAAGTGTTTGTCGCTAATAATGAGTCCTTTCTCGAGAAAGAGTTTTCTCTCGAAAGAATTGAGTGGGAGGAAGATATAACTTGATGAAATTGTTGAACCTTTACTTCAACCAGAGAGTAGTGCAACATAGGAAGATGTTTCTGTGGCACCTACGTCAGTTGAATAGGAAGCTAATGATGATGATCATGAAGCTTCGGACCAAGTTACTGCCAAACCTCATAGGTCGACAAGGGTACATACAACTTCTGAGTGGTCCGGTTGTCGATGTCAGAACCGGCAGATCTCGGGTAGGGGGTCCCGAACTGTGCCTCTAGGATCGATGGTAACAGGAGATGGGGGACACGATGTTTACCCAGGTTCGGGCCCTCTCTATGGAGGTAATACCATACTTCCTGCTTGATTGATCTTGATGAATATGAGTATTACAAGAGTTGATCTACCACGGTATCGTAATGGCTAAACCCTAGAAGTCTAGTGTAAGTGCATCTAGTGCCACCCCTAGTTGGTTTTGGAGTATTGATGACAAACCTAGTTGAGGGACTAATGTGTTTGTGAGAATTGCAGGATAACACAGGTAGAAGTCCCTCATTGATTCGGTTTTACTACTAGAGATGACCCCTAAAAATGTATGAAGACATTGAAGTCAAAGGTGGTATATGAAGATATTCACATTGAAGACTACGACAAAAGAAGACACGATATGAAGCCTATGGAGCTCGAAGACTTAGATCTTTCGTAGTTCTTTTTCTTTTGTGATGAGTCATAGGAACTACCCTACTGTTAAGTGGGGTCCAGGAGAACCAGTCAGAATGACTGAAGTGATGCCTAATTCAAAACCTATGTCTTCGAGCGAAGACTATGAGAGCAAATCTTGTCCAGAGTCCGACAAGTCAGCTTTACTTGTAGCCCAAGTAAAGTTGCCGTGTGAGTTCGAAATCTGACCGTTGGAACACGTGTCAGTTCCTTAGTGACCCAGGGTCATTTTGGACAAATTAGGTCGGGTTGCCCAGTGGCTATAAATAGTCCACCCCCTACAACCATAAACGGTTGGCTGCTCAGATTTCAGTGCACGACTTTTGTCGTTTGAGAGCAACCCACCTCGAAGCCTTTGAGAGAGAATTCCTTGCGAGGATAAAGCCCTAACCACAAAAGCCAGAGAGAATTGGGCATCACTTAAGTCTTCTTGTCTGTGTGATCTGAAGACTTATTACACTTGAGGACTGTGCATCCTACAGATGGTTAGGCGTCGCGTTCAGAGCATCCAAGAGACATTGTGGATTGCCAGTGAACGAAGTCTGTGAAGGTTTGGGAGTCTACCTTGAAGACTTAACTGAGTGATTGGGCGAGGACTATGTGACCTTAGCTCAAGGAGAATACGGTGAGGACTTGGTGTCCTGAGCTGCGTGTTCAGGACTGGGTGTCCGGGACTGTGTGTCCTAAGGTTTAAATACCTAGCCGCTCCAACCAGACGTACAGTTGTCACAGCAACTGGAACTGGTCCAACACATCATTGTCTTCAACGAGTCACTGGTTTCATCTTCACTTCCTCTTACTTACTGTTACTCATTGTGAAGCCATTGCATGCTTGCTATATCTTTTGTCTTCACAATGTAACTGTATGATTTGTTTGGCTTCATAACTTCTTCCTACCTGATCCTTATTACACTGCAGCTACTTGTCATTGTGCTTTCACTCTATTGAATACTTGACCATGGCTTGCCTAGTGTAATCTAAATTCCGCTGCATAGTGATAGGCATATCTCTACTGTTTGTCTTCATAACTTCCATGTTTTGAAGACTTCCATAAAAATCGCCTATTCACCCCCCTCCCCCTCTAGTCGATATAACGCACTTTCAATTGGTATCAGAGCAAGGTGCTCCCTTGTTCTGTGTCGACTGCAGGGATAATTAAAGTCTCCGCTGCATGCCCCGTCTTCGATGGAACTGAATATCCCTACTGGAAGAATAAGATGCGTATGCATCTTGAAGCCATTGACGTCGACCTATGGTATGTCGTTGAGAACGGCGTTCCCAAGGCTGGAGAAGGTGTCACTGCTGCTGATGTCAAGAAATTCGTTCAACTGGACTCCACTGCCAAGAACATCATCTGTGGTCATCTGACCAAAGGACAGTATGGCCGTGTGAGTGCTTTGAAGACATCCAAGCTGGTCTGGGACTGGCTCTCCAAGGTCAATGAAGGCATCTCAACCCAGAGAGATCAAAGAATCAATGTCCTTCGCAATCTCTTCAACCGCTTCAAGCGAAATGACAATGAGAATGTCCAGCACACATTTGACCGACTCACTGACATCACAAATGAGCTTCAAGCCCTCGGCGCCATTGAGATTACCAAACACGAAGTCATCAAGACGCTGCTGAGATCACTTGATAGTTCGTTTGACATCCTGGCCCTAATGATCCAAGAACGTCCTGATTTCAAGACACTCGATCCGTCTGACGTACTTGAGAGGCTCAATACACATGAGTTTCAGCTTTCGGAGAAAAGAGACATCTACGGTCCAAATTATGGGCGAACTCGTGCCTTGAAGGCAAAAGTTGTCTCCTCATCTGAAGAAGAATCTGATAGCAGTTCTGATGATCCTGAAGACATTGGAAGGGAACTTGCTATGCTTGTCAAGAAGTTCCAAAAATTCACGAAGAAGAAAGGTTTCAGAAAGTCTTCCTGATCAAGTTCAAGGAATGATGAAGCTCCTGCTCATGAGTACAAGAAGAAAACATGTCACAAGTGCAAGAAACTTGGCCACTTCATCTCTGAGTGTCCACAGTGGGACAATGAGAACAAAAAGAAGAAGAAGAGCAAGGAATATGACTGTGACGACAAGAAGAAGAAGAAGAAATAATCAAAGTCTTCTTACAAGTCTTCCTCAAAGTCTTCATCACACAAGAAGAGCTCATCTGGCAAGGCACGTGCGTTTGTTGGCAAGGAAATGGATTCAGAGGAGGAGTCCGCTTCTGATGAGGCAGAGGTGGAGTCTGAGGAGGAGTCTAATTCTGGCATTGCAAGTCTGGCTACAGCATATGTCGCCAAGTCCATCTTCAACACTGAAGATACTGACTTCATCACCGACACCGATGCAAATGACAAGGACTACTCCACTCCTACCCACTTCTTCATGGCACGCGGTGCCAAGGTAAACAAACGCACTACTCACTATCAAACATCTAGCGACGATGACTCTGATTGTGATTCAAAACCCAGTTACAAAACACTTGCTAAAATTGCAACTGAACAACAGAAAGCCATGGAACATATTCAAAAACTATTAGACAGAAGCGATGATCTGTTGGGTGCTGAAATGACTCGATCTGAATCCTTAATTGAAGACATAAAAAATCTTCACGTTAAGTATCAGGAACTTGAAGATCGTATTGATACTCTCTCAACAACTCATTAAAAGCTTTCCTACGATTATCTTCAAAGGAAGCAAGAAATTGAGAGCGGCTCATGAAGATCTTCAAAAGGAAAACGAATCACTTCGCGCCAAACAGATCAGTTCCGCTCAGGGAGGATTTGAACCACCATGTCTTAAATGCATTGAGCGTGATAATGCTACTTCTGTTGCTGAATGTTCCACTGCTACTGCTGTTGCAATATCTTCAACTGTTGATGTGGTAACTAACCCCTCTGCTGAGGATACCACTGCTATTGCTGATGAGAATGCTAGGTTGAAGACATTGCTTGAAACAGGGATGTACAAAAGTCTTAAAGGACATCAGACATTATGTGATGTCCTCAAGAAGCAGATTCTGAACCGAAACCCTAGGAAAGAGGGTGTTGGGTTCGTAAGGAAAATAAATGCAAATGGCTCTTACTAGAAACCTGAGCAGTACCCCAAAACCAAGTGGGTTGCTGCAAAGGAACCTTCAGCAGATCCATCCAATTTATCTGGCTTCACTTGTGCTAACCCCATTATCATTGATGAATCCTTTGATGCAAACTATATACTGTTTAAGAATCAGATTGGTGAAGTGTTTGCCAGGTACATTGGTACTAACTGCAGGAATGGATCGCCTTGAAGAAGATCTGGGTTCCGAAAAAGTGTCTGGAAAATCTTCCTGTGAATGTCTTCATGACACCTCACTTGAAGAAGACAAACCTCGGACCAAAGGCTTCATACGGTCCAAAGGCTTCATGCAGACAGAGGACTCACCTGAGTCACACTAACGCAAATGTTTTGCAGGGAAACCATACTCAGGCATATGAATATGAGAGCGGTTCATCAAACCGTCATGTTCATATGACCAAAAATTATTCTGCCTATTCTTATGAGTACTATTGTCCGCCTGCTAGACTATTTGCTAGGCCTCCAAAACCAAAATTCTCAGATGCTGCACTTAGACTTATTGCTTCTAAGCCACCCTTGAGGATGTGGGTGGTTAAGAAAGCTTAACTCTCTTTTGCAGGGAAAGGTCTCCAGCAGAAAAACAAAATCTTCTAACGCTATTGCTGGGGACCTTAAAAATCCTGTAGGGCGCAAGATAAAATGCCCGAATGGCATCATTATGTACTTCGTTCCTGAAACGCATGCTACTCTCCCTATTAGTCCTAATCTGGATCTAAGTTTTCATAACCCACTGGTTCGTCAAATGTTTTTGCTTCACAATTCTCTTCGTGAAGCCTATCCCCCTAACTGCACTGTAGGGTACGACACCAGCGTCTTCAAAGTCTTCAGAATGGATTATTGACAGTGGGTGTACAAATCACATGACTGGCAAAAGAAGCCTTCTTATGGACTCAACCTTACGTCCATGCGACAAGAGCCACATCACATTTGCTGACACTGGTAAAAGTAAGGTATTGGGTCTAGGTAGAGTTGCAATCTCAAAGGATCAACACATGGATAAAGTCATGCTTGTTGAATCCCTTGGTTTCAACTTGATGTCTGTCTCAATGCTTTGCGATTTGAACATGGTCGTAATATTTGGAAAATTTCGTTGCCTTGTACTAATGGAATCTGACAAGTCTCTAGTGTTTGAAGGGTATCGGAAAGATGATTTGTATGTGGTAGATTTCTCAGCAGGGCCACAACTTGCAGTATGTCTTCTTGCAAAAGCTTCAGAATGCTGGCTTTGGCATTGGAGGCTTGGACATGCTGGCATGAGGAACCTCCACACCCTTGCGAAGAAGAAGCATGTCATAGGCATCGAGGGCGTCAAGTTCAAGAAAGATCACTTATGCGGTGCCTGTGAAGCAGGGAAGATGACGAGGGCAAAACATCCCTCGAAGACAATCATGACCACTACTCGACCCTTCGAACTACTTCACATGGATCTTTTTGGTCCCACTCACTACTCAACTTTTACTACTACTGCTTGCCTCTATGGCTTCGTTATTGTTGACGATTATTCTCGATATACTTGGGTGCACATAATCCTTTACAAGACTGAAGTGCAGGATGTCTTCAGACGCTTCGCCAATCGAGCTATGAACAATTTTGGCGCCAAGATAAAGCACATCAGAAGTGACAATGGCACTGAATTCAAGAACACTGGCCTTGATACATATCTTGATACCTTGGGCATCACACATGAATTCTCAGCTCCGTACACGCCACAGCAGAATGGCGTCGTCGAACGCAAGAACAGAACACTCATTGAGATGGCCAGAACGATGCTAGATGAATAGAAGACTCCAAGAAAATTCTGGACTAAAGCTATTGACAGTGCATGCCATATAATCAATCGTGTTTATCTTCACAAGCTTCTGAACAAGACATCTTATGAGCTCCTTGCTGGCAAAAAGCCAAATGTCAGTTACTTCAGAGTATTTGGCGCAAGGTGCTGGATCAAGGACCCACATCACACCTCAAAATTTGCACCAAAAGCACATGAGGGTTTTATGCTTGGATATGGAAAGGATTCGCACTCCTATAGAGTCTTCAATCTCTTTCATTAAAAAGTGGTTGAAACAGTGGATGTGCGGTTCGATGAGACCAATGGGTCACAAAGAGAGAAACTACCAAATGTGCTAGATGAAGTTCCAGCTAGTGAATCAATCAAGCTTATGGGAACTGGAGAGATTATACCTTCTGAAGCTCATCCTGAAGAAGAACTTATCATCTCAGCACCTGATCCACATGAAGACAATGCTCAGCCTGAAGACATTCCTCCCAACGACAACACAGATCAGCAAGAGCAAAGTCTTCGCCCTATACATCCTCGTGTTGCCAATGAAGTGCAGATTGATAGAATAATTGACAGCATCAATGCACCAGGTCCACTCACTCGTTCAAGGGCAACTCAGCTGGCAAATTTCTGTGGGCACTTCACATTCGTCTCAATATCAGAACCCAAGAAAGTTGAAGAAGCCTTCATGGAACCTGAATGGATTCAAGCTATGCAAGAAGAGCTTCAACAGTTTGAGCTGAATAATGTATGGGAACTAGTTAAGCGTCCTGATCCACGAAAGCACAACATAATAGGAACCAAATGGATATACCGCAACAAGCAAGATGAGCATGGTCAAGTTGTCAGAAACAAAGCTCGTCTCGTTGCTCAAGGATATACTCAAGTGGAAGGCATTGACTTCGATGAAACATTTGCTCCTGTGGCTAGGCTTGAAGCCATACGCATGCTGCTGGCCTATGCAAATCATCATAACATACTTCTATATCAAATGGATGTGAAGAGTGCCTTTCTCAATGGCAAGATTGAAGAAGAAGTGTATGTTGCACAACCGCCTGGCTTTGAAAATCCAAAACATCCTGACATGGTATACAAGCTCAACAAGGCACTGTATGGCCTCAAACAAGCCCCTAGGGCCTGGTATGACACACTCAAATACTTCCTGAAGAGCAAAGGCTTCATACCTGGTTCCCTAGATCCCACTCTTTTCACGAAGACATATGATGGTGAACTGTTTGTGTGCCAAATATATGTGGATGACATTATCTTCGGCTGCACCAATCAGAAGTACAGTGAAGAGTTTGGATACATGATGCAAGAGCAATATCAGATGTCCATGATGGGAGAGCTGAAGTTCTTTCTTGGTCTTCAAATACGACAACAACGCAATGGCATCTTCATATCTCAAGAGAAGTATCTCAAAGATTGCCTGAAGAAGTTTGGTATGCAAGACTGCAAAGGCTTCACAACACCAATGCCAGCCAAACATCATCTGGGTCCTGACGACAATGGTAAAGAGTTTGATCAAAAGGTATACCGCTCCATGATTGGTTCTTTACTTTATCTATGTGCATCTAGGCCAGATATTATGCTTAGTGTTTGCATGTGTGCTCAATTTCAAGCGGCACCAAAGGAGTCGCATCACTTAGCTGTGAAGCGAATTCTTCGATATTTGGCTCACACCCCAACTCTAGGATTATGGTATGCAAAGGGCTCAGAGTTTGATTTGGTTGGATTCTCGGATGCTGATTATGCTGGTGACAAAGTTGATCACAAGTCTACATCAGGCACATGTCACTTTCTGGGACGATCACTTGTATGTTGGTCCTCAAAGAAGCAGAACTGTGTATCTCTCTCCACTGCTAAATCTGAATACATTGCTGCTGGATCTTGCTGCGCTCAGCTTCTGTGGATGAAGCAAACACTCAAGGACTATGGCATTCATCTGAAGCAAGTGCCACTTTACTGCGACAACGAAAGCGCCATCAAGATTGCCAACAACCCAGTTCAGCACTCGAAGACAAAGCACATTGAAATTCGTCATCACTTTCTCAGAGATCATGTTGTGAAGGAAGACATTGATATCATACACGTCAATACTGAAGAGCAATTGGCCGATATCTTCACCAAGCCCTTGGATGAGAAGAGGTTTTGCAAGTTACGGTGTGAGCTAAATATCCTGGAATCCTCAAATGTCCTGCGATCAGGCACACATCCTAACACTTATGCAAATGATGACTTAGATGTGCAACACACAAAGTAAAGTATATCTTCAATAAATGAAGACATACATTCTAAGTGTGAATACATTAATGTGGAATTTTACTTCGGAGCGCCACGATAATTGTGCACCGTGTCTGGGTCTAATACTTCCTATACGGTGGGTAACGCCACCACCAAACATTCTATTTTGAAGTGTATCACTCATGGCGTTACCTTGCAATGTCTTCACATTTGGTTTGGCTTCGAACTCAACATATTTTCATGATTATCTTCACTACGTTGATTATATAGATATATATATATATACTAGTGTTATGTCCTCTACAGCATTCACTTATAGCTATGTCTTCTTGGTTGAATCTTTTGAACTAAGTGAATGTGATCGGACCCTAATCTCTCTATGCTTTCTATCTCAAATTCTATCTCTCCAAGTCATATGCGTTCTATTGAAACTGTCGAATGTCTTCTCTGCGTCCTTGTCAGCAGAATACACAGAGACAACCTTTAAAACCGTTTTCAATGCTCATTCATACACAAGAAATCCGGAGAAGTAGGAACGACCGCCCAACAATCCAGGCGTGCGTGGGATGTGGAACTGCCCCCAAAATACCGCATGATGGCCACATGCTACTCAGATGCGAATCGCCAGGGGCACCTGAGTAATAGTGCAGTGCCGCCCCTGCGCCTATAAATTCACACTTACCGCGGTCATTATCTCCTTCTTCCACCCTCGCACGAACCCTAGCACCACTGCTAGCTCTCGACGATGCCGGCGACGAAGCGCTTCACTGCCGCAACCTCTCTGATGTCGTCTTCACGCCGATCGCGGACATCGTCCTCTCCGCCGTCGCCGTAAGTGTCTTCCGTCGCCAAGTTAGGGCATGGAGGATTGAACTGCTCGGCATCATCTCCCACTCCGTCTAGCAGTTCCAAGTGTGGTAAATAAAACTTCTTTTTACAGCCCCTTTTGATCCCATGGTTCTGTCACTTTCGACCATAAGAAGTTTCTATTCACACAAGTTAGATATCTCTCAATCTGCATCTCATAACATGCCTAGTATATTCACTTGTGCTTCATGAAGTAGTTAGATTCCTCACTTGTACTGATCTGTGGGTTCGTACAAATCTGGAACCAACTTCTTTTCTATGAGTGAATGTCTTCGCACGATGAGGTCAATGTCTTCTAAACTGATTTATCTTCAAAATCTTCTGAGAATGCATATGACCTCTTCTCCTTCCCTCACACCTTAATGCTGTCACAAGTACATGTCCATGGGAGAATCCTTTGGTTCTCATAGTCTGCATTTATTTGCAGAGTTCTTACAGCATCACATAAATTCTCCTGAAGCCAGTTCCTGTTGGTCCAGCAAAAGAAAGCCTTTGAAGCCTTTGAACGTCTTGAAGCCTTCCAAGTTAAGGTTTATGGCTTCAGAAATAGCAGCAAGGAAGGGGGGCAGACAGAGACGTGGAGGAACATCCAAAGATCTGCCTGATGAACTGGCAGAAATGTACAAAACAGATCCTGAAGAGAATTATGGTCAGCGCAAGACCCGAATCCAATGGATTCGACGCTATTGGGCAGAACAATGGTTCCAATACCGCTTCGTCACCCAGGAGTATGCTGAGAAAAGTGCCATCAAGAGACCGTGGGGGGACATCCTTTACAAGAACATCATACCCAGGACCAGAGATGAAGCCATTGCTCAAGGCTTCTGCCCATGCATGGTCCCAGGACCACAGCCTGCTGAAGCACATCCGTCGTCACTACTCTGGTGTTGTGACGACAATCTGTTCAAGCGCAATTTCCAGTTTTCCCAGAACTCAGCGAAGCAGAACAAGAAGAAGTTGGGGTTAGACTTCAACCCTGGTCCCTCCGCACCAAGGGCAGATGGCACACGCGACGCAGAACCCAATATCATCGGTCCGTATGCCAACCTTGAGGGCCTCATCACCCGCATCTTAGTCCAAGGGACTGCCGTGAATGACCCTCCAGCTGACTCTGAGTCTGATGAAGCTCCTGTTGTACCGAAGTCAAAGCAATCGAAGAAGCCAAAAGCTTCAACGCCGGCCCCTTCACCAAAAATCTCAAGGGCGAAGCCATTGGCAACTGCACCTCCTGAAGACAGTGTGCAGTCTGAAGACGTATCCCGCGTCTCCAAGCCCCAGAAGGCCAAGATGCCTCAGCCACACACCGGCAAAGAGCTCACAGCTGCTGCCATTCTGCGCAGCGAAGCCATTGATCTGCCAAGTGATGAAGATCTTGGAGATGACGCTCTCGAGCAGCTCATCAAGAGCAAAGAAGAAGCTGAAATCTTCAACAATTTCCCTCTCTTTGATGTCGCCATCATCCACAACTTCATCGACGAATGGTTTGCCACACCAAACATCAGCTTCGAAGATCTGCAGCTGCCCGTTGGCCTCAGCGTCGCCTTCCAAGGCGCTATTGCTTTAGAACTTGCAATTGCCTAGCGCATTGTTGAACTGAAGCAGAAAATTGATCATGAAAAGGCTCAGTTCAAGAAGCATATGGCCAAGCTCAGCATGCAAGAAGTGAAGAGCTTCAAGATCATGTTGCACGAACTAAAGGAAAACTTTCTGAAGAAGCGTGCAGAAGCTCAAGGTTCACGGGAGCGCATGAAGACTCTGGCAGACAGATGTGTGCAGGCCTACAATGAGGCCGAGAAGCGCAAGGCACTTGGGCGTCCCGGCATCGACCCCAGGATGGCCGCGAAGAAGAAGAAGAAGAAGAAGCCTGCTATGGCTGAACCAGAGGCACCAAGGCAAGAAGCAGTTCCAATTGTCTTCCCAACTGCAATGACTGGCTCGAAGCCAAAGAGCCGGTCAACCGCTTCAGAGCTCAAGAAGATGCGAACTGCAGAGGCTGAAGCCAGGAAGAGGAAAAGCTCTGAAGCCTCTCCTACTGCCCCCAGCAAGAAAAAGCGAAAGATCAAGAAAGCTCGGGCTGCTCCCACAGAGCCCTTGATGGTTGAACCCCTTTCTGTCGTCTATCCTGACGTAGAACGACAACTGACAGTTCATGAGCCTGCTTCCACAGAGGCTCCTGAAGCTGAAGACATACCAGCAGCCGACCCCATCGCTGTTGAAGTACAAGATGATGCAGCCCTTCCTCAGTATGAACACAGCAAACTCATCAGCATTGGTCGTCCTCTGACGCCAATTGCACAAGATGCGTCATGGGCGGATCGCCCGCAAGTGGAAGAAGAATCTGAGGTCCAGACCACTCCAACTCCACAAGCGTCGTCTGCATTCCGCGGGCTTCGCAAAGGTCCACGGCCTCAAGACTCCGCTGACGACATTCCGGCTGCATCAGCCGAAGAAAATGAAGAAGTACCACAAGATCCCACTCTCCCGCTACACCATGAAGCAGTTCTCCAGGAGAACGTGCCTGAGTCTGACCCTCCAGCTAGTCAAGTGGAGGCTGAAAATATTGAGGCTGCTACAACCAACACTGAAGCCAATGTGGAGCCCTCCCCACCAAAAGCTTCAGAAGACAGCGAAGCTACTGATCCAGACACTTTTGTTCCTGAGTCTGCTGCAGGTCCTAAATTTGATTACCATGTTGAGCACAGGCCTCATGTCCAAAAGCCAGTCCCAAGGCTGCCGAGATTCCCAGGTCCTGCATCAGCACCTGGCTCCTTTAACATCAATAGCTTCAAGGTAGATAATACGTTCCTCAACAGCTCCAAGAACCCCTATTCAAGGGAAAGGATTTCATCAGATAGGTTCTGGAGCTATCCTCAGCGCAACTACTATTCATGCATCCTATACAACCAAGGTCGCATCTTCCCGCACAAGCGCCTTGATGTTGAAGCCATTGCTGGTCTGCCCTGTTTAGAGGAAGCGTTGGATTGCTTCAAGCAAGTGGGTCTGCTGCAGTTTGTAACTGATGAAGAGCACTGGAATGAAGAGTTTCTGCTGCAATTCTATGCCACCCTCCACATCAAAGGATACAACAGAGATCCGAAGACTTGGGCCCTGGAGTGGATGACCGGCAATGTCCATCACGAAGCCAATGCATTTGATATCATTGAGCTCACCGGCCTGCCCACTCCTGGCGAATTCTTCGAGGAAGGTTGTCCACTACACACTGAAGCTCTTGAGAGCATATTCTAGAGGCCTGAACCGAATATGAGTCAGATGCTCTCCATGATGAAGCCATTGCCCCACGATGCTCCTTATCCAACAGAGTTCTTCGTTGAAGACTTTGAGTACCTGCCCAGAACCATCTATCACATTATCCGGCGGACTCTCTGGCCTATCAAAGGGCACTCTCCAAATGCCAAGATCGAGGGTGCAATGAAGACTCTGATATTTTGTATCCTTAATGGCAAATGCTTCAACGCACAGGACTTCTTCATACACCAACTTGCTGCATCAGGCTCAGATTTACTTGGTTTGAAGTTCTATGCTCCTTGGGTAATGAGACTGATCAAGCTTCACTCTGCGATCTCATATCAGCCCTCAGCCCGCAACCATCGGATCTTGTTGCCAGATGTGGATACCTCTGCTGAAGCTATATATCCTGAGCCTGCCAAGCAACCTTTGAGTCTTCAGAATGCAGAACACCAGAGCTTCACTCAAAACGTTGAAGGTGTTGAAGCCATCTCCAGGGTGTATCCTTTGGCTGGCACTACACGTGCACCACACCCTGCTTCAACTGAAGCCACTGGCAGTGCAACTGCTTCAAGACCCAAGAAGCGCACTCGTGTTCTCAACGACCGAGAGCTTCTTGTGGCCCTTCATCAAAAGCAGGATAGGCATCATGACTGGTTGAAGAGACAGATGAAAAGCCTCTTGGTGGATGTCAATCGCATCCGAAATCTTGCCACCAAGAACGCTTTCGTTGCCCATGAAACCTGTCGCCGCACATGGAAAGGGCTAACGATGATGCTTTTTGAAGCTGATCTTCAAGAGGATGGCTTCACTGAGAGATTCAAATTTGACTCCACACCTCCTCGAAGAGCTGTGCTGCTGGGGACTCCATCTCTTGAAGACTCTGAGTTTTCTTCCTCTGCTGCCACAGTCACTGCCAGAATCATTGAGGAAGAAGACGATGCTACCTCACCGCCACCTGCTTCAGCACCTCCAAGCACTTCTGCACCGCCAAACAACGCCAACAACCCTGCTCCTTCACCTACTCCTCATGGGAACGAGTAGAGGCTCTATGTCTTCAAACCTTTTTGGTCATTACTGACAAAAGGGGGAGAAGCATATGAGATTGATAGTCTTCAATCGGGTTCATATGGGCGGGTGCCTTATATTTTGCTTCGTGCTTGCAACTCTCGTTTTTCTTTGCTACATTTGGCTCTTATGAGTTGTAACACTTAAACCAGATGGTCGTCTGCTACTTGTTTGCCACCTTGTTTTGCGAAGATAAATTCCGCATGTGCGACGATAAATTCCGCACTTAGCTCATTCTGCAGACGTCCATTTTCCATTATGCATGTCATTATCTTCATATACTTTCACATGCATAGTGGATTGTCATCATAAGCTGAAGTGGATCTCACAAGTACAACCTACCATGTGCATTTGCATTCCAAAAGCAAACTAACTTATATGCACATCTTCAAGGGGAGCCCTTACAACTTATGAAGACAATTCCTTATTCTTTACAATTTCACAGATTATATTCCCCGTTGAAAACTTCAACTAGTTTGTCATCAATCACCAAAAAGGGGGAGATTGTAAGTGCATCTAGTGCCACCCCTAGTTGGTTTTGGAGTATTGACGACAAGCCTAGTTGAGGGACTAATGTGTTTGTGAGAATTGCAGGACAACACAGGTAGAAGTCCCTCATTGATTCGGTTTTACTACTAGAGATGACCCCTAAAAATGTATGAAGACATTGAAGTCAAAGGTGGTATATGAAGATATTCACATTGGAGACTACGACAAAAGAAGACACGATATGAAGCCTATGGAGCTCGAAGACTTAGATCTTTCGTAGTTCTTTTTCTTTTGTGATGAGTCATAGGAACCACCGTACTGTTAAGTGGGGTCCAGGAGAACCAGTCAGAATGACTGAAGTGATGCCTAATTCAAAACCTATGTCTTCGAGCGAAGACTATGAGAGCAAATCTTGTCCAGAGTCCGACAAGTCAGCTTTACTTGTAGCCCAAGTAAAGTTGCCGTGTGAGTTCGAAATCTGACGGTTGGAACACGTGTCAGTTCCTTAGTGACCCAGGGTCATTTTGGACAAATCAGGTCGGGTTGCCCAGTGGCTATAAATAGTCCACCCCCTACAACCATAAATGGTTGGCTGCTCAGATTTCAGTGCACGGCTTTTGTCATTTGAGAGCAACCCACCTCGAAGCCTTTGAGAGAGAATTCCTTGCGAGGATAAAGCCCTAACCACCAGAGCCAGAGAGAATTGGGCATCACTTAAGTCTTCTTGTCTGTGTGATCTGAAGACTTATTACACTTGAGGACTGTGCATCCTCCAGACGGTTAGGCGTCGCGTTCAGAGCATCCAAGAGACATTGTGGATTACCAGTGAACGAAGTCTGTGAAGGTTTGGGAGTCTACCTTGAAGACTTAACTGAGTGATTGGGCGAGGACTATGTGACCTTAGCTCAAGGAGAATACGGTGAGGACTTGGTGTCTTGAGCTGCGTGTTCAGGACTGGGTGTCCGGGACTGTGTGTCCTAAGGTTTAAATACCTAGCCGCTCCAACCAGACGTTCAGTTGTCACAGCAACTGGAACTGGTCCAACACATCATTGTCTTCAACGAGTCACTGGTTTCATCTTCACTTCCATTTACTTACTGTTACTCATTGTGAAGCCATTGCATGCTTGCTATATCTTTTGTCTTCACAAGTAACTGTATGATTAGTTTGGCTTCATAACTTCTTCCTACCTGATCCTTATTACACTGCAGCTACTTGTCATTGTGCTTTCACTCTATTGAATACTTGACCATGGCTTGCCTAGTGTAATCTAACTTCCGCTGCATAGTGATAGGCATATCTCTACTGTTTGTCTTCATAACTTCCACATTTTGAAGACTTTCATAAAAATCTCCTATTCACCCCCCACCCCCCCTCTAGTCGATATAACGCACTTTCATCTAGCCTATGAATATGGTAATGAGTATATGTCGTATCCTTTCCGGACTATCCCCTTCGGTTTATATAGACACCGAGGGGATCTAGGGTTTACATGGAGTCGGTTACATAAGAAGGAATCTTTGGTCGCCAAGCTTGCCTTCCACGCCAAGTAGAGTCCAATCCGGGCACGGTGCTATCTTAGGCCTTCATGTCTTCATAGCCCATCAGTCTGGCCCAAAGGATAACAGACCGGACACCCAAGGACCCCTTAGTCCAGGACTCCCTCAGTAGCCCCTGAACCTGGCTTCAATGAGGAGGAGTCTGGCACGCAGATTTGTCTTCAGCATTGCAAGGTGGGTTTTCCCTCCTTCTGAACTCCAGAATAGTCTTCGGATGAAGTAAGTATATCCGGACCTGTGTATATAATGGCAGAGAAAATAATACCCCACGAGCCCAACTTGTTGATAACTATTCATGATATCATATCATGCCTGCCCGGTTACTATTTCCAACCGTCGACGAGCGAGCCGCCCCACGTCTCGGGGTGCGGTTTTACTGGCACGTCTCGTCAAGGCAGAGATTGCGTCCCTTTATTTACGGGATTTTCATTAAGGTAGGCGTGGGTAACCCAACCGTCCCCTCGGTACAACTCCTTGGTGATAGGTAAGTTTAGAGACCCCGGGGGAGGCGCCCAATATTTGGGGCCTTTATATAGAGACCCGGTCTTGTTTTCTTCCCTTGCGCTCGCTTCTTCCTCAACCCCAGCCACCCCAAGTTCCAACCCTCGGGTTCCAATCGCCACCAGCCCTAGTCGTGTCTGGATCCAACCATCAGGGCTGGTGGGTGGCTTCTTCTGTCACAGAGGAGGATATTGTGAAGCTCCGTGTAGCAAGGTATTTGACCTCGGAAATCTTTCATCGGCTTCCGGCACAAGGGCAAGTCATACCGACCCCCAGATCTAGCGAGAGGGTAGTATTTGTATCCCACTTTCTTCACGGGCTAGGGTTCATGCTTAACCCCTTCGTCCGGGGGCTCATGTTCTACTATGGACTAGATTTTCACGATCTGGCCCCAGACTCTATTCTCCTCATCTCGACATTTATCGTCATGTGTGAGGCCTTACTCCGGACTCCTCCGCACTTTGGTTTGTGGCTCAAGACCTTTGATGTGAGGCCGCAGGTGGCATAGGAGGAGCAGGCAGATGCGGTAGCGTCATAATAGGCAAGCTGGCCAGCGTGGTTTGGCCCGAAGGATCTTTCGCCAAATCTTCCAACCTATGGCAGCAGGGGTGGTTTTATATCAAAGAGTCGTGGGGCCCCAAGTGGGCGGCCACACCTGCGTTCCAACCCGGCCCTCCAATTCAACTCACTTCATGGGTCAATAAGGGATTGGACTGGGGATCCGTCAATGAAATGCAGACTCTGCAAAGTCGCATCTGATGCCTTACCGAGAAGGGCATCGATCTTGTGAACGTCGTTCAGGTAATGCTAGTCTGCCGGATCCTGCCATTTCAGCGGAGGCCTCTTCGTATGTGGGAGTTTAACCCAGAAGGGCGGCGGACTCTATAGCACTTCTTCGGCACTACGCATGAAGGAATGTGGAAATTATATTTCGGGGAACGAGAGCAATGGCCGGACACCACCGAAGACGTTGGCCTTGACTACAATCATCCGGACACTTCGGTAAGTACTCGATATCCGAGCACCTTCCATTCAAGCATCTCTTCACAAGATACTGAACAATCCATCCATGTACAGGACTGGATAAAGAAAGCGGTGTTAATCTGGTGTCCGGCGCCTCTTCCCGAAGGCCCTCCGACCGACCTGCTGATGAGAATGTTGATTCTGACACCGTACCAGGTGGCTGCGTTTGGGGAAACCGAAATCCTTTTTCCCAAGGGAAAGAGTGCAGAGGGAGCCCTCCAGGGGAAGAAGAGGGTCGCCTCCGAAGATCAGGAGGGGAAGCCTTCCAAGAGAGGAAAAACGCCATCGTGGAGCGGCTTGGACCGGGCGAGCGAGGTTGTCGTAGAGTTTGATGACGAGGACGAACCTCGAGGCAGACCGTAAGCGAGGCTGGGGTACTTTAAACGCACCTCATTCCTTTCTTATTAGTGGCCGATCTCGGATAGGGGATCCCGAACTGTGCGTCTAGGATCGATGGTAACAGGAGACGGGGGACACGATGTTTACCCAGGTTCGGGCCCTCTCTATGGAGGTAATACCCTACTTCCTGCTTGATTGATCTTGATGAATATGAGTATTACAAGAGTTGATCTACCACGAGATCATAATGGCTAAACCCTAGAAGTCTAGCCTATGAATATGGTAATGAGTATATGTCGTGTCCTTTCCGGACTATCCCCTTCGGTTTATATAGACACCGATGGGATCTAGGGTTTACATGGAGTCGGTTACATAAGAAGGAATCTTCGGTTGCCAAGCTTGCCTTCCACGCCAATTAGAGTATAATCCGGGCATGGTGCAGTCTTCGGCCTTCATGTCTTCATAGCCCATCAGTCTGGCCCAAAGGATAACAGGCCGGATGCCCGAGGACCCCTTAGTCTAGGACTCCCTCAACGGTAACCCTGTCTTAGAGGTCATGTTGTTGGATAACGGTGAACCTACGAGCTATGGAGAAGTGATGGTGGGCCCGGATTGCAATAGACAGCTAGGATCCATGAAATCCAAGATAGGATCCATGTATGGGAACAAAGTATGGACTTTGCTGGACTTGCCCGATGATCGGCAAGCCATTGAGAATAAATGGATCTTTAAGAAGACATGCGCTGATGGTAATGTCACCATTTATGAAGCTCGACTTGTCGCAAAGAAGTTTCTGACACGTTCAAGGAGTTGACTATGATGAGACTTCCGCGCTCATAGCGATGCTAAATTTTGTTGGAATTATGTTAGCAGTAGCTGCATTTTAAATTAGGAAACCTGGCAGATGGATGTCAAAACAAAGTTTTCTTGACGGTTTCCGTGAGGAGAGGTTGTATGTGATACAACCAGAAGGTTTTGTCGATCCTAAGAATGCTAAAAGGTATGCAAGCTCCAGTGATCCTTCTATGGACTGGAGCAAGCATCACGGAGTTGGAACATACGCTTTGATGAGGTGATCAAAGCTTTTGGGTTTATACAAAGTTCGCGAGAAACTTGTATTTACAAGAAAGTGAGTGGGAACACTACAACATTTCTGATAAGTATATGTGGATGACATATTGTTGATGGGAAATGACGTAGAATTTCTGGAAACCATAAAGGGTTGTTTGAAAGGAGTTTTTCAAAGGAAGACCTGGGTAAAGCTACTTACAGATTGGGCAACAAGATCTATAGAGATAGATCAAGATGTCTGATAAGACTTTCACAGAGAACATACCTTGACATGTTTTTGAAGGAGTTCAAAATGGATTAGTCAAAGAAGGAGTTCTTGCCTGAGTTCTAATTAAGGTGTGAAGTTGAGTAAGACTCAAAGCTCGACCACGACAAAAGAAAGAGAAAGGATGAAGGTCTTCCCCTATGCCTTAGCCATAGGCTCTATACCATATGCCATGCTGTGTGTTGGATTCGGGGTTCCGGTAAACCCTTGAGGTTCGAACACTAGGGTGCGCATGAAGAACTCTCCATCTTTCACTCTAGCTCGCTCGCACAACGATCTCAAGGCCTAGCTTGATGAACCCAAGGAACACGGGACACAGAGGTTTATACTGGTTCAGGCCACCATTGTGGTGTAATACCCTACTCCAGTGTGGTGGTGGTGGATTGCCTTGAGGGCTTGGGATGAATTAGTACAATGGATGAATTGCCTCCTGAGGAGAGGAGTTCTTGAGCTCAATGAGCTAGTGCGGGTGAGGATGGTCTGAATGATCCGTCCCTAGCTATGGTGGTGGCTAGCCCTATTTATAGAGGCCCTCGTCCTCTTCACAAATGTTAGGCGGGAAGGGATCCCACAATGGCCAAGTTTGAAGGGGGGCAACTAGTACAAGCTATCCTGACAAAAGGTGGTCTTCGCCTGCCAAAGACTCTGGTGGTGATGCTGCTGTGGGCTCCGCGGTGACCTCTGTCCTACTGGCCTTGGTCTTGTTGCACCAAGAAGGAAACCTTTGCCTGATGCCTCGGGACTCCTTGCCTGCGCCTGCCTCTTTAGCACCAAAGAGGAAATTGGTACACTGCGCCTGCTGGCGCCTACCTGGCCTTGGTCATCATGGCTCACATCATGTGAAGCTCGCGAGGTGCCTCTTGCATAGATATCTCTGCTCCTCGGGAGCCAGCCTAGTGAGGCTGCCCCCAGGGAGGTCTTGGCGTCATCCGCCTCGCGAGGCTTGGCCCCTCACGAGGGTCTTCAGTTGTCACTGTAGATGATGGGCCGTACTAGGCCGCTGGTGGAGCCACGCCGTGGGCCACAGGCAGGCAAGTCTAGGTACCCCCGTTCCCAGGACGCCGACATTATGTACCACACCTGATATGTGCCTTGCCACATGTCTGGCAAGGGGGTACAAGAGTGATCCAGGAGTGGATCACTGGACAACGGTCAAAATTATCCTTAGAAGAATAAGCAAATGTTTCTCGGTTATGGAGGTGATAAAGAGTTCAGCGTAAAGGGTTACGTCGATGCAAGCTTTAACACTAATCCGGATGAATCTGAGTAGAGTTTCTCGGTTATGGAGGTGATAAAGAGTTCGGTGTAAAGGGTTATGTCGATGCAAGCTTTAACACCAATCCAGATGACTTTAAGTAGCAAACCGGATACGTATAGTGGGGCAACCATTTGGAATAGCTCCAAGTGGAGCATGGTAGCAGCATCAACAGTATGACATAAAATTTGTGAAGTACATGTGGATCTGAATGTTCCAGACCCGTTGACTAAAACCTCTCTCACAAGCAAAACATGATCAAACCCCAGAACTAATTGGGCGTTAATCACATGGTGATGTGAACTAGATTATTGACTCTAGTGCAAGTGGGAGACTGTTGGAAATATGCCCTAGAGGCAATAATAAATTAGTTATTATCACATTTCCTTGTTCATGATAATCGTTTATTATCATGCTAGAATTCTATTGATCGAAAACTCAAATACATGTGTGGATACATAGACAACACCATGTCCCTAGTAAGCCTCTACCAGACTAGCTCGTTGATCAAAGATGGCTATGGTTTCCTAGCCATGGACATGAGTTGTCATTTGGTAATGGGATCATATCATTAGGAGAATGATGTGATGGATAAGACCCAAACTATGAACGTAGCATATGATCGTGTCAAATTTATTGCTATTGTTTTTTGCATGTCAAGTATATGTTCCTACGACCATGATATCATGCAACTCACTGACACCGGAGGAGTACCTTGTGTGTACGAAACGTCGCAACGTAACTGGGTGACTATAAAGGTGCTCTATAGGTATCTCTGAGGGTGTCTATTGAGTTGTCATGTGCTACCTCTTGAGCACTGCGTTGGTTTTCCCTTGAAGAGGAAAGGGTGATGCAGCAAAGTAGCATAAGTATTTCCCTCAGTTTTTGAGGACAAAGGTATCAATCCAGTAGGAGACTACACGCAAGTCCCTAATACCTGCACAAACAAATAAGAACCTCACAACCAACGCGATAAAGGGGTTGTCAATCCCTTCACGGTCACTTACGAGAGTGAGATCTGATAGAGATAATAATAATAAGATAAATATTTTTGGTATTTTTATGATATAGATTGGAATATAAAGATTGCAAAATAAACGGCGCCAGAATAGCTAGTTGAAGGGAGATTAACATAATAGAGAATAGACCCCGGGGCCATAGGTTTCACTAGTAGCTTCTCTCAAGATAGCATAAGTATTGTGGTGGGTGAACAAATTACTATCGAGCAATTGTTAGAAAAGTGCATAATTATGAGAATATCCAGGCATGATCATGTATATAGGCATCACGTCCGTGACAAGTAGACCAAAACTGTCAGGACCTCGATTCCAAGTCACGTCGATCTAGCATGTAACACCTCATATCGCTTTGCGGCCTCACGCACGGTATTCCCACGGGTGTCGCCTTACTATGGCCCGGGACCGTTTGCGTCTTTTGTGTCACGTATATGATAGTGTCGCTAGCATCCATATGACAAAGAACCCGGGCCGACATGGCTAGTCGTGAACCCAAAGCGGCACCAACCTATGGGGACAGGCATACATGTATCACATCGAGCATGTCGGTCAGCAGCGTGTGAATCTGGCTGTAGCACTGGGCTAACAGGACTCCGGGAACCCGGGCTGTAGCAGGCTAGGCAGGACTCCGAATGTCACCGCGTGACATTTCCCTGAAGGGACAGACACAGGAACAAAGTGAAACACATGCCGGCCAGTCAAGTGTCCTGAGCAGTAGTGCTGGGCTAGCAGGACTCCGGTGAACCGGGCTGTCGCGGACTACTATGGCTCATGGAAGCACAAGACTACATTTCCCCATAAGAGAGGCTACCAACGATAAACAACTAGGTTGTCGGATCCCACACATACCAAGCATTTCAATCATACACACAATATGCTCAATATGTGTAAATACAACATGGCATCACAACATAACTCTACGACTCAAGTATTTATTCATTAGGCTCCGAAGAGCGAGATATTACAAACATGGGTCTCATGACCCAACATTCAGACCATACAAGTCAAAGCACATGCGGAAGCTTAACATGTCTGAGTACAGACATCTACAAATGAAAAAGGCTGAGAAGCCTGACTATCTACCAGATCCTGCCGAGGGCACAAGATCGTAGCTGAGGTAACAAGCTAAACGTCAAAGTCCATGCGGAACTACTAGATATACTGACGTCTCTCTGCAAAACATAAAATAAGCAAACATGAGTACAAATGTACCCAGCCAGTCTTACATCAGAACTAACTACATATGCATCGGTATCAATAAAGGGGGTGGTGGAGTTTGACTGCAGCAAGCCAGCTTTGACTCAGTGGCTAACCTGAACTACGACTGCAAGTAACTCTTTTGAGGTGGCGCACACGAGTCCACAAATTCACCATACCAATACACCACTATGGATCCGCTCCCGCCTCCCTGCGAGAACGCCATCCATAGCACTCACACTTATCTTGCGAGTTTTAGAGTATCCACTTTCACTTGTCTATGAACTATGCAAGGGGTCCAAGTTTCCATATCCGAGGAATCCGACTATTCGAATAGATAATGATAACCCTGCAGGGGTGTACTTCTTCACACACGCTCTCGCCACTTATCACCCTGTACACGTCATGTACCTCGGCAACCTTCAAGCGGAAGCCAGGTGAGGGAGTCGGCCACGACCTGACTAACCAACAAGTCTCTAGTCCAGGTTTATCGCCTATTCGGGTTCCATCCGCAAGGAGATCCGGCCGAGGTGTCGCTCACGGCCCCAAACGATGTGAGCAGGGTTCCCAAGCCCACCATCCGGGTGCCACTTGGTACACCGTGCCACGGTGCCTAGTCTGTCCCATGCCGACCTGTACCGGGTGCCACTTGGTAGACTACTAACACTACCTACAAACACCAGAAACTAGTTGCAACTCCTGGACAGAGATCGAGTTGATTAATAAGCCGAGAGGGGCCGAGTTACCGGAACCCAATATGTGGTAGTAAGTGTTCATGGATCACAAACACAGGACTCAGTTCCTGAGGACGGCTGCAATGAGACAACCCACCATGTACTCATACATGGCCTCTCACCGCTACCTTTACCAAATCGTGTTCACACACTTAGCCCTCAACGGTTGGACATGTTCACCACGTTCCAATTCATTCCCGACGAATCAGACCAGACTCAACTCTAAGCAGTAGCAGGCATGACAAACAAGCATGAATGAGTAGGCACATCAGGGCTCAAACAACTCCTACTCATGCTAGTGGGTTTCATCTATTTACTGTGGCAATGACAGGTCATGCAGAGGAAAGGGTTCAACTACCGCAGCATGTAACAGTTGAATTGGTGTTGCCCTAATGTAGTAAAAGAGAGCAGGAGCGAGAGAGTGGGACTGTATTGGAATGAACAAGGGGGTTTTGCTTGCCTGGCACTTCTGAAGATAACATTGAGTCTTCATCAGTGTCAACGATCACAGCGTCGGAGCAGTGTCTACCGAGAGGGAACAATTACCGGCAAACAAGGAAGAACACAATCAATGCGATGCAACAATATGATGCATGATCATGACATGGCAATATGCTATTGATTTGGGCTAATGCAACAGAAAGTCATTTTAATTTAAGTGGAATTCAAAACTACATCAAATTCCAACTCCAAACCTATTATGAAATTTGCCCTAATCATGTTTCATCCTAAACAGTGAGGTTAACTTGCTCAAACATGCATGAAAATGGTACAGATGGATTCCTTGAATTTTTCTGATAATTTTCCATATATAAATTATTTCATTTGGAGTTACGGTTGAAATTCTATGATTTTTAGAAGTTTAGGCAATTTTCTGGATTTTCTAATTATTTAGAAATATACTAATTCCAGAAAATTATTTATAGCATCAGCATTATGTCACAGTGATGTCAGAAAGTCAACTGGGCGGTCCAGGTCAAACCTGGACGGTGGGGCCCGCGTGTCAGTGTCACAGGAGCTAATCCTATTTTAGTTAAACCTAACCTAGATAATTAGCACGGGCTGGCCCCACATGTCAATGACCCAGGGGAGGTCAAACCCTGGTCAAACAAGTCAAACGCGTCCAGCGACCAAAACAGCGGCGGAGATGATCTACGCGTAGATGGTGCTCAACCGCATCCAGCTAAGCAAGCGGGAGGGGCTGAGGTGGAGCGAGCTCGCCGGACTCGAGCTCGTGGCGGCGGCCAGAGCTCGGGCACCGACGGGTTAGGCGCTACAGCGCGTTTCGAGGCGAACTGGTGGGGTCTGCGGCTTCCTGAGGAAGCGCTGAGCACAGTTGTGCGCTCGGTTGTAGCTCTAGGTGACGGTGGCCACGGCGGCGACATGGCCGGCGGAGCCGAGCTCGCGGGTCCGGGGGAATCGGCGGCTACAGGACAGGAATGAGCTCGGGGAGGAGGGGGGAAGACGCAGGAGCTCACGGCGAGTTGAACGGAGGCCTCGGCGTGCTCGGGGAGAGGCTGGTGACGACGGGAGGTCAGTGGCGATCTCCGGCGGCAGAGGAGTAAGAAGACGGGGTAGCCGGCGATGCGGGGCGCCTAGCGTCGCGTGGCTCTTCGTATATGATGAATACGACACTGCAGTTCTTCTGGGCGGGTCGGTAGGGCGAGGGAGGGCCGGTGGCCGCGGTGGCAGTGGACGGCGGCGACGAGCTCCGCTCGGTGGCTGTGTGCGGGAGAAATAGAGGAGGGAAGAGAGAGCAGCGAGTGAGGGGAAGGACCAGGGGGCTCGGGCGTCTCCACGCGCGCGGTCGAGGACGGGGAAGGAAGCAGGAGGTGGAAGCAGGAGGTGGCGTCCGCTGCCCGCGCGGGCGACACGCCTCTGCCAGTAGGCAGAGGTAGACGACGAGGAGGAGGAGGTGGGCTGGGCCAGCGAGCTGGGCCAGCTGGGCTGCCAGGTAAGCCAGGTGGGTTCTAGCCCTTTCCTATTTTTGTTTTTGTTTTCTAATTATTTGCCTCTGTTTTGAGCTTAGGAAAAATACCAAGGCATTTCCTAAAATCCTGAAAATATTCATGGACACTTGCTGAATTATTTCAGTGGCCCAAAAATAGTTCCAACATTATTTGAACATTTAAATTATTTATAGTATTTAAATGCCCAAAGTCAAATACAATAAGATTTAATTCAAAAATCCAGAATGGCCTAGAAATATGTGCATCATTTTTGACAAAGGTTTTCACCTTTAACAAAAATCATGAACTTTTCTAAAGGGCATTCTGGGTTCATTGAAATAGATTTTACTTGAGCCTATTTGATTTGATTGATGCTAGGGTTTGTTCAACCCCCATTTCATATTTAAATGAAATTTAGACATGATGACATGACGATCATGCAAGGACAAGCAAAGGCTAAGCTAGGGTTGTGACAAAAACGATTCTACATCTACTACTATTACTCCACACATCGACCGCTATCCAGCATGCATCTAGAGTATTAAGTTCATAAGAACAGAGTAATGCATTAAGCAAGATGACATGATGTAGAGGGATAAACTCAAGCAATATGATATGAACCCCATCTTTTTATCCTCGATGGCAACAATACAATACGTGCCTTGCTGGCCCTGCTGTAACTGGGAAAGGACACCGCAAGATTGAACCCAAAGCTAAGCACTTCTCCCATTGCAAGAAAGATCAATCTAGTAGGCCAAACTAAACTGATAATTCAAAGAGACTTGCAAAGATAACCGATCATACATAAAATACTTCATAGAAGAATCAAATATTGTTCATAGATAAACTTGATCATAAACCCACAATTCATCGGATCTCGACAAACACACGGCAAAAAGAGTTACATCGAATAGATCTCCAAGAAGATCGAGGAGAACTTTGTATTGAGATCCAAAGGGAGAGAAGAAGCCATCTAGCTAATAACTATGGACCCGAAGGTCTGAGGTAAACTACTTACACATCATCGGAGAGGCTATGGTGTTGATGTAGAAGCCCTTCGTGATTGATTCCCCCTCCGGCAGAGCTCCAGAAAAGGCCCCAAGATGGGATCTCTTGGGTACAGAAGGTTGCGGCGGTGGAAATAGGGTTTCATGGTGCTCCTGGATGTTTTCGGGGTATATGGGTATATATAGGAGGAAGAAGTATGTCGATGGAGCTACGAGGGGCCCACGAGGGTGGGGGCGCGCCTCCCTGCCTTGTGGCCTTCTCGTTGATTTCTTGACGTCCACTCCAAATCCCCTAGATCATGTTTGTTCCAAAAATAAATCTCCTGAAGGTTTCATTCTGTTTGGATTCCGTTTGATATTCCTTTTCGGTGGAACACTGAAATAGGCAAAAAAACAGCAATTTGCACTGGGCCTTGGGTTAGTAGGTTAGTCCCAAAAATAATATAAAAGTGTATAAATAAGCCCATTAACATCCAAAATAGATAATATAATAGCATGGAACAATCAAAAATTATAGATACGTTGTAGACGTATCAGCATGGATCAAGACTGGGATTAGTCACTCCGTATGATGGAGAGGTATCTCAGGGCCCACTTGGTAATACGATATCATAATGAGGTTGCAAGCAATGTGACTAATGAGTTAGCCATAGGATCTTGTGTTACGGAACGAGTAAAGAGACTTGCCGGTAATGAGGTTGAACTAGGTATGGAGATACTGATGATCGAATCTCGGGCAAGTAACATACCGATAGACAAAGGGAACTACATACGAGATTAGCTGAATCCTTGACATCGAGGTTCAACCGATAAGATCTTCATAGAATATGTGGGAACCAATATGGGCGTCCAGGTCCTGATATTGGTTATTGGCTGTAGAGGTGCCTCAGTCATGTCTACATAGTTCTCGAACCCGCGGGGTCTACACACTTAACGTTTGGTGACGATATAAGTATAGTTGAGTCATTATGGTGGTTACCGAAGGTTGTTGGAGTCCCGAATGAGTTCCCGGGCATGACAAGGAACTCCGGAATGGTCCGGAGGTGAAGATCGATATATTGGGCGGAGGGTATTGGAGTCCGGAATTGTTTCGGGGGTACCGGGTGATGACCAGCATCACCGAAAAAGGTTTCGGGGGGCCCCAACAAGTATTGGGGGCCTCATGGGCCAAGGGGAGGCGGAAAATCGGCCCACTAAGGGGTTGTGCGCCCCCTCACTCTTTCCCACGTAACCAGAAGGGATGGGGGCGGCCCCCTAGGGCTGCCATCTGATGACCCACAAGTATAGGGGATCAATTGTAGCCTCTTTCGATAAGTAAGAGTGTCGAACCCAACGAGGAGCTAAAGGTAGAACAAATATTCCCTCAAGTTCTATCGACCACCGATACAACTCTACGCACACTCAACATTCGCTTTACCTAGAACAAGTATGAAACTAGAAGTACTTTGTAGGTGTTGTTGGATAGGTTTGCAAGATAGTAAAGATAGCGTAAATAAAAAAAGTAGGGTCTGTTTATATGAAGACACAACTAAGTTAGTTTTAGTAGAGAGCTTGTTGTCACACAAGAAAGTTATTTTTCCCTAGGCAATCGATAACTAGACCAGTAATCATTATTGCAATTTTATTTGAGGGAGAGGCATAAGCTAACATACTTTCTCTTCTTGGATCATACACACTTATGATTGAAACTCTAGCAATCATCCGCAACTACTAAAGATCATTAACATAAAACCCAACCATAGCATTAAAGTATCAAGTCCCCTTTATCCCATACGCAACAATCCCCTTACTCGGGTTTATGCTTCTGTCACTCAAGAAACCCACTATAAGCGAATCATGACCGTATTGCAACACCCTACAATGGGAATCCCTCACGCTCGTGTGACACGGAGAGCACCATATGATAGCACCAATAATAAAACATGCAACTCAAACCAATCACGATCATCAATTAACCCATAGGACAAAACAGATCTACTCAAACATCATAGGATAGCCATACATCATTGGGAAATAATATATAGCATTGAGCACCATGTTTAAGTAGAGATTACAGCGGGTAAAAGAGGGGTTACACCGCTGCATAGAGGGCGAAGAGTTGCTGATGAGGGCGGTCAAGTTGTTGGTGTAGATCGTTGTCGCGATGATGGCCTCGGTGGTGTTCCGGCACCACCGGGAGAGAGGGAATGAGAGCCCCCCCTTCTTCTTCTTCTTCTTCCTTAACCTTATCCCTAGATGGGAGAAGGGTTTCCCCTCTGGTCCATGGTTTCCATGGCATGGGAGGGGCGAGAGCCCCTCCGAGATTTGATCTATCTCTCTGTTTCTACGTTCCTGATTCTGGCCTTTCACCGTTTCTTGAATTCCCGAAGATCCGTAACTCCGATGGGGATGATTTTTTGACACGATCTCTATCCGGATATTAGCTTTCTTGCGGCGACAGAAGGGCATCAACCGCCTTACGGGATGGCCATGAGGGCTAGGGCGCGCCTGACCCCCTGGGGCGCGCCCCCTGCCTCGTGGCCCCCTCGGGCATCGTCTCGTGTTGATTTTTCTTCCCAAAAATCACATATATTCCAAAAAAAACTTGATGACACACAAGTGTAGGGGATATATCGTAGCCTTTTCAATAAGTAAGAGTGTCGAACCCAACGAGGAGCAGAAGGAAATGATAAGCAGTGTTCAGTAAGGTATTCTCTGCAAACACTGAAATTATCGGTAACAGATAGTTTTGTGATAAGGTAATTTGTAACGAGTAAGAAGTAATGAAAGTAAATAAGGTGCAGCAAGATGTCCCAATCCTTTTTGTAGCAAAGGACAAGCCTGGACAAACTCTTATATAAAGTAAAGCGCTCCCGAGGACACATGGGAATTATCGTCAAGCTAGTTTTCATCACATTCATATGATTCACGTTCGGTACTTTGATAAGTTGATATGTGGACGGACCGGTGCTTGGTTACTGTCCTTACTTGGACAAGCATCCCACCTATGATTGACCCCTATTGCAAGCATCCGCAACTACAACATGAGTATTAAGGTAAACCTAACCATAGCATGAAACATATGGATCCAAATCAGCCCCTTACGAAGCAACACATAAACTAGGGTTTAAGCTTATGTCACTCTAGCAACCCATCATCTACTTATTACTACCCATGCCCTCCTCTAGGCCCAAACAATGGTGAAGTTGAAAGTGCGTTATATCGACTAGAGGGGGGTGAATAGGCGATTTTTATGAAATTCTTCACTGAGGAATTTGCTGGTGAGGAAATTCCTTAGCGAAGAACTACTAGCAGCAGAATAAGTACTCAAAAGTAAACACAACAGAATACAAGCATAGTCATCATGATGAAATGAAGACAGGCACAGAGTACAGGAAGCGTAATCACAAGATAACTCGGGATGAAGACAAATAGACTGAAGAAATTGAACTGAGGAAATCGAGAAAGTCTTCAGTCAAAGTCTTCAAACACAGATATGAACAAACATACAACACATCTATGAGGAAATGAAAGAGTTGAGGAAATAGAACCAGTAAGCTCGGTGAAGACAATGATTTGGTAGACCAGTTCCAACTGCTGTCTCAGTTGTACGTCTGGTTGGAGCGGCTGAGTATTTAAACTCGAGGACACATAGTCCCGGACACCCAGTCAAGGACACTTAGTCCAAGACACCTAGTCCTCACCGTATTCTCCTTGAACTAAGGTCACACAGACCTCGACCAATCACTCGTGGTAAGTCTTTAGGCGACTTCCAAACCTTCACAAACTTGGTCACTCGACGATCCACAATTCCTCTTGGATGCTCTAGACCATGATGCCTAACCGTCTGGAAGAAGCACAGTCTTCAAAGGTAACAAGCGTCGGATCCACTCAGGATCAATTTCTTCAGTGATGCTCAATCACTTGGGGTTTGTAGGTGTTTGGGTTTTGGATTTTTGGTTTTTCCTCACTTGATGATTTTCGCTCAAAGTCCTCGGAGGATGGGTTGCTCTCAAATGACAAGTGTCAGTTTCTCTCAGAGCAGCCAACCAGCTAGTGGTTGTAGGCGGTGGCTATTTATAGCCTAGGGAGCAGCCCGACATGATAAGACATGAATGCCCTTCAATGATATGATCGTTAGGTGGATAGATATTTTGGGACAGCTGGCGCATAGCACAGCAACGGTCGGAATTTTGAGTACCAAAATCCTCAGAGCTATCATGTTCCTCACTGTGTAGGCAATCCGCACTGGCGAATTCCTAACTCCTCAGTCGGGACAAATTCCTCAAAGACCAGAAGAACTTCGTCTCTGTCACTGAAGAAATTGACTGGATTGTATGAGATTTCCAATGGCTTCACTCGAAGGGATTGGTAGGTGTAGGATTTTGAGTTGAGCATCACATGGAAATTTTTCCTTAGTATTTCCTCGACCCCCTTTTACAGTACGGTGTTTCCTATGACTCAAGAAAGAGAAAAATGGAACTATGAAAACGAAAGTCTTCAAGCTTCATATTCCTCGCATGAATATCAAGTTTTCACGGACACACCAATTTCTTCACTTTCAAAGTCTTCATGAAAGTCTTCAGAAATACCAAAATCTTCAGTCGAAGATATTCATTTTTAGGGGTCGACTTTTCCTGTAAATATCAAACTCCTCATAGACTTATAGACCTATGTACACTCACACACGCATTAGTCCCTTAACCTATAAGTCTTCAATACACCAAAATCACTAAGGGGCACTAGATGCACTTACAATCTCCCCCTTTTTGGTGATTGATGACAATATAGGTTAAGTTTTCAACGGGGATAAACATATGAAGTGTAAATACTGATATTGAGGAATTTGATTGCAAGATATAGAAGAACTCCCCCTGAAGATGTGCATAGTGAGGAATTTGCTTTTGAAGCAATGCACACTTGAAGAGTTGAATCATGGAGATCTCCCCCTATATCTTGTAATTCATACACGCATTTAACATATAATATGAAGAATTTGAAATGCATGATGAAATATGGTGCCTGATGAAATTCAGCATGCGTGCAATAATATTAACGAGGAATAAGCATGAAGAATAGTGCATCAAGAGTATCAGAGCTAGTGCATCAAAAGTATCAGAGCACCATCGGGTTTAAGATTACAACTCGTCTAATAAAGTTTCAGAAGAACGAGAGTTGTAACTTAGCAGGAAAAAAAACGCCCATATAGTAGACCCGCTTGAAGACTAACTCATATTTCTCCCCCTTTGTCATCGAATGACCAAAATGATCGAAAATGAGGACTAACGCCCCTGAAGATAATCATGTTGATGAAGGAGCACCAGCGTTGTTGGGGTCGTTCGTTGATGTAGGGCATGCTGCAGTGTCGTCCAAATCTTCATGTTCATCAGTTTCGCGCGATGAAGAATATGAGCTGGCCACCAGAGAAGGAACCTTGACCTTCTTAAATTTCTTCGGTGGAGGTGCAGACCAGTCAAAATCTTCATTAAGACCCATGTTCTTCAGATCTTCTTCACCATACAGATGTGACAGGATTGCCCAGGTGCGACCGAAGACTTGATGGAGGCAGTCATGTTGTGAAGAAGTGGACCAAACTGACGCTTAACCCATTTGTGATTTTGATCCACCTTCTGGTGAAGACCTTGTCCTGAGGAATCTCATGATCCAAGGTCCATAAGGCTTCAGATCAAACGGAGATAGTGCAACATTGGCCATAGTCCTCATGAAGAAATCGTGATAATTGATAGGAATGCCATGAATGATGTTGAATACCAGATTCTTCATGATGCCAACAATTTCCTCATTAGATGAGTCGTGGCCTTTGATAGGACTGATTGTCCTCGTAAGAATACGATAGACAGTTCTGGGCACGTACATCAATTCCTTCACGGGGAATTTGGTTGTTGGTGCTTGACCTGGCTTCAAAGGTTTCATCAGCACCTGCATGTAATGATGTGTGAGCTCAGGTTCACTGTAGATGCAGCAAGCTTCTTCAAGGGGAGGACTGAGTGGTAGAGCACGAAGCAATTCAGAGGCTGGTGCAGTGTAGTGAGTGTTTTTAGACATCCAGTCCAGCACCCATGAATTCACATCTTCAGCATCTCCGGTGATGTGCAGCATTGCATAGAATTGAAGAATCAGTTCTTCATTCCAATCGCAGATGTCAGAGCAAAAGTTGATCAGCCCAGCGTCGTGAAGAACACTGAGGACTGGTGCGAAGCACTGCAGAGATTCCATATCCACGTGAGGAATATGCTCATGGTAGAAAATCTTCTCCTTGTTGAACAGCACCGAGGAATAGAAATTGGCTTGACTAGCAGTCCAGAAACGCCTCTTCCTAATGCGAGCAGAGTCATATGGTTTGTAATCTTCTAAGAATACATGCTCGCCGAAGAAATCATCAGCCTTGAACTTTTGCTTGCGTGAGAATGGATCCTTTGGCTTCGGCAGAGGAGTGTCCGTGAGTTGCATCACGACCTCAGGAATCTCAATCACAGGTTCTTCAGGCTGAGGAATTTCTGGTTCCTTCTCAGTGGCAGTCTACGTAGTTGGTTGTTCAGTAGCAGCAGTTTCATCAGCGCTAGTGGCTGGAATTTCCTCATGGACAGATGTAGTGGGATGAGTTTCTTCAGAGCCCATGTGAACAGTTTGTGTGGGGGACTGAGGAATTTGCTGTAGAGGAGTGAACATTGGAGAGTTTGGATGCTGACTTTCCCAGAATTCATCACTGATGACGGGTGTGGAGCAGCCAATGTCCACATCATCATCTTCCATTTCTTCAACGCCAGCCTATTCAGCTGTGAACTGAGGCATAGGCGAGGAGATGATAGGTGTTGAAGGGATCGCATCCACTTCAATTTCTTCATCCAATGGTTCAGACGAAGCAGCAGAATGAGTTTCTTCATCAGATCCGCTGGGGATCACATATTCTTCATCAAAAGGAACAAGATCCTTTGATGGCCTGGTTGAGATGGGAACAGCATCAATCGGATGTGCAAATGAACTTTTCATGGGCTTCATTTTCTTTGGAGCTGAAGAATCTGAAGCAGCTGATGCTTTCCTTTTCTTCACTACAGCACACTCTACAGCCTTGGTCTTCTTCACATCTGATGCAGATGGAAGGATTGGAGTTGAAGTTGGTGCAGGAGCAGCTGAGGAATCTGGTTGATTTTCTTCAGGCACAACTGATGCAATTGCCCTGAGTTCCTCAGTTTCTTCAGGCACACCACTAGTGGGTGCCCTGGCAATTTCTTCAGCGGCTGGAATGCAGTCATCAGCCCTGGAACTCACATTATCTTCAGCAGCCTGATTGTCATCAGTGGTGCTGGCATTTTCTTCAGTAGGCTGAGCAGATGCTTCAGCCTGAGGAATTTCCTATTGCGTTGGGGCTGCAACATTGGAAGTGAAGTTATCCGCAAGTTTCACAAAACAAACCTTGGCTCCAAGCCAATCAGCGCGATATGCTTCAAAGTCATCACTGAGTTTCTTAATCTCAGTCTAAGTAGTGACAAGTTCTTCAGTTGTCATAGATACAACGTTTTTCTTCAGATAGCGCTCTTTCTTGTACTGCACTTTCTTGATCTGCCTGGCCTTCTCAAATTTCCACTTTTCTTCTTGAATGAAGTGGGTCAGCATGTGACTTTGGCCAGGAGTCAGCTTGAAGTCAGGCAAGGGAGTGTTGGGGTCCTTGTGCCAATCATCAATGTAGTCGAGGATCAGCTTGGGATCCAAAAGCAGTGGCACCTCTGATCATTTGGCTCTAGCAGCCCTGACTTGCCTGTCTCTGATGATTTCCGCAAGTTCATCATCATCAGCTTCGTCTTCATCAGACGGCACTTGGAAAGCGACTTGCTTCTTTTGAGGACTTGGGCGTGGACCTCGTCCAGCAGTGGCCTTTGTCTTCAGTAGTGAGGGGCCAGCTGAGGAACTTGGTGCAGCTGAGGAACTAGCTGAGACACCTGAGGCAATGGAGATGCCGGCAGTCCTTTGGCATGAAGCGAGATGCACAGGTGCTGAGGATTTGGTCGGAACAGCTGAAGGCTTTGGCGGAGGAGCTGAGGACTTTGGAGGAACAGGAGCAACATGAGGAATTGGACGTGAGGGCTTTGATGATTCTGGCGTGAGGGCATTGCTGAGGAACTTGGCCTTGAGGGCATTGTTGGTGAAGCACTTGGCTTGCGCCCAGTCTTCTTTGACATGGCCTTCTTTGGCTTGACAGCAAGGGCCTCAGCAGAGGTAGCAGCAGCAGCAGAGTATTCATTAAATTTCCTCACTGCTTCTCTGGCTTGCTTAGCCAGCTTGGCTTGGCGCTTGGCCCATTCATCAGGATAGTCCTCACCGCGCTTGAGGCTGGTGGGATATGCTATTTGGCCAGGTGTCAGTGGTGCTCTTGGGCATGGAGGATTGAGTGCGAATTTCTTCATATACTTAGGAGTGACATATCTATACTCCCTCCATTCTCTTGCCCATCTCCTCTATATCTTCTGAATGCGCACTTTGCGCTCATTCTTGGTTTCCTCAGTAGGTGTGCAGTACCCAGCATATATGTCATCAGGGATCTCAAAATTTGTATTTACCTCAGGCCTCTTTCCTCCCTTCTGTGGCCTTTTACCATCAGCCATTTTCTTCAGTTGAGGAATTTGAACAATCCAATTCTCTGAAGAAGGATGCAACTTTTCTTCGAGGAACGCTGCAAATGAGTTATGTTGATGAGAACCCAGTGATTCAGCAGCTGACATGTGTACCTGTGAACAGAGTATAGTTGCGAGGAATTTGGAGAGGTCATATGCGTTCTCAGAAGGTTTTTCAAAATGAACAGGTTTGACCAGATGAGTCTTGAAGATTTTCACTAAGCGTTCTTTGTCTTAGGTTCCAGAGTTGTATAGATCGAAGATCCACACAATTGAGGAATCTTGAAGAAAAATGATGCTTAGAGAAACGAATCAAGAACAGATGACTTTGTGAGGTGTTCAGTGTGTGAAGATATGAAGAAAAACACTTTTGAATATTTTGTAGATAATCATTCGAATCAATGAGGGCAGTAAAAGTAACTTTTATTTACCCTGGATGAAGAACATGACGAACTGGAGTGAGGAGATGTGAAGTTCATCTGTGCAGATCTTCCACGCCCTAACTTGGCGGAGGAAGACGGCTACGGCGGCGGCGGAGTGAAGATGTCCACGGTCGGCGCGAGTAGATCAGCGACAAGGTCGAGGCAGTGAAGCTCTTCCTCACCGGCGGCGATGAAGTAGCGGCGGCGCTAGGGTTTGAGAAGCTCGAGCTGGAGAGAGAGGTTGAGCGGAGTAAAAGAAGTGAGGAAGGGAAGGAGGGGTATTTATAGCCACGGTGAAAAACTGCTCGCCCGAAGAAATTGGACGAACATGCCCCTGACCCTTCTCATTCGCATGACATGTGTCACCCACGTAGTGAGAGGTGGAGATCGTGTTAGATCGTGGGTGAGCGGATAAGTGTATCGTGGGATGCGGAATGGTTTGAGAGGTCAGACCAAAAATTTCGATAAGATAGGTTTTAAAGTTCCATTCGCAATTTCTTCAGCTGACAAGGACACGGTGAAGATTTTGAACGAGTTTCAAATAGAACGCACATGAAGAATTTGTGAACAGATTGGGTTGAGTATAGCATAGAGGGGAAGGGTCCGATCACATTCACTTAGCAGAAAACCAACTTGAAGAAATAGCAATAAGTGAATGTTGTAGAGGACATAAACTCATATATATATAGCCAATGAAAAAAACGACGGAACCAGTGAAGACTATGCAAAGTTGAAGAATATCAATAATTTGAGGAATTTCAACTTTTGGTGGTGGCGTGACCCACCGTATAAGAATGATGATTTCAGACACCGCGTACAATTATCGTAGGGTTCTGAGAATCAAATTCTTCATTAATTTCTTCACACTAAGAGTGTTATTCTTCATTGATTGAAGAAAAACATTTCTTCATGTGTTGCACATCTAAGTCATCAATTTTTCATAAGTGTTAGGATGAGTGTCCTTTTCAAAGAACATTCGAAGACTCTAAGATATTTAGCTCACACCGCAACTTGCTAAATCTCTTCTCATCCAAGGGCTTTGTGAAGATATCAGCTAGCCGTTCTTCAGTCTTCACATGCTCAATAGAAATGTCGCCCTTCAACACATGATCACGAAGAAAATGATGACGAATCTGAATGTGCTTTGTCTTCGAGTGCTGAACTGGGTTGTGTGCAATCTTGATGGCATTCTCATTGTCACAGAAGAGAGGTACATTCTTCATGTTGACGCCGTAGTCCTTGAGATTTTGTTTCATCCATAGCAATTAGGCACAGCAAGAACCAGCGGCAATGTACTCAACTTCAGCAGTAGATAGTGATACACAGTTCTGTTTCTTCAAGGACCAACAGACCAAAGATCGTCCGAGGAAATGACATGTACCAGATATTGACTTGCGCTCCACACGATCACCAGCATAGTCAGAGTCAGAATATCCAACAAGATCAAAAGCCGAGCCCTTGGGGTACCATAATCCAAGTGTTGGTGTGTGAGCTAGATATCGAAGAATATGCTTCATAACCTTATGGTGTGATTCCTTCGGTGCAGCTTGAAATCGGGCACACATGCAAACACTAAGCATTATATCTGGCCTAGATGCATATAAGTATAATAAGGAACCTATCATGGAGCGGTATACCTTATGATCGAAGTCAATACCATTTTCATCAGCGCATAGATGGCCATTTGTGAGCATAGGAATTTTGATGCCTTTGCAATCTTGCATGCCAAATTTCCTCAGTACATCCTTGAGGTATTTCTCCTGAGATATGAATATGCCATTGTGTTGTTGACAAATTTGAAGACCCAAGAAGAATTTCAACTCTCCCATCCTAGACATTTTATATTCTTCACTCATCATATACGCAAATTCATCACTATAATGTTGGTCAGTACAGCCAAAGATAATATCATCAACATATACTTGGCACACAAACAATTCACCATCATAAGATTTAGTGAAAAGAGTAGGGTCGAGTAAACCGGGTTTGAAGCCTTTCTTCATGAAGAGTTCCTTCAAAGTATCATACCAAGCCCGTGGGGCCTGCTTAAGGCCATAGAGGGCCTTGTTGAGTCTGAAGACTTTGTCAGGATTCTTTGGATCTTCAAAACCTGGGGGTTGAGCAACATATACTTCTTCCTCAAGCTTACCATTGAGGAATGCACTTTTCACATCCATTTGATATAGAGTGATATCATGATGGTTAGCATAAGCAAGTAATATGCAAATAGCCTCAAGTCTAGCAACAGGTGCAAAAGTTTCATTGAAATCAATTCCTTCAACCTGTGTGTAGCCTTGAGCTACAAGCCGTGCCTTATTCCTCACCACAAGGCCATTTTCATATTGCTTGTTGCGGTAGATCCACTTTGTGCCGATGATATTGTGCTTGCGAGGATCTGGACGTTTGACCAGTTCCCAGACATTGTTGAGCTCGAATTGATGTAATTCTTCTTGCATGGCCTGAATCCACTCAAGCTCTAGAAATGCTTCATCTACCTTAGTGGGCTCTGTAATAGAGACAAAAGCATATTGCCCACAAAAGTTAGACAAATGTGAAGCTTTTGAGCATGTGAGAGGACCTGGCGCTTTGATGTCATTGATGATCTTTTCAACTTGCACTTCTTTTGCAATGCGAGGATGAGTTGGTTGTCGTTGAAGAGTTTGATCAGCATTTTCTTCAGCACCATTTTCTTCAGGTGCATTAGCTCGACGTTCTTCATGTTCTGGAATGAATTCTTCAACAGATTCCTCAGTAGGAATGACATCCTCAGTAGCCTTGAACTTGATAGTTTCCTCAGGTGCTGGTTCATCTATCACAGTAGGTAGGTGCTCTCTTTGCGAGCCATTAGTTTCATCGAACCGCACATCTACAGTTTCAACAACTTTGTGAAGAACGTTGTTGAAGACTCTGTAGGTGTGCGAGTCCTTTCTGTAACCAAGCATAAAACCTTCATGTGCTTTCGGTGCAAATTTTGAGTTGTGATGAGGATCTCTAATCGAACATTTAGCACCGAAGACTTTGAAATAACTTACATTGGGTTTCTTATCAGTGAGGAGTTCATAGGCAGTCTTTTTGAAGAATTTGTGAAGATATACTCTGTTGATGATGTGGCACGCAGTATCAATTGCCTCAGTCCAGAAATGACGAGGCGTTTTGTATTCATCAAGCATAGTACGAGCCCTCTCAGCAAGAGTCCTGTTCTTGCACTCCACGACACCGTTCTGCTGAGGAGTGTAAGGAGCAGATAACTCATGAGTGATACCAAGTTCATCAATATAGTCATCGAGACTAGAATTCTTGAACTCAGTGCCATTGTACTTCTGATGTGCTTGATCTTCACACCAAAGTTGGTTGAAGCCCTCGAGGAAAATCGTTTGAAGACTTCCTGCACTTCATGTTTGTAAGTAACAAGGTGTACCCATGTGTAACGAGAATAATCATCAACAATAACAAAGCCATATTGAGATGCTTCATTTGAGATAGCAGAATAATGATTAGGACCAAAGAGATCCATGTGAAGCAATTCAAATGGGCGAGTGGTGGTCATGATAGTCTTTGCTGGATGCTTGGCCTTGGTTATCTTCCCAGCTTCACAGGCTCCGCATAGGTGATCCTTGAGGAATTTGACATTCTCGATGCCAATGACATGCTTCTTCTTCACAAGCGTGTGCAAATTCCTCATGCCTGCGTGACCAAGTCATCGATACCAGAGCCAGCCTTCTGAAGCTTTTGCAAGTAAGCACACGGCTGGTTGTGGTCCTGTAGAGAAATCAACAATATACAGGTCTCCTCTCCTAAAGCATTCGAAGACTTTGGAATTGTCAGCTTCCATAACCACAACACAACGGTACTTACCAAAGACAACAACCATATCAAGATCACAAAGCATTGAGACAGACATAAGGTTGTATCCTAAGGACTCAACAAGCATGACTTTGTCCATGTGTCGATCCTTTGTAATCGCAACCTTACCTAGACCCAATACCTGACTTTTGCCTTTGTCAGCAAAGATGATATGCTTCAGATGCGACGGAGATAATGGAGCATCCATCAATAGATTCTTGTCACCAGTCATGTGGTTTGTACATCCACTATCGAGGACCCACTCAGTGGCTTTGGGTTGATCATCCATGGCACCCTTTGCCATGAAGCAATAGGTGCGAGCGTAGTCATCATCGCCTTCATCAGTCTTGTTGGTGAGGTCATTTTCTTTAGTGTTGAAGTTAGATTTGCTGAGTAATGCAGTAGCGAGAGCTAGGCTCGCCACTCTGGATTCGGACTCCTCAGATGACTCCTCTTCCTCATTTTCTTCAGATTCAGCCTCAGAGTCCATTTCCTTGCCAATGAATGCCCTGGCCTTCTTGGAGCTGCTCTTCTTATGATATGAAGGCTTTGAGGATTTTGATGATGAGGATTTTGTGGATTTCTTCTTTTTCTTTGCATCATCAGAACTGTAATCCTTGTATTTCTTCTTCTTTGATTCCTTTTCCCACTTAGGACAATCTTGAATGAAATGTCCAGGTTTCTTGCACTTGTGACAGAGCCTCTTCTTGTAGTCACTGGATGAGGACTCAGTGCTCCTTGAGGATCTTCCAAGGCGACCACGTCTTGAGAACTTTTGGAACTTCTTCACGAGTAGAGCCAGATCATGGCTCAGTTCTTCAGGATCACCAAGGCTGCTACCAGAGTCTTCATCTTTGGACTCAGATACTGCCTTGGCCTTCAGTGCACGTGTTCTGCCATAGCTTGAACCATATAGATCTCTCTTTTCAGCAAGTTGGAACTCATGAGTATTTAGCCTCTCGAGAATATCAGCGGGATCAAGTGACTTGTAATCAGCACGTTCTTGTATCATCAATGCCAGAGTGTCAAATGAGGAATCAAGCGATCTCAGCAATTTCTTCACCACCTCATGGTCGGTGATGTCAGTGGCACCAAGTGCTTGAAGCTCATTTGAGATGCCAGTGAGGCGATCGAAGGTTTGTTGAAAATTTTCATTGTCGAGTCTTTTGAAGTGGTTGAAGAGATTGCGAAGAACATCAACTCGAGAGTCACGCTGAGTTGAGACTCCTTCATTTACTTTGGACAACCTGTCCTAGATAAGCTTCATTGTTTCCAAAGCACTCACCCTGCCATACTTTCCTTTGCTCAGATGGCCACATATGATATTCTTTGCTTGAGAGTCGAGTTGCTTGAATCTCTTCACATCGGCAGCATTCAGAGAAGGTGTGACTGAGGGAACACCATTTTCCACAACATACCAGAGATCGTTATCAATTTCTTCAAGATGCATTCGCATCTTATTCTTCCAGTAGGGGTAGTCCGTCCCATCGAAGGTAGGACACCCAGCAGAGACCTTGATCATACCTGTGGTCGACATAACTAAAACTCCAGGCGGTTAAACCAAAATCACACAGAACAAGGGAGTATCTTGCTCTGATACCAATTGAAAGTGCGTTATATCGACTAGAGGGGGGTGAATAGATGATTTTTATGAAATTCGTCACTGAGGAATTTGCTGGTGAGGAAATTCCTTAGCGAAGAACTACTAGCAGCGGAATAAGTACTCAAAAGTAAACACAGCATAATACAAGCATAGTCATCATGATGAAATGAAGACAGGCACAGAGTATAGGAAGCGTAATCATAGGATAACACAGGATGAAGACAAACAGACTGAAGAAATTGAACTAAGGAAATTGAGAAAGTCTTCAGTCAAAGTCTTCAAACACAGATATGAACAAACATACAACACAGTTATGAGGAGATGAAAGAGTTGAGAAAATAGAACCAGTAAGCTCGGTGAAGACAATGATTTGGTAGACCAGTTCCAACTATTGTCTCAGTTGTACGTCTGGTTGGAGCAGCTGAGTATTTAAACTCGAGGACACACAGTCCCGGACACCCAGTCAAGGACACTTAGTCCAAGACACCCAGTCCTCACCGTATTCTCCTTGAACTAAGGTCACACAGACCTCGTCCAATCACTCGTGGTAAGTCTTCAGGCGACTTCCAAACCTTCACAAACTTGGTCACTCGGCGATCCACAATTCCTCTTGGATGCTCTAGACCATGAAGCCTAACCGTCTGGAAGAAGCACAATCTTCAAAGGTAACAAGCGTCGGATCCACTCAGGATCAATTTCTTCAGTGATGCTCAATCACTTGGGGTTTGTAGGTGTTTGGGTTTTGGGTTTTTGGTTTTTCCTCACTTGATGATTTTCGCTCAAAGTCCTCGGAGGATGGGTTGCTCTCAAATGACAAGTGTCAGTTTCTCTCGGAGCAGCCAACCAGCTAGTGGTTGTAGGGGACGGCTATTTATAGCCTAGGGAGCAGCCCGACATGATAAGACATAAATGCCCTTCAATGATATGACCGTTAGGTGGATAGATATTTTGGGACAGCTGGCGCACAACACAGCAACGGTCGGAATTTTGAGTAGCAAAATCCTCAGGGCTATCATGTTCCTCATTGTGTAGGTAATCCGCACTGGCGAATTCCTAACTCCTCAGTCAGGACAAATTCCTCAGAGACCAGAAGAACTTCGTCTCTGTCACTGAAGAAATTGACTGAACTGTATGAGATTTCCAAGGGCTTCACTCGAAGGATTGGTAGGTGTAGGATTTTGAGTTGAGCATCACATGGAAATTTTTCCTTAGTATTTCCTCGACCCCCTTTAACAGTACAGTGTTTCCTATGACTCAAGAAAGAGAAAAACAAAACTATGAAAACGAAAGTCTTCAAGCTTCATATTCCTCGCATGAATATCAAGTCTTCACGGACACACCAATTTCTTCACTTTCAAAGTCTTCATGAAAGTCTTCAGAAATACCAAAATCTTCAGTCGAAGATATTCATTTTTAGGGGTCGAATTTTCCTGTAAATATCAAACTCCTCATAGACTTATAGACCTGTGTACACTCACACACGCATTAGTCCCTTAACCTATAAGTCTTCAATACACCAAAATCACTAAGGGGCACTAGATGCACTTATAGAAGTGTCATGTAGTCGACGTTCACATGACACCACTAGAGGAAAGACAACATACATCTCATCAAAATATCGAACGAATACCAAATTCACATGACTACTTATAGCAAAACTTCTCCCATGTTCTTAGGAACAAATGTAACTACTCATAAAGCATATTCATGTTCATAATCAGAGGGGTATTACTATGCATAATGGATCTGAACATATGATCTTCCACCAAGTAAACCAACTAGCATCAACTACGAGGAGTAATCAAGACTACTAGCAACCCACAGGTACCAATATGACGTTTCTATACAAAGATTGGATACAAGAGATGAACTAGGGTTTGAGATGAGATGGTGCTGGTGAAGATGTTGATGGAGATTGACCCCCTCTCAATGAGAGGATCGATGGTGACGACGATGGTGATGATTTCCCCCTCCCGGAGGGAAGTTTCCCCGGGAGAACAGCTCCTACAGAGCCCTAGATTGGTTCTGCCTCGTGGCAGCGGAGTTTCGTCCCGTGAGCTTGCTTATGATTTTTTTTCCTCGACGAAAGACTCCATATAGCCAAAGATGGGCATCAGAGGGCCCCCAGGGGGCCCACGAGGTAGGGGGCGCGCCCCCACCCTCGTGGGCGGTGGGTGGCCTCCCTCTGGTACTTCTTTCACCCAATATTTTCTATATATTCTAAAAATAATTCCCGTGGACTTTCAGGACTTTTGGAGATGTGCAGAATAGGTCTCTAATATTTGCTCCTTTGCGAGCCTAGAATTCCAGCTGCCAGCATTCCCCCTCTTCATGTAAACCTTGTAAAATGAGAGAGAAAAGGCATAAGTATTGTGACATAATGTGTAATAAAGGCCCATAATGCAATAAATTTCTATATAAAAGCATTATGCAGAATGTACGTATCAACTCCCCCAAGCTTAGACCTTGCTTGTCCTCAAGCGAAAGCCGAAATCAAAAAATGTGTCCACATGTTTAGAGATAGAGGTGTCGATAAAAATAAAATACGGACATGAGGGCATCATGATCATTCTTATAACAGCAACATATATAAATATTGTCATATGATCTCTTATGCTAAAGTAATAATTCAATCACAATTTCAAGTATGAATCAAAAACTTCATTGAGAACCAACAAACTATAATCTCAGTCATTGAGGCAATTGCAATTTATCATAACATCAGAAAGAGTCAATAAGAGATTTTCAGCAAGTCCACACACTACAAGAAATTTGTTAATACGTGACGGATTCAATCTGTCACAGATCAGCACAAAACTGTCGTGGAGATCCATGTGTGACGGATTTAAAATCCGTCATCTATATCGCGTCATAACTTGATCATCGTCCACTCCATGAGAAACTACGAAAACCGTCATGGATCTGTGACAGATATTGACCGTCACAATCACCTAACTGATAACGGCATTAACACTCCAGCCACGTCAGTATCTCACATGGCCACCAACATGGATCAGACGTGGCAGCCCATGTGATAATCAGCCCAAGTAGAATTTTGGCCCATGGATTTTAATTCTAGCCCATATGATAATCAGCCCAATGATGTTGGCCCACGAGTTTTAGTTTTGGCCCAACTTCTCAACGGCCCCATTAGAGTTTTGTAGGTTCCGACGTGTCATTAGCCAGGTAATTGTAGTCAATAAATGTCCATTAATTTCGGTCTATTAGGAGCATTTTGAACACCTACAGTACGCTCCTAAAAGTTTTTTAACTACAGAAACCACCCTACCTAAAAAGATTACAGAAACAAATATTTACAACCAAAAACAAAAGCAAAAAACACAACAAAAAATAAATTACAAAGTTCCTAAATCCCCTCCGGACAGATTGACAGCGGCATCTTCCCGTGCCGACCAGTGCTCGCCTGAGGTCCTCCCCATCGCAGCAACCCTTGTGGCCGGCACAACTCCAGCATTCTCGAGGATGGCGCTTCGCCCCATCTTAGCTCGCGTGCGATGCCCCAGGACCATGGACGAACGGCGGTGCAGACATATCTTGAGCATGTCGGCGCCGTATGAATTGCCCTGGCGACCTCAACCACGCACGAGGGACAAATATGACCGGCGACATAGGGCTCCGTCGTGGCTCAATAGGAAGCCATCCCACAGGTGGCGCAGTCCCCAGTCGGGCCTCGATGGGAAGCCACCCCGCTGGCGATGTAGCCCCCGGTCGGGACTCAACGGGAGGCCATCCCGGTGGCGCGCTGGTCGCCATCACTCCGGAAGTGGAGGCCCTTGCACCTTTTGGCCTTTGGTGACGGCATCCGCCATGGCGCAACTTCCAGGCGACCGATGGACGGAGATGACTAGGCAGCCCACCGCTGCACAAGCAAAGAATTCGACGGCATCTTGCGTGGTGGGGATGCGTTTTGGTCTGGGGATGGAGGATGGAAGGTGCTGGGAGAAGGAAGATGGGACAGAGGAGTAGGCGATGGAGAAGTGTCTAGATGCTCGTGGAAATTCAGCCAGCGGCTCCACTTATGGTGGGGAAGAAAGAGTCAGGATAAGGAACCAGTGTACCACCGTTGGATTAAAGAAGATCCGATGGCTGTGAATGGCGATCCGCATGAGGGTGGAGTTAGCCAATCAGAAGCCACGATTTTTCTCACATAGGAAACCCTAATGGGCTTTGCCAGCACCGAGCAAGACAGCCCAGATTTTAAAGTATTCTTCTTTCTAATGCAAATAACTAAGTAAGGACTCTTGTGAAGTATAATTTGTAAAAACAATATATTATCTTATATACCCTATCACAATTTTGGAAGTGATTTCATATTTCCTATAGTGTAAATGAACTGTGGGTTTGTACTCAGAGTAATTGTAGTTTTAAGTAAATGTATCTCAAATCAAATCTATTTAAAATCTATTTAATGAGATTACCTTATATCTTGAAAATAGATTACCTTACAACTTGTTTGACTCCCTTCATTTCAATTCACTTGTTGAAATGTCTATCAGGATTTCATTTGGTTGATTCTGGATTCTAATTCCAAATTTCAGGTTTTGTAGCCATTTTGATATTTATTCATTAACAAACAGAAAAATTAGCACGCATACATATATCAAGGCAACACCAACGCGGTGACCTAAATAGTGTCCCTTTTGCATGCATTTTATCCGTTTGGGTGGGCCGAGCGGATAGTCGTGTCCGCCTTTTGGTTTGGGTCGGTCAGTGCGCACAACGCAAGCGACCCATTTCAAGAGGACATGGACATTACTTTTTTTAAAACAAAACGAGCTACCGGGATGGGGCTTCTGCGGTCACCGGCTAGGAGGAGCGTCGCTCAGCGACCTCCGCCTTCGGGGACGAGCGCCGGCTGGGAATAGCTCCTATGAGGGATGAGCGTCGGGTGGAAATAACTCCTACGGGGATGGATGCCAGCAGGAACGAGCGCAGGGACGAGTGCTTGCAGCCCCTGAGGTGGCAGGGATGAGTGTCCGTGTGCAACGCACGCTACCGGGAACCGGCGCCGACAGGGACAAGCGGCATGGATGACCATCTTCTGACTCCGCATTGGTAGGGACGAGCGGCAGGGACAAGCTCCTACGCGCCGTGCCGAAGCGCGTCGGCGGGGATGAACCATGCAGGAGAGGCAATAGCTGCAGATGTCGGTGCTGCTGACCTTGCCGCTTGAGGTGCTGGCTGCAGTCGTGGTCTCTATGTGCCACCGCCGTCGTGGTCTTCGTGTCGCCGGCATGGAGGGAACACCGCTACCGCGCAAACACAGACGAACACAAGTGGACCAAATGCTCGCTACTTTGGAGTTGCTCTCAAATCTTTATTGTTCATGTGTACAACAATATTGTGCATTAACTCAGCCATGTTGATCCACACTACAGTTAGGGATAACTCAATCTTGACATAATGAACCACGAAACATTTTATTGAAGTTGGAAAGCATTAAATATAGTATCTATTGTAACTCTAGTATATTTGAAAGTGTTATTTAGTTCTTTATCTTAAATATGTTTCGTATAACTTGAGGCAAACATTGAAGTTATGAAAAAAATTACAAGCATCTTAATGCTTTTCCTTTTTTTAATAAATTTGATGTGGTATTAAATGAATTTCTAGCTATATTCTTTAAGTTCCTAACCCAAGCTCAAATTGAACAATTTCTCTGCGCTATATTAACTTTTTGTTGTCATGTGAACATTTTTTCTACATTATATTAATAAAAAATTTAAATGTCATGAACATATGAACATTCTTTAAATTTCACGCACATTTTTTATACGGTGCGACGTATTGTTTTGAATTTCAGAAAAAATCTTACATTTTATAGAAATTCATTAAAAGTGGTATGCACATTGTTTTGGAATGCTTGAACATCTTCTTAAAAGGTTACACCATTTTCTGAATTACACGATTACTCTTTACATTATAGAAACTCTTTTAAAAATGACATGATTAATTTTTGAAACTTTACCGATCGTCCTCACTACTAAGTGTGATTGGGAAAATTTGGAACTTCACACATGGAATTCGAACTAATGGTACACAAATCATTTTATCTATGTTGGAATGGCACAAAATAGTTTTTGAATTTATACTTTTTTACATTGTATGAATATTTTTTAAAATGTCATATACATTTGTTTAAAACGCAGAAACATTTTTAAGTGTCATGAACAATGTTTTTGAATGCTATCAGCATTTTTTCAAAGTTTCGAGAACACTATTTGCAAACCGCGTCAAAAAAAAGTTAGCACACTGTGAACATTTTTCTAAATGAAATGAATGTTCTTTAAGTTTTTAATAATATTTCAAAATATGCACAAAACAAGGAGCAATAAAAAAAGGAGCAGAGACTAGCATGCATACTTGCGTAGTGTGTGTGTGTCCCATTTAAGTAGCGCGAGAGGCAACGCTACACCTAGGTCCCCATTTTTGTGCTTTTTTAATTAATTTTTATACTGTTGGTAAAGTACTAAAAGTGAACAGGCCCATGTACATTGAGAGTTTGATTTAAAAGAAAATGAAGATAAGTACTAAAATGAAGAAAATAATTTTTTACGTATATGTATTTACAATATTTTAAAATATATACAAAAAAGAAACGAAGAAAAATTACGTCCCTATGTGTGTGTAATCATGATCGAGAGGCACAAAGTGTTAACCAATTGCCCTCCCTACGAAGTTTGTTTGTTAAATGGCAACATTTACACGCAAAATTCTAACTAATGCAACATAGAACATTTTTATAGAACTTGAAAAGCACTAAATATAACATTTATTGTATCTGTAGTATACTTTAGTTATGGGTGTTCTAATTTTCATCTATTTTGGTATAATGTATTTTAAAAATTATTTTATGGGTTTAAGTTAAATGAATAAATATGTGTTACTCACTAGCTGCCTAGCAATATAATTAGTGATGTGCGGCTATGGGGCACACACATTAGGAACATAATTTAGAAACAGATGAACTTACAAAAAACACCAACTATATTTTTTTGAATGGTGTGAAATACTTTTTGAATAGTACGTAATGTTTTTTGAATGGTATGAAATTTCAAATACTATGTTTGACACGTGGGATATTTTTAAAATGCCATACACTTTTTTTAATGCCATCAACATTTTGTAAAAGTTGTGCAAACATTTGTTAACAATGCGTTAACATGTTTTGAATGCGCGTTGAACATTTTTATAAATGTAATTAAATTATTTTTATTTTTAATATTTAGAAAGAAAAAAGAAAAATAGAATAGGAGAAATAAAAAATGAACAGAAACTAGCGGGCGTGCGTAGTGTGTGGCTGGCCCATTTAAGTAGCGCCAGAGGCGATGCTACCCCACTGCTGCCCCATTTTTCACGCTATATTTTTCTTATATATTATATTGTATGTACTAGTGAGGGACGTGCTTGTGTCCAAAGTAAGTATTGTAACCCAGTGGTAAGCTTGTGTCCGAAGTAAGTATGCTTACAACAAGAGGACCTAGGATTGAATCCTAGTTTTCTCTCTTTTTGAATTAATTCCACAACTATTCTGGGATGTGCTATAATCCCATCTATAATCACGTGTTGTATCCTAATAGCTAGTTTGGGATACATGAGGTTTGTGGTCCGCAATTTTTCCTTTTTCATATATATAATATGACTCCATTGATTGACATGTGGGAAAAATGAGGAGCAGACCTGACATGTCAGCTTGAGCCATCCATGACGGACGGGATGATGTCTATATATATGAATAGCTAGGCCTAGCCGATTGATTTGTGATGGTATTCGTGGCACTCTATCTACGTCCATCATAACGGCTTCATCCGTACGAGGTGCATTCTCATCTTACTGATCCATGACGGTTTTCATGATGAACAATAGAAAACTGTCACCGATAATGACAGTTTCTGAGAACGTCATCAGAAATCCGTCATGGATTAACAGGTTTCTTGTAGTGACATACTCAACCATCATTTAGTCTTTCATAATTGCTAACACTCACGCAATACTTATGGTTATGAAGTTTTAATCGGACACAGAGAAAGATAGGGGCTTATAGTTTTGCCTCCCAACCTTATACCTCAAGGGTAATGTCAACAATAATAGTTCATGAAAACTCACATCCAATTAGCTATATATATATATATATCAGGATCTTTCCAACACATTGTGCTTGCCAAAGGATAAAATGTAAAAGGGAAAGGTGAAGATCACCGAGACTCTTGCATGAAGTATAAGACAAGAATAAAAGATAGGCACTTCGCAGAGAAGCAGAGGTTGTCATGTGCTTTTATGGTTGGATGCACAAAATCTTAATGCGAAAGAACGTCACTTTATATTGCCACTTGTTATATGGACCTTTATTATGCAGTCCATCGCTTTTATTTCTTCCACATCACAAGATTGTATAAAGCTTATTTTCTTCGCACTAATAAATCATACATATTTAGAGAGCAATTTTTATTGCTTGCAACAATGACAACTTACTTGAAGGATCTTACTCAATCCATAGGTAGATATGGTGGACTCTCATGGCAAAAGTAGGTTTAAGGATATTTTGAAGCATAAGTAGTATCTCTGCTTGCTGCAAAGAATTTGGCTAGCATGAGAGGGAAAGGCAAGCTCAACATGTTGGACGATCCATGACAATATAATTTATCTTAGATGTTGACACGTCTCCAACGTATCTATAATTTTTGATTGTTCCTTGCTATTATATATTTCGTTTTGGATGTTTAATGGGATTATTTATACACTTTTATATTATCTTTGGGACTAACCTATTAACCGGAGGCCCAGCCCAAATTGCTGTTTTTTGCCTATTTCAGTGTTTCGCAGAAAAAGAATATCAAACGAAGTTCAAACGGAATGAAACATTCAGGAGCGTGATTTTTGGAACAAATGTGATCTAGATGACTTGGAGTGGACGTCAAGCAATCAACGAGGAGGCCACGAGGCAGGAGGGCGCGCCCTCCACCCTCCTGGGCCCCTCGTGGCTCCACCGATGTACTTCTTCCTCCTATATATACCTACGTACCCTGAAAACATCAGAGAGCACCACGAAAACCTAATTCCACCGCAGCAACCTTCTGTACCCATGAGATCCCATCTCGGGGCCTTTTCCTACGCTCCGCCGGAGGGGGCATTGATCACGGAGGGCTTCTACATCAACACCATAGCCTCTCCGATGATGTGTGAGTAGTTTACCTCAGACCTTCGGGTCCATAGTTATTAGCTAGATGGCTTCTTATCTCTCTTTGGATCTCAATACAAAGTTCTCCTCGATTCTCTTGGAGATCTATTCGATGTAATCTTCTTTTGCGGTGTGTTTGTCGAGATCCAGTGAATTGTGGGTTTATGATCAAGATTATCTATGAACAATATTTGAATCTTCTCTGAATTCTTTAATGTATGATTGGTTATCTTTGCAAGTCTCTTCGAATTATCAGTTTGGTTTGGCCTACTAGATTGATCTTTCTTGCAATGGGAGAAGTGCTTAGCTTTGGGTTCAATCTTGCGGTGCTCGATCCCAGTGACAGTAGGGGAAATGACACGTATTGTATTGTTGGCATCGAGGATAAAAAGATGGGGTTTATATCATATTTCATGAGTTTATGCCTCTACATCATGTCATCTTGCTTAAAGCGTTACTCCGTTCTTATGAACTTAATACTCTAGATACATGCTGGATAGTGGTCGATGTGTGGAGTAATAGTAGTATATGCAGGCAGGAGTCGGTCTACTTGTCACGGACATTATGCCTATATACATGATCATACCTAGATATTCTCATAACTATGATCAATTCTATCAATTGCTCGATAATAATTTGTTCACCCACCATAATACTTATGCTATCTTGAGAGAAGCCACTAGTGAAACCTATGGCCCCTGGGTCTATTTTCCATCATACAAGTTTCCAGTCTATTTTATTTGGCAATCTTTACTTTCAATTTATATCATAAAAATGCCAAAAATATTTATCTCATTATTATCATCTCTATCAGATCTCACTCTTGCAAGTGGTCGTGAAGGGATTGACAACCCCTTTATCGCGTTGGTTGCGAGGTTCTTATTTGTTTGTGTAGGTATGAGGTGACTCGCGTGTGGTTTCCTACTGGATTGATACCTTGGTTCTCAAAAACTAAGGGAAATAATTATGCTGCTTTGTTGCATCACCATTTCCTCTTCAAGGGAAAACCAACGCATGCTCAAGAGGTGGCAAGAAGGATTTCTGGCGTCGTTGCCGGGGAGATCTACGCCAAGTCAAGACATACCAAGTACCTATCACTACTCTTACCCTTCGCATTACATTATTTGGCATTTGCCTCTCATTTTCCTCTCCCCCACTTCACCCTTGCCATTTTATTCGCCATCTTTTCCTTTCGCCCTCTCTTTCCGTTTGTTTTTTCTTCGCTTGTTTGCTTGTGTGTTGGATTGCTTGCTTGTCATGATGGCTTCAGATAATACTAAATTGTGTGACTTTGCCAATACCAACAATAATGATTTTATTAGCACTCCGATTGCTCCTCTTACCGATGCTGAATCTTGTGAAATTAATACTGCTTTACTGAATCTTGTCATGAAAGTTCCATTTTTTGGCCTTCCTAGTGAAGATGTCGCTACCCATCTAAACAACTTTGTTGATTTGTGTGATATGCAAAAGAAGAAAGATGTGGATAATGATATTGTTAAACTTAAGCTATATCCGTTTTCGCTTTGAGATCGTGCAAAAGCTTGGTTTTCGTCTTTGCCTAAAAATAGTATTGATTCATGTAATAAGTGCAAAGATGCTTTTATCTCTAAGTATTTTCCTCCCGCTAAGATCATCTCTCTTAGAAACGATATTATGAATTTTAAGCAACTTTATCATGAGCATGTTGTTGCACAATCTTGGGAGAGGATGAAATTAATGATACGTAATTGCCCTACACATGGTTTAAATCTATGGATGATTATACAAAAAAATTATGTCGGGTTGAATTTTGCTTCTAGAAATCTTTTAGATTGGGCCGCGGGAGGCACTTTTATGTAAATCACTTTAGGAGAAGCTACCAAACTCCTAGATAATATTATGGTTAATTATTCTCAATGGCACACTCAAAGATCTACTAGTAAAAAGGTGCATGCAGTTGAAGAGATTACTGTTTTGAGTGGAAAGATGGATGAACTTATGAAATTGTTTTCTAATAAGAGTACTCCTACTGATCCCAATGATATGCCTTTGTCTACTTTAATTTATAATAATAATGAATCTATGGATGTGAATTTTGTTGGTGGGAACAATTTTGGTAACAACGCATATATAGGTAATTTTATTTCTAGGACGTTTCCTAGTAATTCCTCTAATAATTATGGTAATTCCTACAACAATACTTATGGAAATTATAATAAGATGCCCTCTGATTTTGAATCTAGTATTAAATAATTTATTAGTTCGCAAAAGAGTTTCAATGCTTTGATTGAAGAAAAAATTCTTAAGATTGATGAGTTGGCTAGGAACGTGGATAAAATTTCTCTTGATGTTGATTCTTTGAAACTTAGATCTATCCCACCTAAGCATGATATGAATGAGTCTCTCAAAGCCATGAGAACTTTCATTGATGAGTGCAAAGAAAGAACCACTAGGATGCGTGCAAAAAAGGCTTGCTTTGTGAAAGCGTGTTCTTCTAGTTTTCATGATAATAAGGATGAAGATCTAAAAGTGATTGATGTGTCCCCCATTAAATCTTTGTTTTGAAATATGAATCTTGATAATGATGGAACTGGAGATGAGTCAACTTTAGTTAGAAGGCGTCCAAAAATTCAGAGTTTTTAGACCTTGATGCTAAAATTGTTAAAAGTGGGACTGAAGAGGTTAAAACTTTAGATAGAAACGAACCCACTATCTTGGATTTCAAGGAATTTAATTATGATAATTTCTCTTTGATAGATTGTATTTCCTAGTTCCAATCTGTGCTAAATTCTCCTCATGCTTATAGTCAAAATAAAGCTTCTACTAAACATATCGTTGATGCTTTAATGCAATCTTATGAAGAAAAACTTGAGTTGGAAGTTTCTATCCCTATAAAACTTTATGATGAGTGGGAAAATACAATTAAAATTAAAATTAAAGATCATGAATGCTATGCTTTGTGTGATTTGGGTGCTAGTGTTTCCATGATCCCAAAAACTTTGTGTGATTTGCTAGGTTTCCATGAATTTGATGATTGTTCTTTAAACTTGCACCTTGCGGATTCCACTATTAAGAAACCTATGGGAAGAATTAATGATGTTCTTATTTTTGAAAATAGGAATTATGTGCCCGTAGATTTCATTGTTCTTGATATAGATTGCAATCCTTCATGTCCTATTATTTTTGGTAGACCTTTCCTTAGAACGATTGGTGCAATTATCGATATGAAGGAAGGGAATATTAGATTCCAATTTCCGTTAAGGAAAGGCATGGAACACTTCCCTAGAAAGAAAATTAAATTACCATATGAATCTATTATGAGAGCCACTTATGGATTGCCTACCAAAGATGGCAATACCTAGATCTATCCTCGCTTTTATGCCTAGCTAGGGGCGTTAAACGATAACGCTTGTTGTGAGGCAACCCAATTTTATTTTATTCCTTGCTTTTTGTTCCTGTTTAGTAATAAATAATTTATCTAGCCTCCATTTGGTTGTGTTTTTGTGTTTAATTAGTGTTTGTGCCAAGTAGAACCATTGAGAAGACTTGGGAAAGTCTTTTTGATCTTGCTGTAAAAAACAGAAACTTTAGCGCTCACGAGAATTGCTGCAATTTTTTATTGGAGAGTGCTATTTAGTTCATTCTTTTTGCGGATGATTAATAGATAAATTATTCACGTCCAGAAATTTATTTTAGAATTTTGGGGGTTCCAGAAGTGTGCGTTTGATACAGATTACTACAGACTGTTCTGTTTTTGACAGATTCTGTTTTTTGTGTGTTGTTTGCTTATTTTGATGAATCTATGGCTAGTAATGGAGTTTATAAACCATAGAAAAGTTGGAATACAGTAGGTTTAACACCAATATAAATAAAGAATGATTTAATTACAGTACCTTGAAGTGGTGTTTTGTTTTCTTTCGCTAACAGATCTCACGAGATTTTCTGTTAAGTTTTGTGTTGTGAAGTTTTCAAGTTTTGGGTAAAGATTTGATGGATTATGGAACAAGGAGTGGCACGAGCCTAAGCTTGGGGATGCCCGGGGATGCCTCGGAAGGCATCCCCTCTTTGTCTTCGTTCATCGGTAACTTTACTTGGAGCTATATTTTTATCCACCACATGATATGTGTTTTTCTTGGAGCGTCTTGTATGATTTGAGTCTTTGCTTTTTAGTTTACCACAATCATCTTTTTTGTACACACCTTTTGAGAGAGACACACATGAATCAGAATTTATTAGAATACTCTATGTGCTTCACTTATATCTTTTAGAGCACGATAGTGGTTTTATTTTATAGAAATAATTGATCTCTCATGCTTCACTTATATTATTTTGGGAGTCCTTGAACAGCATGGTAATTTGCTATTAGGCATAATAAAATCTTTCATATAAGTGCATTGAATACTATGAGAATTTTGATACTTGATAATTGTTTTGAGATATGGAGACGGTGATATTAGAGTCATGCTAGTTGAGTAGTTGTTAATTTGAGAAATACTTGTGTTGAAATTTGTGTTTCCCGTAGCATGCACGTATGGTGAACCGTTATGTGATGAAGTCGGAGCAAGATTTATTTATTGATTGTCTTCCTTATGAGTGGCGGTCAGGGACGAGCGCTGGTCTTTTCCTACGAATCTATCCCCCTAGGAGCATGCGCGTAGTACTTTGTTTCAATAACTAATAGATTTTTGCAATAAGTATGTGAGTTCTTTATGACTAATGTTGAGTCCATGGATTATACGCACTCTCACCCTTCGACATTTGCTAGCCTCTCTATTACCGCGCACTTTTTGCCGGTATCATACACCCACCATATACCTTCCTCAAAACAGCCACCATACATACCTATTATGGCATTTCCATAGCCATTCCGAGATATATTGCCATGCAACTTTCCACCATTCCGTTTGTTATGACACGCTTCATCATTGTCATATTGCCATGCATGATCATGTAGTTGACATCGTATTTGTGGCAAAGCCACCTTTCATAATTTTTTCATACATGTCACTCTTGATTCATTGCATATCCCGGTACACCGCCGAAGGCATTCACATAGATTCATATTTTGTTCTAAGTACTGAGTTGTAATTCTTGAGTTGTAAGTAAAAAGAAGTGTGATGATCATGATTATTAGAGCATTGTCCCAGTGAGGAAAGGATGGTGGAGACTATGATTCCCCCACAAGTCGGGATGAGACTCCGGACAAAAAAAAGGGAGAATAGAGGCCAAAACAAAAAAAGAAAGAAGGCCCAAATAAAAAATGAGAGAAAAAGAGAGAAGGGACAATGTTACTATCCTTTTTCCACACTTGTGCTTCAAAGTAGCACCATGATCTTGATGATAGAGAGTCTCCAATGTTGTCACTTTCATAAACTAGTGGGAATTTTACATTATAGAACTTGGCTTGTATATTCCAATGACGGGCTTCCTCAAATTGCCCTAGGTCTTCGTGAGCGAGCAAGTTGGATGCACACCCACTTAATTTCTTTTGTTGAGCTTTCATACACTAATAGCTCTAGTGCATCCATTGCATGGCAATCCCTACTCACTCACATTGATATCTATTGATGGGCATCTCCATAGCCCGTTGATACGCCTAGTTGATGTGAGACTATTTGTCGGCGTTCTGGGAACAGGGGTCCCTAGACTTGCCTGCCTGTGGCCTGCGGCGTGGCTCAAAGGGGGGCCCAGCACGGCCCATCTTCACCAATACAAACTCAAGACCCTCGCGAGGGGCCAAGCCTCGTGGGGCGGACGACACGAAGCTTCCTTAGGCACGGCCTCGTCAGGCTGGCTCGCGAGGAGGCGGAGAGATCAAGGCGGGGTACCTCGCGAGGTGCCCGAGACGCAAGCCATGACGACTCAGGGCGCCAGGCGGGTGCCAGCCCGCGCAGCGTCCTCCTTTCCTCTTTGGTGCAAAGGGGCAAGCGCAGCCACGGGGTACCGAGGCATCAGGCAAAGGTTGCCATTTCGGTGCAACGAGACCAAGACCAGGAGGACTACGAGACGGAGGTCACCGTGGAGCCCAAGACGGCGTCATCACCAGAGCTTTGCGCAGGCGAAGACTACTTTTGTCAGGATAGCTGATACTTGTTGTCCCCCTCCAAATTAGCCCGCCATTGTTGGCTCCCTTCCCGCTCGATATTTGGGAAGAGGACCAGGGCCTCTATAAATAGGACCAGCCACCCACATGGCAAGGGGTCGGCCGGTGGG
>NC_041386.1:517491213-517524976 GCF_002162155.2 Triticum dicoccoides
GAGAGAGAGAGAGAGAGAGAGAGAGAGAGAGAGAGAGAGAGAGAGAGAGAGAAAGGTGATTGAACTCCTCCCAGCAGTTCATCGCCCCAGCCAAGAACAGACACTCGTGAGGCTGTTCTTCCTTGTATTGTTCATCATCATCAGCCCAAGAGGCAATCCACACACCACACACTGGAGTAGGGTATTACACCACAACGGTGGCCCAAACCAGTATAAACCCTGTGTCTCTTCTGCTGTTCTTCCCATAGTTTTGATCCTAGCACGGCGGAGGGGTGCAGGTAGGTAGGAGGCGAAATCTCCACGCGCACCCTAGTGTTCGAACCTCAAGGGTCTGCCGGAACCCGAAATCCGACATTTGGCGTGCCAGGTAGGGGTGCACCGGAATTCGTCTTCCACCGCTCCGTGCCCTGTCGCATCGTCATCACCATGCCCAGCGACCAGGAAGGCAACTCAGACCCATGGCCGGTGCGGCCCGCCCGCGCAGAGCCGCTCGCCTCGGGTGACCCCGTGCCCCAGGCAGCTCGTAGTCCGCAAGGCGCTGCAGGCCACGGGCGACGCGGACAGGCTTCGACAGCTCTCACACCACAGCAGGTGCGGTCGGCAGCAAGGGCCTCCAATCACGCCGCGACCACGACACCGTACACCCACCGGGAGCAGGCGAACTCGAGGGCCGCGCTCAAGATGGCCCGAGAGCTACTGCAGTGCAGACTGCTGGAGGGCGGCCACGACGTGCTGCTGGAGCGAGTGGAAGAGCTCCTGGGCTTCGCTGCCTCGGGGGCTCACCCCTTCTCCACCCAGCTCCCATCTCAAGCCCAGGGCGACCCGCGCGGGGGCTCCACGCGCGCCCGCGGGCCCCAAGGCTACCCCGATGCCAGCGAAGCTGTCAGCGCCGGACCGGCGGCGGCGCTGCCCCCGCCCCCTGTCCGCGAAGAAGAAGGACTCAACGCGACCCACGGCCCCAGTGGGCGGCCGCGCTGCCACCCCATGGTAGGCGCGTCAGGCAGGACCGCGTGGCACGCGGGGCATTATGGCGTGGCATTCGGAATGACGGTGCCGGAGGAATACGTGCCCCTCATGATGGACCAAGGACACCCTCACGAGAACGGACAAGGCTCGCTCCTCAGCCCAAGCTGGGGGGACGAGGCACTAGAAGCTGAGCCTTTCCAGGAGCCCCGGGACGGTCCCACTGGCCACGCTGGAGGCAACGAGTATCGGGTACCGCTAATTCTTCAGGGGCAGGTATACACTAACCATGGATCGCAGGAGGTGCAGGTTGCCACAGCAAGCAGCTGCCCCGCTCCTACAGTCTCCTACCCCTCGGGAGGAGGGCGCAGGGGGCTGCAGGAGAGGGGCAGGGATCCGACATCACCACCGCGGTGTTCGGAGCAAGGCGGTCTCAGGAGGTAGGCCCTCCGCTGGGGAGGTGCCCCCAGCGGAGGACCCGTGGTCGTCGGGGGAACCGCTGGCGACCGCTCTACCCCATCGGGCGGCGTCCTGGTTTCCGGTCGTTGCTGATGGCACTAGAGTGTGGCGCAAGGTGGGGCCCTCATCTGGCGATATGAAGCAAGGCCAGTACCTGTGAAGAAGGCCCAGTGCCTGTGAAGCTCGCCGCCCTGTGACACTCTCACGTAATAATGAGTGGGGCTGTACACGCCCCGGAGTCTCAGGGGTGCCGGCCTCAGGCCCTGGGGCTCCATCCCACGCCCAGTGGCAGCACTTAGCTCCGCACTGGTGAGAAGACGTCCAAGACTAGACTAGGTGCCGGACGCGGCCTTTTGTTTGCTTTCGTTGCTCTTCCCTTTGGTTGTCGCTTTCCCCCGCTGGATTCAAGTTGGATTCGAATTTGAGATTTGCGTGTGTTCGGGGAAGGGGTGCTTAGTCTCGTTCGAGCAATTTCTTGCGTTTCGGTTACCACTTCGCCTCAGCTGCCTCCTCTCGTGAGCCCCTCGCGAGTTGGGTCAGGCCTAGCTTGCGTGCAGCCAGACTGCCGCCGCCGCGTCCTCTCAGGAGGGCGTCTTACTGCAGGTCCAACAGATTCAATCAGGAAACACTCAGGGCACCACAGCCTCCTGCGGGCTGCCCCAGGGCCAGCACGGGACAAAGGTAAACTAGCCGACTAGCGCGTCGCTTAAGCCAACCGCTTGGCACGGGCGCATAGGCAATGTAGCTCCTACTGATACGATAAACACAAGTTTTACATGAGGGGCTCCCCCTCCAAAATGCTCTCAAAGCTATCAGGCCAAAACCTGAGTTCTATTCATGCAGGGTAAGCAGGAACGGTGTACAATCAGCCAGATGAATCCCCCAATGCGTCCTCAGGAGCACCACCGGGGCCGTTGCTGGCGTCGCTGAACTCGCCATCGCTGTCCGCGTTGCCACCAGCGGCGTCAGGGCCGCCCATCACGCCGCCCTCATCGGCCGCCACGATCACGTCGTCGTTGTCCGAGGCGAAGGCCTTGATAAGAGCCTCCACATTGTCTTCCACCCAGTGCGCCAGCTCGCCTCGGACGGCCTGGGGGACTGGGGCGATGGCGGCGTCGAAATCGAAGTGGGGATCCATGCTCCGGAGATGGCTGAAGACGCGAGAAAGGGCGTGCCTGAGCAGGACGCGGCTCCTCTCCTCCACCAACCTGTCAGCCCTGATCGACCGTGCCTCCAGCTGCGTCACCACATCAGTGAAGAACTGAAGATTGCCCGCATAGTTGACTGCGTGCGGCTCGCCGACGGCCTCCTCGCAGATGTTGCCCAAGGCCGCGTTGGCTATCTCCCGGAGCGTGGAGAGCACAGGGCCGTGCTCATGCTCCAGGAGCCGCCGTTGACGTATCTCGTCCGCATTCTGGCGCGCGACGGCCTCAGGCTCCTCCACCCGCTGGCGAAGAAGGAGCACCTCGGCCTGGGAGGTGGTTAGCTCACCTTGCGCCACCTCAAGGGCGGCCCGGGAAGCATCGGCCCGCCGCGTCACCTCCTCCAGCTTGGCCCTCAGGGCAGCAGTCCTGCCTTCGGCTTCGGCCCGGATCAACCCCAGCTTCTCCTCGAACTCGTGCTCGAGGTTCAAATGCGCCATCGCCACCCGACGTCTGACCTCCTCCAGGACACGGGCTTCCTGTGCAGCGACATCGTCCTCCGCCTACGTCACCAAGAGCTCCCTCGTCTCCATACGCTCGTACTCGCGGGTACGCTCGGCGGCTTCTAGCGTGTAGGATCGAAAGTATGTCTAGAGGGGGGTGATTAGACTACTTGACCAAATAAAAACTTAACCTTTTCCCAATTTTAGTTCTTGGCAGATTTTAGCTATTTTAGGACAAGTCAAGCAATCATCACACAATTCAAGCAAGCATGCAAAGAGTATATTGGTAGCGGAAAGTAAAGCATGCAACTTGCAAGAATGTAAAGGGAAGGGTTTGGAGAATTCAAACGCAATTGGAGACACGGATGTTTTTATCGTGGTTCGGATAGGTGGTGCTATCTTACATCCACGTTGATGGAGACTTCAACCCACAAAGGGTAACGGTTGCGAGAGTCCACACGGGGCTCCACCCACAAAGGGTAACGGTTGCGCGAGTCCACACAGGGCTCCACCCACGAAGGGTCCACGAAGAAGCAACCACCCAGAAAGGGTTTATACATTTTTGTTCTAAGCCTATGATCTATACATTTTCTCTCTCTCGAAGCAAGAGAGAAAAGCAACACACTCTCTCTCTCGAAGCCTATGATCTATACATCTTTCTCCCCCTTTCGCAACAAGTTACCAAAAAGTTCCTAGAAAATGCATAGTGCTAGATCGACGCTCAGTCTTGATCTTCAGGTGGTGGTGGAGTCCGGATCACTCCAAGGACGAAGGCTTCTGTAGATGCTGAAGTAGACGCTGGAGTTGGAGCTGAAGTAGACGCTGGAGCAGGTTGGGCTGGTGCTACGGCTGGAGCTGAGGCAGTTGCTCTTGTGTCAGGAACTGGCACTGCAGACGACCTCGGACCTCGTGGCACTCTAGCAAAGGCATCAGTGGTTGGCTTCCCTTTCCTCTCCTGCATATCGTCTTGAAGCTGCTCCACTGCAGTCTGAATTTCTATCACCTTGACATCCAAGTCATAGAACTTTTGTTCCATGATTCTCTCTAGGCATGCCTGGTTTTGAGTTAGGGTGGCTAGTCCTTTCTCAATCCACAGGGTGGATGCAATCAGGTAACCAAGCTGCTCTTGTTTGGTTTTCAAGAAATACTCAGATGCCTCCTCTTGAGTTGGCATCTTGGCAGCTTTCTCCTTCCTTGCCTTCTCCTTCTTTGCTTGTGCTTGAACTGATGATGGCTCATTCTCAGTCATTACAATTTGATTGTCCTCAAAATCTGGACAGATGGGCAGGTGTTCCTTGTCCAATAAATATATGCCCGTGCCCATCTTGGAGTTGATAAGCTCCTGAATTTGAGGTGCATATCCACAGCTCCTCTTCTGATCTGCTGCAGTCCTCTTGATAGTCTCTACTATGAGGCTCATGACCTTGAACTTCTGAGGCACATCAAATACATGTAGCAAGTTGATTGCATGGCCTCTGATCATCTTGTGATCACCTGACTTGGGCAATAAGGTGTGCCTCAATATCCAATTTATGGTTGGCAGCCCTGACAGAAGATAATGCACTGAGCCAAATTTGAAAGTGTCAAGAGCTTCATTGGGAATTTCCTTGTACATGTTGCACATTGAGTTATGATCCATTTTCTTCTTGGCATAGATATCCAAGTCATCTGCTTGCTCCTTTGGGGCATTGATCAACTTTGCCCATTCCTCAACAGTTGATTGGTACCTCGTACCCTCAGACATCCATGTGATCCTCCCATCTGGATAAAAGTGTGCCGTGGAGTAGAATTGCATGATGAGCTCCTCGTTCCACTTTGTGAGCTTCTGCCCAACAAAGTAAGCAACTCCACAAGCACTAAAGCTGTCATACACTCCAGGGTAGTGTTCCTCATTTTCCTTCATGTACTCCCAATCGACCCATCTCATGTCATAGACTATTGGCTTCTTGTCTAGCAGCACTGTCTCATAAAAATCTTGCTGCTCCTTGGTGTGAAACCTGTAATCCACAGCAGTCCTTCTCCTTGAAGCATACGGATCTGCTTCTCTCCACTTCCTCAGCCCTGAGTCTCTCCTGAGCTTCATATCCTCAGCCACAGGATGAGCATCGTTGTGGTCTGGGATCTTGGGCTTGAGCTTTCTCAGAATTTGCTCTTCATCCTCTTCTTCAGCAACAGTCTCAGGCACTGGGGCCTTGTTCTTGTCAGCTGCAGGAATGCTCCTTGTATTCCTCTTTGGTGCAGACTTTGGAGGCAGCTTTGGGTGCTTCTTTGGGCTTAGATGCAGCAGCCCCTGTCCTGATAGAATCACCCATAAGCTTAGGTGCTTTAGGTGCTGGTGCAGCAACCTATTCTTCCTCTTCCTCTTCCATAATGGAAGCCTTTCCAAGCACTCTAGCTACGGTCTTCTTGACCCTTTCCTTCCTATTCTTGCCTTCTGCAGCAACTGGCTCTTTGGGTGCAGGCTTTTCAGTTGAAGCTCTAGCCTTTGACATAGGCTGCCTGCCTGCTGGCCTTTTGATCTTTAGACCTGGCTTTGTGCCTTGAGCCGGCTCAACTCTCTTTGATGTGGCCTCTTCTTCTGCCACATAATCTTCATCTTCAGAATCAGAAGTTCTCTTCTTCCTTTGTCTAGTGGCAGCTTTTGGCAGATTGCTTGGGGTACTTCTGCTACCATCATCTGAAGAGCTGGAGGGGCTAGTGCCCTCACTCATCTGCACTTGCTCTTCTGACATGTTTTGGCTATCACTCTGATCAGACATGCTGCAAACTCTGACTGCTGACCCTGTGAATAGTTTATAGATGAGGTAGAATGGATGAGCATCACAAAATGCAGAGATTTTTGCAAAAGAATGATCCAAAAACTTAGTTTTAGTTTCTCACTGAAATCATCTCGAATCTACCGATTTTCAAACTCGGTGATACCGAAGCAGTTGTGGAACCTAAAATAGTGAACTCGGTTGGACCGAGTCACAGTTTGGTGGCACCGAGACTGCTAGGGTTTCATAGAATTCCAAAATCGGTCACACCGATAAGTAATTCTTGGTCAGACCGAGTCTCACTTGTGCAATGGCATAAGCCAAATCGGTGGGACCGAGTTTTTCAACTCGGTGGGTCCGAGATGGTTTCGGCGGAAACCTAACCCTAAAATTTTCGAATCAAACATAATCTACGAGTGTATTGACTGGATAGGAGTGTTTCAATCGTGGCAAGAATCATGATGATCACAATGTGCTAAGAATCAGATTGGGGAATAGCACAAAGATCGAGTCCATACCCTAGTTCGGCGGAGACTCGCTACGGCGGCAACGGCGGGGCAGAATTCCCATTGACAGCGACGGAGACCAGCGACTGGAGGCGGCTGGCGGCGAGGAGACGATTCGGAGACCACGTTGGCAGAGCAGGCCATTGCACGAGCGAAGGGGTTCAGAGAAATTTCCAAATTTTGTCCGTGACTATATATAGCCCAAACCTGTCGGTGTGACCGAGTGGAACAACTCGGTGGCACCGAGATTCATAACTGCAAGCAGTTACTGAAACTCGGTGTGGCCGAAAGGTTCAAATCAGTTACACCGAGAGTCACACCGAGATCGAAAACCTAGATCAACTTAGTGATCTCGGTAGGACCGAAAGTGGGGTATCTGTCAGACCGAGAATCATAAAGAGGTTTTGGAAGTTTAAGTCTATGACGAATCAGGGACTCCGAGCGCTCCTCACACAGAGTGGTTCGAGTCTGACTTGATCAAATTTTGTGATGCAGCATGAATAGAGTTTGAGACGAGAAAAGCATAGATAGCTAGAGGAGGTTCTTAGGCATTCTTGTCCATCCACTTGGCAAAAGAAAATAAAACCAAACAATCAAAACAACAAGTGGATGTCCTCGAATGAGTAAAATATGCAACCAGCATGCTCACACAATAAGATGGCAAATGAAATATGTGACAAGTCATGCACAACCAATTCTAGCATCTATCAAGCAATTTGCGATGACTAGGTCATCTATATATATGAGTATATTGACTTAGGAGTCAATTGAGAACACTTGATCATAGGTCATACTCATCGTTTAAGCTCAAGTGGGGTTACCACTTTTACATAAAGCATTGTTGTGTTCACATCTTTAGAGTTGCTTTAGCTCAAGTCTTAGAGTAAAGCTCCCCCTAGATGTAATATCCCCCCTAAGAGGGATGAACTAACCTTGGGTTTTGTCGATGATGACTTCATATGGATGTTGAAGATGTGGATGCTCAATGTTGATGTAGGTCACTTGGAGCTATCCATTTGAGTGAATTGCACTTTCAATACCTACATGGATTAGTCCCACAAGGAACAAACAAGGATATCCATAGACATAGAGTGATGCACACACAAGATGATGTCCATGAAAACTTTTAGGTTACCTTGTCCCTTGTCTTACCAACAAGAGGGTTTGTGACTCCTTGAACTAGTGCAAGATGTGGAAGTTGATTGCACTTGTTCTTGCCAAAATGATAAGAGTGAAGTATGTTGGCGGAGTCACCCTCAAGAACTCTCTAGTTCTTCTTCTTTTGGATCCACACCATCTTGATGGGAATCCTTGAAGTTGTAGTCGTACTTGATGAAGTGGAACTTGAAGTAGTCTTGGGAATCCACTTGACTAAGGTCTTAGGAGCTTCTTCAAATGTGTCAATTTCCTCTTGAAGCTTGTCCTTGCCTTTTTGCTTGTAGTCTTGTGGTGGAAGATCATCTTGAGCTTGTGTCCCCTTGAAAGAAGTATCATACTTTTCTTGTTGAGGAACAAACTTTGTCTTGGGGTATTGATCTTCTTCCCACTCAACTCCATTGGCATTGAACTTTCGTTCAAAACCAACACCTTGATTCTTCTGGTGCATTCCTTGCTTGCGCACAATTTCCTCGAATCGCTTACTCCCGGCAAGGCTTTTGTACACTCCTTTCTCTATAATTCCCTTCAATAAGCTATTTTCTTGCTCAAGTGTAACTTGGCTAAGAGAATCATTAGTGGAATCAATAGAACTACTAGAAGCAACAATATTGGATTTAGCATGATCATTGTTACTACTAGAGGAAGAATCTTTCTTGTTCTTGTTACTAGACTTGACTTGAGGCATGTAAGTGGATAAGAGTAAACGCTTGGCAATGTGAGAAGAACTTTTCTTGCGGAGATCATCATTGATTGATTTTAAGAACTCATGCTCTTGCTCAAGATTGAGCTTTTCAAAGCGTAATTTCTCATGAGCTCTTAAAAGTTCTCGATGATCTTCGAAGATAGTTTCATGGGCTAACTTAAGAGTGTTTAATTCTTTAGTTAGGGCCTCAATCTTCTCCTTATCATTGTCATTCATTTTATCTTGATTAGCATGTTTAATTGACGTTTCATCATAGTATTCATCACTAGAGTTGTCAACAAGCAAATCATCACCTAACAAGTCATCTTCATCACTATTGAAATCAACATACTCGGGGTGTGTTACCTTAGGACCTTTGGCCATGAAGCATCTTCCAATTCCTTCATTTGGTGAGTCAAATATGTCGTAGGAGTTGGTTGACACAAGTGCTAGACCGGCAACACCTTCATCTTGAGTATCTTCGGAGTCGGAGTGATAACTTCTCTCGGAGTGGCTGTCGGAGTCGGAGCCGGATACCCATTCACCAACATGAGCTTGATGTCTTCGTCTTGTGTAGCTCCTTGATGATTTTTCCTTCCTTTCCGAATCCTTGCTTCTCCGTGAGTATCTTCGTTCATAACGATCATCTCTACTCCTTCTCTCTCTTGGTGGTGATTCTTTGCTTCTTCTTTTTGGAGAATCTTCTCTTCTCTTGTAGGGAGCCGTACACTCATTGGAATAGTGTCCGGGTCTTCCACAACTGTAGCAGTTTCGCTCTCGACTAGAAGATCTTTTTTCATTGTAGGACCTTGACTTGAAGCTTCTATCTTTGCTTCTACTCTTGTAGAAATTGTTGAAGTTCTTCACCATTAAGCTCAATTCTTCATTGAAGTCTTGTTTCTCACTTGATGATGTAGGGGCTTCACAAGAGGCTTTATAGGCACCACTTGATTTGTTGTGAAGTTCCTCTTTATCCTTAAGTGACATCTCATGAGCAACAATTCTTCCAATCACCTCCATTGGCTTGAGATCTTTGTAATTGGGCATCATTTGGATCAATGTGCACAAGGTATCATATTTTCCATCCAAGGCTCTTAGAATCTTCTTGATGATGAATCTATCGGTCATCTCTTCACTTCCTAAGCCGGCAATCTCATTTGTGACGAGAGCAAGCCTAGAGTACATTTCAGCGACACCTTCACCATCCTTCATCTTGAACTTGTCAAGTTGGCTTTGAAGCACATCCAACTTGGATTCCTTGACGGAGTCGGTACCTTCGTGCATATCAATCAAAGTGTCCCAAATTTCCTTCGCATTCTCAAGACGGCTGATTTTGTTGAATTCTTCGGGGCACAATCCGTTGAAGAGAATATCACAAGCTTGAGCATTGTATTGCAACATCTTCAACTCATCCGCGGTAGCTTCACGGTTTGGTTCTCTCCCATCAAAGAAGTCACCTTGTAAACCAACACACACAATAGCCCAAACGGCGGGGTTATGTCCAAGAATATGCATTTTCATTTTATGCTTCCAACTAGCAAAATTAGTACCATCAAAGTAGGGACCTCTACGGTGATAATTTCCCTCGCTAGACGCCGTACTCTCCTAGGTTGTGAAACCAAGGCTATGACCACCAAAAGCTATGGAGATCAAAGCAAATGTAGACCAAAGCTCTGATACCACTTGTAGTATTGAAAGTATGTCTAGAGGGGGGGGTGATTAGACTACTTGACCAAATAAAAACTTAACCTTTTCCCAATTTTAGTTCTTGGCAGATTTTAGCTATTTTAGGACAAGTCAAGCAATCATCACACAATTCAAGCAAGCATGCAAAGAGTATATTGGCAGCGAAAAGTAAAGCATGCAACTTGCAAGAATGTAAAGGGAAGGGTTTGGAGAATTCAAACGCAATTGGAGACACGGATGTTTTTCCCGTGGTTCGGATAAGTGGTGCTATCCTACATCCACATTGATGGAGACTTCAACCCACAAAGGGTAACGGTTGCGAGAGTCCACATGGGGCTCCACCCACAAAGGGTAACGGTTGCGCGAGTCCACACAGGGCTCCACCCACGAAGGGTCCACGAAGAAGCAACCACCCACAAAGGGTCCACGAAGAAGCAACCTTGTCTATCCCACCATGGCCATCGCCCACACAGGACTTGCCTCACTAGTGGTAGATCTTCACGAAGTAGGCGATCTCCTTGCCCTTACAAACTCCTTGGTTCAACTCCACAATCTTGTCGAAGGCTCCCAAGTGACACCTAGCCAATCTAGGAGACACCACTCTCCAAGAAGTAACGAATGGTGTGTAGGTAATGAACTCCTTGCTCTTGTGCTTCAAATGATAGTCTCCCCAACACTCAACTCTCTCTCATAGGATTTGGATTTTGTGGAAAGAAGATTTGAGTGGAAAGCAACTTGGAGAGGCTAGAGATCAAGATTCATATGGTAGGAATGGAATATCTTGGTCTCAACACATGAGTAGGTGGTTCTCTCTCAGAACATATGAGTTGGAATGGTGTATGTGTTCTGATGGCTCTCTCTTCGAATGAAGAGGAGGTGGGGGGTATATATAGCCTCCACACAAAATCCAACCGTTACACACAGTTTTCCAAACTCGGTGGGACCGAATCAACAAACTCAGTCGGACCGAAAATGTAAACCTAGTGACCGTTAGAAATTTTCGGTGGGACTGACATGCAACTCGGTAGGACCGATATGGTTAGGGTTTGGGCATAACGTAATCTCGGTGAGACCGATTACACAAACTCGGTGAGACCGAATTTGGTAATTAGCTAACCAGAGAGTTGGTCAGGCAAACTCGGTGGGACCGATTTGCTCTTTCGGTGAGACCGAAAAGTTACAAAGGGGAAACACTGAATTTACATTGCAATCTCGGTGGGACCGATTCGCTCTTTGGTGAGACAGAAAAGTTACGAAAGGGAAACAGAGAGTTTGCAATCCCATCTCGGTGAGACCGAGATCCCTATCGGTAGAACCGAATTGCTAGGGTTTGGCAGTGGCTTATGACAAGTGAAACTCGGTGGCGCCGGATAGGAAGAATCGGTAGGACCGAGTTTGGCTTAGGGTTTAGGTCATATGTGGATATGGGAAAGTAGTTGAGGGTTTTGGAGCATATCACTAAGCACATGAAGCAAGAGGCTCATTAAGCAACACCTCATCCCTCCTTGATAGTATTGGCTTTTCCTAAAGACTCAATGTGATCTTGGATCACTAAAATATAAAATGAAGAGTCTTGAGCTTTTGAGCTTGAGCCAATCCTTTGTCCTTAGCATTTTGAGGGTTCCACTTTCACATCTATGCCATGCCAATCATTGAGCTTTCCTGAAATAATCATCTTGGAATAGCATTAGCTCAATGAGCTATATGTTGTTATGAATTACCAAAACCACCTAGGGATAGTTGCACTTTCACAGCGTCAGCGCCTCCTCACGCTTCTGAAGCTCCGCCGAGTCACCTGAGGCCACCTTCATCGACGCGAGGGCTGCCTCGCGCAGCTCCACCTGCTCCTCCAGCGAGTGGCACCAGGCCAGGAGCTCCCGAGCCCGCTCCTCCGCAGCCGTTCGCCGTCGGTCAGCTTCCGGAGCTTCATCGGCAGCCCGAGACCGGGCCTCCCGAGAGGCCACCAACGACGCCTTGGCCTCTGCTTCATCAAGGTCGCGCTGACGGCACGCAAGGGCGATGGCGCCCTCCAGCTCGCGCCTCTCTGTAGCCAGGCGCAGGCCCTCAGCCTCAAGGCGCGCGTCTTCATCAGCAAGCTCCTCACCAAGCAGGCTCACTGCGCCAGTCGCCCTTCGAAGGAATCCTTGGCGGAGAGCGTGATGCTCCCGAGCGCGCTCAAGCATGTCTTCCACACCATCATCTGCCCCAAGCAAGCGCTGGGGGCTGCAAGTCAGCACTCCCCCTCCGGGCTGGGGGCTGGGGGCTGGCACCCTCGCGACGGCCGGGCACGCGGCATCAGAAGCCCGGCCTGGGGCCAGCCCGACCTCAGGAGAAGAGCGCAGGAAGCGCCTCAGCCAATCGCAGTCCACGACCAGGCGAGAAGCCCATGGCAGGTTGGCTATGCCACGAGAAGGCTCGCGAAGGAGGATCGCGAGGTGCGCGGGGCCACGATACGCCTCGGGATGGTTCGCCTCGTCGATCGCCCTCACCACAAGGGCTCCGCTGCTTGGAGCGCTCGAGGACGGTGGAGGGGGCGAAGCCAAAGGGGACGGCTCCTCAGCCGTCTCAGCAAGCTCGGCTGGAAGGGGCCTGCGGAGCAAGGGTCGGTAAGAGCAACAGAAGGATCAGGAGTAGGGAAAGGAGAAGGCTTACTCATCAGTGGCGAAGTACTTTCTGCGCTTCAGTAGGCGACAAGGGTAACCGTCACCCAGGGCCTCCCATCTCTCCCGGAGGGCCCCAAAGTCCACGCGGAAGCGGCCTAAGAGTCGGGCGCAGGGATCGACCTGCGACGAAGATGGAGCATCAAGACGATCAGCGTCAGGTGCGCCTGCCTGATGTGCGCCGCCAATCGCCTCCCCAAGAGACGCAGCTGGAGCCTCAGGGGCCCCATCCGCAGGCGCAGAGGGCAGTTGTTTGTCACCCTCAGCCTCAGCGGTACGGGCCCCGATAACTGCTTCCTCATGAGCCTCGCCCGGTGCCGTCACCATGCCGGGAGCCCCCTCGGCCTCTAGCGCCTCGTGCCTCCCTGCTCCGCCACTTGAGGAAGAGTCACCTTGGCCGATTGGAAGGGCATTCACCACCACTGGATTCTCGTGAGGTCCCTGGAGGCCGGCAGGGCGCAGCCCCCACTCATCAAAGACGGGCATCTGCTTCACGAAGTCGACCCTGCTCTGGCAGAGGTACAGCAAGGCCCCTCCCTGCCAGACGCTGCCGGGGTTGGGGTCCCCGGCCAAGGTCAAGAGCGCCGTCTTCAGCACCTTAGGAGCCAGGTCCTCTTCCTGGAGCCTCATACTATCCTCGCGCCCACGGAAGGCCCACATCTGGCGAGAGTGGCGTTGAAGGGGAGCAACACGGCATAGCAGAAACTCCTTCACCGCCTTGGGCGCTGTCACGCCAAGCAACCTCAAGAGCGTGAAATGGCACCAGACGAAGACGAGCCGGGGCTCTCGAGCATCTCCTGGCCCCAGCCCGAATTGGGGGCAGCAGGCGAGGTCGGCTCCGATAGCAGGGGGCTGGGCACCCCTGCGTCCACATACATCCACCGCTCGCGGAACCCAACCGCGGGTAGTGGGAGCTTGAAGTCAATCCCAGAGGCCGCAGTCTCAGACGCGGCAACGAAGCTCACGCACGCCCAGCATTGGGTAGGGTCGACAAGATGCAGCGAGAAGAAGTGGCGCAGCAAGGCAACCAAAGGAGGGATGCCCACCATGGCTTCGCAAACAAAGGCGAAGACCGAAAGGAGGGTGATGGACTCAGGACTTAGATGCATCATGTGGATCTGGTAGTGGGAGAGCACGGCACTGAAGAAATCGGAAAAGGGGGAACCAGACCTGCCCACAGGGCGTTGGCAAAATATGGGACCTCGGTAACTATCCTGTCGATGGAGAAGTGGGACGTGGGCCAGGCCGTCGTTCTCCCACATTCATTGAAGATGGTGGCCAGAGCCAAGCTGACCTTACCCAAGCCCTCGGCGGGGGCCGCCAACGGCGGCGGGCGAGGCCGAGACACATGATTCTTCCCTCTTCCCTTCTTCGTCGGGGCCATGGCGATAGGAAAGGGGGGGGGAGGATTCGAGATTGAATTGAAAACAGAATCCAGGGTTCGAGTGGAGGAAGGACAGGAAGCGCTCGAGCGATAAAAGGGGAACGGCTGTGTACGACTACGGGTCCGCCTAGCAAGGCGCAAAATAAGGAGGGCGTGGAGGAATAGTGCCGCCCACGTCCAATCAACTGCCGCGCGGCACCTAAGGCCGCAGGCTGTTAGGGCCCGCGGCGCTTCGCTCTTGCCCTTCCGCCTCCCTGCACGGCCAAGTTCGAGCGCGCCTTGGGCCCGGGGGCTACTGTCGGTGTTCTGGGAACGGGGGTCCCCAGACTTGCCTGCCTGCGGCCTGCGGCGTGGCTCAAAGGGGGGCCCAGCACGGCCCATCTTCACCAATACAAACTCAAGACCCTCGCGAGGGGCCAAGCCTCGCAGGGCGGACGACACGGAGCTTCCTCAGGCACGGCCTCGTCAGGCTGGCTCGCGAGGAGGCAGAGAGATCAAGGCGGGGTACCTCGCGAGGTGCCCGTGACGCAAGCCATGACGACTCAGGGCGCCAGGCGGGTGCCAGCCCGCGCAGCGTCCTCCTTTCCTCTTTGGTGCAAAGGGGGCAAGCGCAGCCGCGGGGTACCGAGGCATCAGGCAAAGGTTGCCATTTCGGTGCAACGAGACCAAGACCAGGAGGACTACGAGACGGAGGTCACCGTGGAGCCCAAGACGATGTCATCACCAGAGCTTTGCGCAGGCGAAGACTACTTTTGTCAGGATAGCTGATACTTGTTGTCCCCCTCCAAATTAGCCCGCCATTGTTGGCTCCCTTCCCGCTCGATATTTGGGAAGAGGACCAGGGCCTCTATAAATAGGACAAGCCACCCACATGGCAAGGGGTCGGCCGGTGGGAAGCAGAGAGAGAGAGAGAGAGAGAGAGAGAGAGAGAGAGAGAAAGGTGATTGAACTCCTCCCAGCAGTTCATTGCCCCAGCCAAGAACAGACCCTCGCGAGGCTGTTCTTCCTTGTATTGTTCATCATCATCAGCCCAAGAGGCAATCCACACACCACACACTGGAGTAGGGTATTACACCACAACGGTGGCCCGAACCAGTATAAACCCTGTGTCTCTTGTGTTGTTCTTCCCATAGTTTTGATCCTAGCACGGCGGAGGGGTGCAGGTAGGTAGGAGGTGAAATCTCTGTGCGCACCCTAGTGTTCGAACCTCAAGGGTGTGCCGGAACCCAAAATCCGACACTATCTTCTCCTTTTTGTCTTCTCCACAACCACCATTCTATTCCACCTATAGTGTTATGTCCATGGCTAACACTCATGTATTGCGTGAAAGTTGAAAAAGTTTGAGAACATCAAAAGTATGAAACAATTTCTTGGCTTGTCATCGGGGTTGTACATGAATTAATATTTTGTGTGATGAAGATAGAGCATAGCTAGACTATATGATTTTGTAGGGATAACTTTCTTTGGCCATGTTATTTTGAGAAGACATGATTTCTTAATTAGTATGCTTGAAGTATTATTATTTTTATGTCAATATTAAACTTTTATCTTGAATCTTTCGGATCTGAACATTCATGCCACAATGAAGAAAATTATATTGAAAAATATGTTAGGAAGAATTCCACATCGAAAATTCTGTTTTTATCGTTTACCTACTTGAGGACGAGCAGGAATTAAGCTTGGGGGTGCTTCATACGTCTCCAATGTATCTATAATTGTTTATTGTTCCATGCTATTATGTATTCTGTTTTGGATGTTTAATGGGCTTATTTATACACTTTTAAATTACTTTTGGGACTAACCTATTCATCGGAGGCCTAGCCCAAATTGCTGTTTTTTTACCTATTTCAGTGTTTCACAGAAAAAGAATATCAAACGGAGTCCAAACGGAATGAAACCTTCGGGGGCGTGATTTTTGGAACAAACGTGACCTAGAGGACTTGGAGTGGACAACAAGCAATCAACAAGGAGCCCACGAGGCAGGGGGCACGCCCTCCACTCTCGTGGGCCCCTCGTGGCTCCACCGACCTACTTCTTCCTCCTATATATACCTACGTACCCTGAAAACATCAAAGAGCACCATGAAAACCTAATTCCATCGCCGCAACCTTCTGTACCCGTGAGATCCCATCTTGGGGCCTTTTCCGGCGCTCCGTCGGAGGGGGCATTGATCAGGGAGGGCTTGTACATCAACACCATTGCCTCTCCGATGATGTGTGAGTAGTTTACCTCAGACCTTCGGGTCCATAGTTATTAGCTAGATGGCTTCTTCTCTCTCTTTGGATCTCAGTACAAAGTTCTCCTCGATTCTCTTGGAGATCTATTTGATGTAATCTTCTTTGGAGGTGTGTTTGTCGAGATCTGATGAATTGTGGGTTTATGATCAAGATTATCTATGAACAATATTTGAATCTTCTCTGAATTCTTTAATGTATGATTGGTTATCTTTGCAAGTCTCTTCGAATTATCAGTTTGGTTTGGCCTACTAGATTGATCTTTCTTGCAATGGGAGAAGTGCTTAGCTTTGGGTTCAATCTTGCGGTGCTCGATCCCAGTGATAGTAGGGGAAACGACACGTATTGTATTGTTGGCATCAAGGATAAAAAGATAGGGTTTATATCATATTTCATGAGTTTATCCCTCTACATCATGTCATCTTGCTTAAAGCGTTACTCCGTTCTTATGAACTTAGTACTCTAGATACATGCTGGATAGTGGTCGATGTGTGGAGTAATAGTAGTATATGCAGGCAGGAGTCGGTCTACTTGTCACGGACGTTATGCCTATATACATGATCATACCTAGATATTCTCATAACTATGCTCAATTCTATCAATCGCTCGACTGTAATTTGTTCACCCACCGTAATACTTATACTATCTTGAGAGAAGCCACTAGTGAAACCTATGGCCCCCGGGTCTATTTTCCATCATACAAGTTTCGAATCTGTTTTCTTTTGCAATCTTTACTTTCAATTTATATCATAAAAATACCAAAAATATTTATCTTATTATTATCATCTCTATCAGATCTCACTCTTGCAAGTGGCCGTGAAGGGATTGACAACCCCTTTATCGCGTTGGTTGCGAGGTTCTTATTTGTTTGTGTAGGTATAATGTTACTCGCGCGCGGCCTCCTACTGGATTGATACCTTGGTTCCCAAAAACTGAGGGAAATACTTATGCTGCTTTGCTGCATCACCCTTCCCTCTTCAAGGGAAAAACAAGGCATGCTCAAGAGGTAGCAGATGTAAGAAAACATAACCCATTACGTTGTCTTCCTTGTCCAATGTCAACTCTTTAGCATATCATACTTTAATGAGTGCTCACAATTATAAAAGATGTCGAAGATAGTATATTTATATGTGAAAACCTCTCGTTGTTTATTACTTCCTATTAATTGCAACGATGACCAATACTATGTTTGTCAACTCTCAACATTTTTTATTCATTATACTCTTTATATGTGAAGTCATTACTCTCCATGAGATCCATATGATCTCTTTATTTCTTTTTATTTCTTCTCTTTTATTCGATTCCCTCAAGATTATAGCAAAATAATCAAGCCCTTGACTCAACACTAATCTTTATTATATAAAGCTCATGGACTCGATTACATAGAAGGATTATAAAGCAAAACTCACAACTAGATCATACTAAAACTTTATTCTACTAGATCAAGATATTACCAAAAGGATCGAGCTAAGAAAAATGGTAAAGATAAAGTGATGGTGATACGATACCGGGGCACTCCCCCAAGCTTGGCAGTTGCCAAGGGGAGTGCCCATACCCATGTGTTTATTTTTCCTTCCTTTGAGGTGGTGATGATGGAGTTGTTGATGATGTAGGCTTGTCGTCCATCTTCCAAGGCATAGGCTCACCATCATAGAAGGATGATCGAGTCTCCGGGATCCTCAAATCTACAGCCAAACTCATCCTCTTGAATCTATATTCATACTCACAGTTTTGGTTTTGCAGGTCATAGATCTGGGCTTGGAGACGCTTGATTTTCTCGTGAAGCTTGAAGATGGCCTCCCCAATGTTCTTGTCATCCATCTTGTGGTTGTTGATGAACCCCATGACCATTATATGACTGGAGTCGAGTCCACGTTTCACCATCTCCTGGCACTTGAAAACTTATTGCTCCAATGCCTCCCGCCTTGTTTCCACGCTTCCGGTCCTCCTTGGTCCCTCGGCATCGCGGATATGCAGCAACCCCTCACACATCTCAATGGCTTGAGGGTGTTGCAGAACCTCCATGAGGTAGGGGTTGATGACCTTCTTGAAGAACTTGTCCTTGGGGGCACTTGAAGACGCCATGGCGATCTAGATCTGTCAAAAAACAGCTCGAAACAAAAGACAGAAGATATTTGCGTGATACGGTGGTCAAAACCTTCGGGAGATTATATAGTGAATTTTTACCGACCAAAAGAAGTATCGTGCAAGAAAACGGAGTCCGGAGAGCACACGAGGTGCCCATGAGGCAGGGGCGCGCCCAGGGGGTAGGCGCGCCCTCCACCTTCGTGGAAGCCCCGTGTCCTTCCCGGACTGCTTCTTATTTTCCTATTTTCTTAAATATTCCAAAACAGAGAAAAATTGCCATTAGAATTGTTTTGGAGTCGGTTTACTTATCGTACCACGTACCTATTCCTTTTCGGAGTTTGAAACATTCTGGAAAGTGTCCCTTACGTATTCCTCCGGGGTTATGGTTTCAATAACATTAGTTTCAACATTTATAGGATTACCTGAGATATAATGTTTGATTCTTTTAGTGTTCACCACCCTCGGATTTGTGCCTTCGAATTTGTTGATTTTTATGGCACCGGAATGATAGACCTCCTCGATGATGTAAGGGCCTTCCCATTTAGAGAGAAGTTTGCCTGCAAAAAATCTTAAACGAGAGTTGTATAGCAATACATAATCACCTACATTAAACTCACGCTTCTGTATCCTTATGTCATGCCATTTTTTAACTTTTTTAAACAGTTTGGAATTCTCATAGGCCTGGGTTCTCCATTCATCGAGTGAACTAATGTCAAAAGGCCTCTTCTCACCGGCAAGTTTAAAGTCATTGTTGAGCTCTTTAATAGCCCAATATGCCTTATTTTCTAATTCAAGAGGTAAGTGACATGCTTTACCATAAACCATTTTATACGGAGATATACCCATAGGATTTTCGTATGCAGTTCTATAGGCCCATAATACATCATCAAGTTTCTCGGACCAATTCTTTTTAGATCTATTGACAGGCTTTTGCAAAATTAATTTAAGCTCTCTATTGCTAAGTTCTACTTGACCACTAGACTGTGGATGGTATGGAGATGCAATTATGTGATTAAGATCATACTCCCTCCGTTTCTTTATATAAGGTGTATTAGTTTTTTGATAAAATTCCACAATATAAGGTGCATTTGTTCTAATTCCTCGTAATTCCGATCTTGGCCCTCCAGAGAAAGGAAAGTATCTCTCCCCTGATTTCATGTATCTCTCCTCGTAGAGAAAGAAAAGGAAACTGTCTCTCTCCCGATTGTGTGTATCTCTTCCTTTCCTAGCCTAAATGATTTACTTGCCGCTAATCTACTAATTAGACAAGGGTAATTTCATCCTAAATAGTCCATAATTATGTGCCTTGGTTAACATGCTGAAAATAATACACCTTAGATAAAGGAACGGAGGAAGTACTTAGCAAGCATTTTACGGAATGCGCCATGAATAAAATGTGAACCACCATCGGTCATTAAGTATCTAGGGACTCCAAAACTCGGAAAAATAACTTCTTTAAGCATTTTAATAGAGGTGTTATGATCAGCACTACTAGTTGGAATAACTTCTATCCACTTTGTAACGTAATCAATAGCAACTAAAATATGTGTATACCCATTAGAGGAAGGAAACGGTCCCATATAATCAAAGCCCCAAATATCAAATGGTTCAATAATAAGTGAATAATTCATAGGCATTTCTTGACGTCTACTAATATTACTAATTCTTTGACATTCATTAGAAGACAAGACAAACTTACGGGCATCCTTGAAGAGAGTAGGCCAATAAAAACCGGATTGCAATACCTTATGTGCAGTTCTGTCCCCAGCATGGTGTCCTCCATAAGCTTCAGAGTGGCACTTGCGTAGGATTTGTTCCTGTTCATGCTCAGATACACAACGTCTAATAATACTATCTACTCCTTCTTTATAAAGATGTGGGTCATCCCAAAAGTAATGTCTTAAATCATAGAAGAACTTTTTATTTCGCTGGTATGTTAAACTAGTTGGTATAAACTTAGCAACAATATAATTAGCATAATCAACATACCATGGAGTAGTATGAGAATCATTTATGATAGCTAATTGTTCATCAGGAAAGCTATCATCAATAGGTAATGAGTCATCAAGGACATTCTCTAACCTAGACAAGTTGTCTACAACGGGGTTCTTAGCTCCCTTTCTATCAATAATATGCAAATGCAAATAATAATAAAGCACGGATTGAGTCTTCAGGTTCACCACCATAGCGTTTTTATAAAAAAAAAGTCCCTCATTTTTTTTGGAATCAACCCGCACTCTGTATGGGGATCAACCGGGAAGGGGAGAAAAACATGTCGTCGTCCGTCTCGCACGAAGGAGCAGTCCGTCTCCAACACGAACACGAGTCTGGAACTAAAAAGGTCGATCTGGCGTTGATTTTCCCCTCATCCCTGTCTCTTTTGATCTCTCTCACCTCCCGTCGCTTTCCGTCGTCGACCGATTCCGCAAAGCGTCGTGCTCAAGGAAGGCGTGCTCGCTACCATCGCCACCGCGCCCCCATCCCCTCTCCCTGGTGCCCGTCCTCGCTCCACCATCGCCGAATCTGGACGAGATCGGTTCAATCCGCCGCATCTCGTGCCCACGGCCGGCCGTGGCTTTCGGCGGCATCGGGGGCGCTGGTCCGCCCCCGCTCCTCCGGGGCTGGCGGAACGACGGAGCGGCGCTCTGGTCAGGTTTCTCTGCTTCGAGAGCAGTGCGTGGGCTGATGTCGAGGGCGAGGCGGCTGTGCCTCTGCGTCGGGCGTTCCTGGACGGGAGGGTGTTCGCAGAGGCCGCGTATGGCGGTAGGGAGTTCCTGTTCGACTTCATGTGGATGGTGCGCATCGACGCTGGCACCGCCGAGGAGGTCGCCATGGGCTGGATTGATGACCGCGGGGCCTGCTTCTTCCCTGTGCCAGAGAGCGGGAGGAAGAGGAAGAGGGGCGAGCCTGGGCTGGAGGATGGGGCGTCGTCCGGGGTGGATGAGAGGTCCGACAAGAGCAACGACACGGTGGAGTCCTCAATCCAGCCTAATCTCCTGCCCCTCTCAAGCACTCCCCGTGTAGCAGGCCTGGTGTGTAGACTGCCATGGCAAGGCTACATCCATTCATTATGTACTGCTATCTCCTCCCTCTCTCTCCTAATTTGCCTCTTCCATTCTCTCATTTGATTTAATCCCTTGAGCATATTTTCTTATGTCCGGCAGGGTCAACAAGGCGGCCAGCTTGGGGCAAGGCGGTGAGGTTGGAGGAGACAGACAAGTTCTACTAGGTTGTTACTCGTCAAGAAGCTCTTCCTCAGAGGGATAGCCCCGGGTGGGCGGCAGCGTGGCGATCACGGCGATGCACAAGGTCTTGCAGGGTCCCCGGTCTAGGGCGTTCCAGATGTAGGGCCAGATCCTAGCCGCTGCACGCGGTGCCGACGAGGGCAATCCCAAGTTCGCGTGGTATGGCGCTCCGTTTGCGGATGTGGCCGCGGCGGTGGAGCACGTGTTCGGCAGGATGAACAGCCAGGTCCTTTTCCATCGCGTGCACGGCGACACGTCCACCTCTCGCCTGGTTCTTGATTGTTGAGTAATTCCTGTTAGTTGTTGCTGAATTAGGGACTTGATTCATGTTGGTTGCTGAATTGATTTATGTCTTATGTATACTTGATTCCGTAGATTAATATCTCTTTTGGTTGGCAAGAATGGATCAGACGTATTTTTGTTTGAAGTTAAGATTTTTCTTCGCGGGCTAGCGCAAATCTTCTGCAGGACTACCTCCCCTCTGCAAACCAATTGATATCGAATAGTGGGACTGAATTATTGTAAATATTCAGAACTCTAGAATGGATATTTGTACATATCATCGTCTTCAGTAATACATAATAATGATTGTTGATGCCACCAACCCCAACTGTATTGTGATAATGATATTGAATTGTTTTAATTTGGTTGTGTACTCAAATCTGAAAGCATTCTACTTTATTTATGTCCTGTACAGATGTTCCTGCAGCAGAGCTATTTTAGATATGCCACTACAGTATTATCAGTCCTTTCATGTCTCTGAAACAGAGCTTTTACATTCTGTGTGTTCTTATTGTACATCAACAACAACAGCAGAGGAAGGCTACTGATGCATCTGAGTTCTCTTCTCATTTCAAAGAAAGTCATCAAGTTGATGCATCTGAGTTCTTGGATCTAAAGCATAATACAATGAAAGGTAACAGTAGGATACAGTCGATACTTGCTTGACCCATGCGAAGCTTAAAGTGTTCTCTTACATCCCATGTTTGTTGATCTAATTCTATTCACAGGTAATTTTTTATGAATAGGAAGATTGACTAGGGGAGGATTATGTATTGAGGTAGGGAAAGTTGTGGTCATGCGGCCATACAGGTACACAGTAGGATGCCAAACTTATTGATCTATTTTTGTGCTAATTTTTTTCATCAATGGTTGGTTTTTCTATCAATTGTAGGGAAATCCTCACCTTGAAGAATGAAACAAATGGTGATCAAAGATGTTCTTTCTACCAAAGAACCAGGCCGTGCCGAGGTAGTGGTGTGGTTCCGATGATGGTGGCGAGGTTAAAACAAGGGAGATGACTTGGAGTTATTTTAAGCATGAGTTGTGTAATGGTGTGGTTCCTTAACTCATCCCTTTCAGATCTTACCCCTATGTTATCGATCACCTATTTCATTTTGTGTTTACTGATATAGAATTTAGTACACTATTTTTTGCCACTAACGACCAATCTACAAAATAAAGCAAACTACAGTATCAGCTACAAGGTACTATATGCAGTCTGATTTATCGATCATTCGACTGCTTCATAAAGGAAAAGTGCAAAATGCCAACTGACAAGATCAATAGTAGAGTAAAGGGATGGAAGGAAAAATAAGTGTCTCCAGTTTCCTTGGTGGTGTGTGCAAGCTGTGAAGGTTCTGTTGTGATGAATAATGGAGCGTTGGCAATGAGCTGACCAGATGGACAACTGGCTGGAGGTACCGAGGTGGTAACTAAACCATGCATCATGGCACAATTTATTTTACTTTCTAATCATCTCATTTTCTAACTAAACCTGAGATGCAAACTGAATATAAGCCACAATAGTGGAGCTCGCAGGCCTCATCAACTCGGACGTCTGGCCGCTGCCCATGGTCTCACGTGCTCATGGCAGGGCTACTTGATGTCGCGGACATACTCATGTGGACGGCCCATTTGATCCGTCCTCTTTGGACTACATATATGTTGTATATAGGTGTTATGTTTGGTGTTCTTTTAGGGTATTTAAATTTATCATGTCAACGGTCAAATTTTTCTTCCCCGCATATAATTAAGAGGTCAAATTGTTCAAATGTGGCAGCAAGTTCTGGGTAGCTAGCGAACACTTCTCGGTTTTTGTGTCTGATATTCATATAGGTGCCAAGTTGTATGACGGAAAATGAATTACCTCTTGTGTTTCCTGGGTTAAAGATCTAGAAATGGATGGCATGTTATTTTTTATGACATTTATTACTCGCCAATAAATCATGTGTCTTTATACTTTTTCGTGCCTTGTTACTAAAAAGGTCTAACTGATGTGCATAAGGATCATAAGACATAATTGTATATTCACCAAGATCATAATTTTATATTTTGTTCACCAAAATCTTAATTTTATATATTCTTTTCATAAAACCATCAGATGATTGTCCATGATTTATATTAACATACCGGCTAGCAGCTAGGTAATCGGTTGAAGCTGAGATTAGCTTAGCTAGCTGTAGCCATCGAGTTATTAGGGCTTCTGATGTAATTGATGGTGTAATGGAATCATTGTTTTACGCCTTTTGGACCTTGACAACCTGCAACTTGACGTGAGAAAATTGTTCCCAGTTCAATTTTGTCAGAAAATGTATAGTGCCCCCTAGAGTAATTATCTGGTAGAGCTAATGTGTAACATGTAATATGTACATGATCATTTAATTTCAATCTACTGTGAAATTGTTGCAATAGATCGTGTTTGATAACTTTTGAGAAGCATCTAAATTGTATTTTTCATTACTTACATTTCAGCAAACCCATTGTTTGTTTGTGCTGTATATGCCTGCTGATTTTAGTGCTCGAGACTCTAGACTTCAGAGTAATAGAGTATCGAAACCTACCAGTTAACAATGTTTTTCTTGTTTTATATTAAAACTTGAGATATTATCACAATTGCTTTGCCTAAGAGGGCCAAGATAGGTATTTCCACTAATTGTTCATATTTGGATCCTAGGTTAGGCAACTCTGAAAAATTACTCTGAACATAAAATAAATCTGCAACATTATACATCGAATGGTACAATAAGTTCCCACTATTTGTGCAGCAATTGTGCGATACTTTTTTTTAGTTTATCTTTGATACAATTCTGTCTACAATCCATGGATTTTTTGCCTTATATAAGACTGAATTCTGTGTGGATTTCTTGATCCGCTTTCAACTATGGCAGTTAGTAGCAACATCTAGCAGCGACAACCAATTAATGATCACAAGGTAAGGTATTGATGGGGAACTGCAACGAGGGAGAAGGTAATGTACTCGTTGGTAATGGAAGCTGCGCCTGCACACACACTTGCTTGCTTTCCCATTTACTGTTATCTGCTGCTCAAGAGGATGACAATACTCACACCAAATTTGTTGTGATCCAGTGGGTGGGAGTGGCTTAAATAGTTGTTGTGGCTTGGTAATTTCTGTTTTCTCTGGAGCATCACCGAAAGGCTTGCTAACCTGGTGGAAGAAACATATGTGTGCTCTTGCCTTACTTATTTTTCCACTGTACAATTCGTGCTTGAACACAAGATTGTCCCCTATTTGGTTCATATTTCAGTAGTTAGATATATTTGAGCAGGAAATGCACGTTCCTGCTGCTGTACTATGCTTGAACACACAAGAAAATCTGTACCTCATCCATCACGCGCGTACGGAATGGGTTGAAAAATCAAAATATGTATTACGTACTCCCTCTGTTCCAAAATAGATGACTCAACTTTGTATTAAAGTTAGTACAAAGTTGAGTCATCTAATTTGGAATGGAGGGAGTAGAGGAGAGGTGGCGTCCGATGAATTGAGCATTGTATCACATGCAGGCGGTGATGCTAAATTGGTCTTATGACTATTGTTATCCACGCAACTTCATGTTGTTAAGAGAAAACTGATTTCCAATAGTTACATTATTTCTGACATTCGTCAAAATTGTATATAAGAAATGTTGCGGAATGACACACAGGGCAGGTTCTATTAATTTTATCGCCCGTTGCAACGCACGGGCATTTGTACTAGTTATATGCAAATCAAATTCTTGTAGCAAGGGAACCCATCTAATAAGTCTAGGTTTGCATTTTTTTCCCATAAAATATTTAATAGTAGCATGATCAATGTGGACAGTTACTTTAGAATCAACAATATAAGGTCTGAACTTATCACAAGCAAATGCAACTACTAAAAATTCTTTTTCAGTAGTAGCATAATTTCTTTGAGCACTATCTAGAGTTTTACTAGCATATTGAATAACATTTAATTTCTTATCAACTCTTTGTCCTAGAACAGCCCCTACAACATAATCACTAGCATCACACATAATTTCAAATGGTAAATTCCAATCAGGAGGCTGAACAATAGGTGCAGAAATCAAAGCTTTCTTAAGTATTTCAATGGCTTCTACACAGTCATCATCAAAGACAAAAGGAACATCTTTTTGTAAGAGATTAGTTAAAGGCTGAGAAATTTTAGAGAAGTCCTTAATGAACCTCCTATAAAAACCGGCATGACCAAGGAAACTTCTTATACCTTTAATGTCCTTAGGACACGACATCTTTTCAATAGCATCAACTTTAGCTTTATCAACTTCAATACCTCTTTCAGAAATTTTATGTCCCAAGACAATACCTTCATTAACCATGAAGTGGCACTTCTCCCAATTCAAGAAAAGATTAGTTTCTTCACATCTCTGCAAAACTCGATCAAGGTTGCTTAAGCAATCATCAAAAGAAGTTCTATAAACGGAGAAATCATCCTTGAATACCGCAACAATCTTTTCACAAAAGCTAGAGAATATAGCAGTCATACATCTTTGAAAGGTAGCAGGTGCATTACATAAACCAAAAGTCATACATCTATAAGCAAAGGTACCGAAAGGGCAAGAAAAAGTTGTCTTGTCTTGATCCTCTTTTGACACAGGTATTTCAGAGAAACCAGAATAACCATCTAGAAAGCAAAAATGTGTATGTTTGGATAATCTGTCTAGAATTTGATCAATAAAAGGTAAAGGGTAATGATCTGTTTTAGTAGCTTTATTTAATTTGCGAAAATCAATTACCATTCTATAACCTATAACAATTCTTTGTGGGATCAATTCATCTTTGTCATTAGGAACAACAGTAATACCTCCCTTCTTAGGGACACAATGGACATGACTTACCCACTGACTATCAGCAACGGGATAAATTATACCTGCCTCTAGAAGCTTTTGTATTTCTTTTATTACCACTTCTTTCATCTTAGGATTTAACTGTCGTTGGTGATCAACAATCGGTTTAGCATCCTTCTCCAATTTTATTTTGTGCTGGCATAAAGTTGGACTAATGCCCTTAAGATCATCAAGAGTATATCCAATAGCAGCACGGTGCTTCTTCAGAGTTTTGAATAATTTATTTTCATCATGCTCTAAAAGGTTAGCACTAATAATAACAAGATATATCTCTTTATCATCAAGATAAAGATAGTTAAGATTATCAGGTAAAGGTTTAAGCTCAAACACAGGAGCACCCTTAGGTGGAGGAGGATCCCCTAAGATTTCAACAGGCAAGTTGTGTTTCAAAATAGGTCCTTTTTAAAGAATACTTCATCTATTTCCCTTCTTTCATTCATAAACATATCATTTTAATGGTCTAGCAAATATTGTTCTAAAGGATCACTAGGAGGCACGGCAATAGAATCAATACCAATAATTTCATCTTTACTAGGCAATTCTTTATCATGGGGTTGTCTACGAAATTTAGAAAAATTAAACTCATGAGACATACCCCCTAAACCAACAGAAACAATATCCTTATTGTAATCTATCTTAGCATTAACAGTATTCAAGATGGGTCTACCAAATATAATGGGACAAAAGTCATCTTGTAGGGAACCAAGAACAAGAAAATCAGCAGGATATCTAACTTTCCCACACAAGACTTCAACATCTCTGACAATCCCAACTGGTGAAATAGTATCTTTATTGGCAAGCTTAATTGTAACATCCATCTCTTCTATCTCAGCAGGTGCAATATCATGCATAATTTCTTTCTATAAGGAACAAGGTATTGCACTTGCACTAGCATCCGTATCGCATAAGCCATGATAGCAATGATCTCCTATTTTAACAGAAATAACAGGAATGCCTACAATAGGTCTATGTTTATTTTTAGTATCAGGTCTAGCAATTCTAGCAGATTCATTGTAGAAGTAAATAACATGCCCATCAATATTATCGGCCAAGAGATCTTTAATCATAGCAACACTAGGTTCAACTTTAATTTGCTCAGAGGGAGTAGGTGCTCTAGTATTGCTCTTACGAACCACAGTTGAAGCTTTAGCATGATCCTTTATTCTAACAGGGAAAGGTGGTTTCTCAATATAAGCAGTGGGAACAACAAGATCATTATAAGTGATAGACTTTTCTTCAACTTTAATAGGTGCAAATACTTTTACTTCAATGGGAGGATTATATTTAAACCACTTCTCCTTAAAGAGATCAACATGAGTAGCAAAGGATTCATAGAAAGAAGCTACTATCTCAGAGTCAAGTCCATATTTAGTGCTAAATTCAAGGAAAGCATCGGTATCCATAAAATATTTAATGCAATCAAACTTAGGTGTTATACCTGACTCCTTACCTTCATCGAGATCCCAATCTTCAGAGTTGCGTTTAATTCTTTCCAATAAATCCCATTTGAATTCAATAGTCTTCATCATAAAAGAGCCAGTACAAGAAGTATCGAGCATGAAGCGATTATCGAGAGAAAGCCGAGCATAAATTTTTTGAATAATCATTTATTTTGAGAGATCATGATTGAGGCATGATTATAACATTGACTTAAGCCTCCCCCAAACTTGAACGATGCTTTCTCTTTCTGAGGCCAAAAAATATATATACAATTATTCATGATGAACCAGATGCATAGGATAAAACTTTTGATGAAATTCCAATTTGAATCGTTGGTAGTTCCATGATCCAATATCATCACATAGCCTAAGCCATGTCAATGCATATCCCTTCAAAGATAAAGGGAAGAACTTATTCTTGATAACATCCTCGGGCATACCTGCAAGCTTCAATAATCCACAAACTTCGTCCACATAGATTAGGTGCAAATCGGGATGTAATGTTTCATCACTTGTGAAAGGATTAGCTAGCAGTTCTCTATCATACCCGAAGGAATTTCAAAGTAAACATTTTCAGTAGGTTCATTAGGTTCAGTAGGTTGAGGAGCAACTCTTTGCTCTAATGGTTGGGGTGAAGATACCCCGAACAAGCCCCTCAAAGGATTATGTTCCATAGTAACAAGTGACAGTAAATTTGAGCACACAATATAAAATTTTCCTTACCAAATTCCACCTACCAAAGGCGCTTCACTCTCCGGAAACGGCGCCAGAAAAGAGTCTAGATGACCCACAAGTGTAGGGGATCTATCGTAGCCTTTTCGATAAGTAAGAGTGTCGAACCCAACGAGGTGCAGAAGGAAATGATAAGCAGTTTTCAGTAAGGTATTCTCCGCAAGCACTGAAATTATGGGTAACAGATAGTTTTGTGATAATGTAATTTGTAACGAGTAACAAGTAATAAAAGTAAATAAGGTGCAGCAAGATGGCCCAATCCTTTTTGTAGCAAAGGACAAGCCTGGACAAACTCTTATATAAAGTAAAGCACTCCCGAGGACACATGGGAATTACCGTCAAGGTAGTTTTCATCACGTTCATATGATTCACGTTCGGTAGTTTGATAATTTGGTATGTGGGTGGACCGGTGCTTGGGTACTATACTAACTTGGACAAGCATCCCACTTATGATTAATCCCTATTGCAAGAATCCGCAACTACAACAGAAGTATTAAGGTAAACCTAACCATAGCATGAAACATATGGATCCAAATCAGCCCCTTATGAAGCAACACATAAACTAGGGTCTAAGCTTCTGTCACTCTAGCAACCCATCATCTACTTATTACTTCCCAATGCCCTCCTCTAGGCCCAAACAATGGTGAAGTGTCATGTAGTCGACGTTCACATGACACCACTAGAGGAAAGACAACATACATGTCATCAAAATATCGAACGAATACCAAATTCACATGACTACTTCTAGCAAGACTTCTCCCATGTCCTCGGGAACAAATGTAACTAATCACAAAGCATATTCATGTTCATAATCAGAGGGGTATTAATATGCATAATGGATCTGAACATATGATCTTCCACCAAGTAAACCAACTAGCATCAACTACAAGGATTAATCAACACTACTAGCAAGCTACATGTACCAATCTGAGGTTTGGATACAAAGATTAGATACAAGAGATGAACTAGGGTTTGAGATGAGATGGTTCTAGTGAAGATGTTGATGGAGATTGACCCCCTCCTGATGAGAAGATCATTGGTGATGACGATGGTGATGATTTCCCCCTCCCGGAGGGAAGTTTCCCTGGCAGAATAGCTCCGCCGGAGCCCTAGATTGGTTCCACCAAGGTTCCGCCTCGTGTCGATGGAGTTTCCTCCTGTGAGCTTGCTTATGATTTTTTCCTCGACGAAAGGCTCCATATAGGCAAAGATGGGCATCAGAGGGCCACCAGGAGGCCCACGAGGCAGGGGGCGTGCCCAGGGGGTAGGGCGCGCCCCCACCCTCGTGGACGGTGAGTGGACCCCCTTTGGTACTTATTTAGCCCAATATTTTTTATATATTCTGAAAATAATCCCCGTGGAGTTTCAGGACTTTTGGAGATGTGCAGAATAGGTCTATAATATTTGCTCCTTTTCCAGCCCAGAATTCCAGCTGCCGGCATTCCGCCTCTTCATGTAAACCTTGTAAAATGAGAGAGAAAAGGCATAAGTATTGTGACATAATGTGTAATAACAGCCCATAATGCAATAAATATCGATATAAAAGCATGATGCAGAATGGACATATCAAATCTACGTCAGTTTTTATCCCATTTGGACACCGTTTGATATGGATTTACTGCGAAACAAAAAACATGCAACAAACATGAACTGGAACTGGGCACTGGATCAATATGTTAGTCCCAAAATAGTATAAAAAGTTGCCAAAAGTATATGGAAGTTGTAGAAAATTTGCATGGAACAATCAAAAATTATAGATACGACGGAGACATATCAGCATCCCCAAGCTTAATTCCTGCTCTTCCTCGAGTAGGTAAATGATAAAAAAGATAATTTTTGATGTGGAATGCTACCTAGCATAATCTTGATCAAGTAATCTAATCATGGCATGAATATTAAGACACGAGTGATTCAAAGCAATAGTCTATCATTTGACATTAAGATAATAATACTTCAAGCATACTAATAAAGGAATCATGTCTTTTCAAAATAACATGGCCAAGGAGAGTTATCCCTACAAAATCATATGGTCTGGCTATGCTCCATCTTCACCACACAAAACATTCAAATCATGCACAACCCCGATGACAAGCCAAACAATTATTTCATACTTTTGATGTTCTCAAACCTTTTCAACTTTCACGCAATACATGAGCGTGAGCCATGGATATAGCACTATAGGTGGAATAGAATATGGTGATGGAGGTTGTGTGCAGAAGACAAAAAGGGAGAAAGTCTCACATCGACACAGCTAATCAACAGACTATGGAGATGCCCATCAATTGATGTCAATGCGAGGAGTAGGGATTGCCATGCAACGGATGCACTAAGAGCTATAAGTGTATGAAAGCTCAAACTGGAAACTAAGTGGGTGTGCATCCAACTTGCTTGCCCATGAAGACCTAGGGCATTTGAGGAAGCCCATCGTTGGAATATACAAGCCAAGTTCTATAATGAAAATTCCCACTAGTATATGAAAGCGATAACTCAAGATACTCTCTATATGGAGAACATGGTGCTACTCTAAAGCACAAGTGTGGTAAAAGGATAGTAACATTGTCCCTTCTCTTTTTTTTCTTTTTTTGTAGGCTTCTTTGCCCTCTATCTTTTTGGGGGGCTTCTTTGGCCACTTTTATTTTGATCATGGGACAATGCTCTAATAATGATGATCATCACACTTTTATTTACTTGCAACTCAATATTACAACTCGATACTAGAACAAAGATATGACTCTATATGAATGCCTCTGGCGGTGTAGCGGGATGTGCAATGATCTAGCGTAGCAATGACATCAAAAAATGGACAAGCCATGAAAACATCATGCTAGCCATCTTACAATCATGCAAAGCAATATGACAATAAATGCTCAAGTCATGTATATGATGATGATGGAAGTTGCATGGAAATATATCTCGGAATGGCTATGGAAATGCCATAATAGGTAGGTATGGTGGCTGTTTTGAGGAAGATATAAGGAGGCTTATGTGTGACAGAGCGTATCATATCACGGGGTTTGGATGCACCGGTGAAGTTTACACCAATTCTCGAGGTGAGAAAGGGCAATGCACGGTACCGAGGAGGCTAGCAATGATGGAAGGGTGAGAGTGCGTATAATCCATGGACTCAACATTAGTCATAAAGAACTCACATACTTATTGCAAAAATCTATTAGTCATCGAAACAAAGTACTACGCGCATGATCCTAGGGGGATAGATTGGTAGGAAAAGACCATCGCTCGTCCCCGACCGCCACTCATAAGGAAGACAATCAATAAATACTTCATGCTCCAACTTCGTTACATAACGGTTCACCATACGTGCATGCTACGGGAATCACAAATTTCAACACAAGTATTTCTACAATCCACAACTACCCACTAGCATGACTCTAGTATCACCATCTTTATATCGCAAAACTATTGCAAGGAATCAAACACATCATATTCAGTGATCTACAAGTTTTATGTAGGATTTTATGACTAACCATGTGAATGACCAATTCCTGTCATCTCTCTAAATAGATATAAGTGAAGCAATAGAGTTTAATTCTTTCTACAAAAGATATGCCCATGCTCTAATAGATATAAGTGAAGCAAAAGAGCATTCTACAAATGGCGGTTTTCTATGTGAAGAGAAACATGCAATCCAAACTTCAAATGATATAAGTGAAGCACATGAAAGCATTCTATAAAGCCATACTCAAAAGATATAAGGTGAAGTGCAATGAGAATTCTATAAATCAACCAAGGACTATCGCATACCAGCATGGTGCATCAAATAAAAGTGAAAACTAAATGCAAAAGACGCTCCAAGATTTACGCATATCATGTGACGAATAAAAATATAGCTCCAAGTAAAATTACCGATGATTGTTAGAAGAAAGAGGGGATGCTGTCGTGGAATTGTCACGGCAGATGTCCTAGAGAAAGGACTTAGTCGTAGGGCCATTGCAACTAGGAATCTTAAAGGGGTTAATCGGGACAAAGGACACGAGAGGTTTTATACTAGTTCGGCCCCTTACGATGAAGGTAAAAGCCTACGTCTAGTTGTGTTGGTATTGCTGAGGTTTCGATTACCAAGAGGCTCAACTCACCGGCTTGGTTGTCGATCTCTTGTTTCTTGCCCTAAGCCGCCACCGGGTCGTCCCCTTATATACATGGGTTGACGCCTGGTGGCCTACAGAGTCCCGGCCGGCTCATAATTGTGTCCGGCTCGGTGACTTCCTTTACATGCATTTCTTTACAAGTCTTTCCTTACATACGGAGGTTTTCAATATCGGGCCTTAAGCTGCCTCCAGGCCTTTGGGCCTTCTATAAGGTTTAATAAACTATCGTGTTGAATGTTTACTGGGCTTCCTGCGTAACCTGCCATTGGGGCTGACCCGGCCCCTCCTGGGCGGGTCATGACTGATAGTAATATACCCAACATTAGGCTCTAGGTTGACTTTGAATTTCAATTTTTGTAAATCTTCAAGACTTAGACAAAAATCCATCTTCTTATCTTCGCTGAAGTTTTTGTAACCCGCCGTGACGTCATTTCTTGAAAATGCAAAAAACTTTCATGACGTCATCTCCCAACGGATCTTTTATCTTTAATGTTTCCCGAGAATCGAGGCGTCTGTGTAGCTAGATAACCATTATTCGGCTCTCCTTGATTTTCGCACCCTTCTGTTCACATCTTTCCCTTATAAATAGGCATGCCTCGACATTCCTCATTCTCCTCTCTTGCTCCGTCTTCTTCCTCTCGCACACCCCCTGCTGCTCGAGCTTCGCCGCCGACGCGCTTCACCTCCGTCTCCGTCGATGTTGGCCGCTGCATCAACCTGAACCGATCTAGAGAACGGCGGCGACCTCCGTAGAAGACCTGTGACCGTAAGTTCTCTTCTTTTTACTTCTCTGATCCGCACTTAGGGTTTCCAGATTCCTTTATGTTCTTCCGAGTTCATCGCAATCCCTTGTAGTGTTTCCACCGCAGCCTC
>NC_041386.1:517525369-517659615 GCF_002162155.2 Triticum dicoccoides
GGTAGTGTTCTTGTGCCTTTCTTGATCCACAGATCCCTTTCTCTGTTTCAAAGGCTGCATTAGAACTTACATACTCTTCTGCGCTGAACTTTTTTAGGTCTAATTTTTTTCCATTTTGAATAACCATTTGATCTGAAATAATACCAAACAATTTAGGGAACTTGTTTGTCTCAACACTTAGCTGAAATTGCCTTCTTCAAATATCTGTAGTCATGGCGGCTTATCATGCCGGCTTAATTTTCCTTATATGTCATTAGCCCTTAACTAAGCCGCCATTACTTGTTTGCATCATCATCACTTAACTATCAATCTCACCATTAAACTGAACTGGCATGTTGCTTTTCTTTTCAGTTCGTCTTTGCACATCATGCTGTCCAAAGCACCAACCATCTGTAACTGGGTTCCCTCAACCGTAACCGAGGAATGTTTGAAAGAGTTCTTCACCATAGGATTTTTGCCAGCGAAAACCGTCATGTCTTACCATGCCCTTGACTCGAAAGAAGAACGGCCCAATCCAAAGAGATGGCGAAGTAATTGTTTTTACTGACCACATGAACCGTGGCTTCTCACGGCCCGGCTCAAAGTTCTTCATAGAGGTCCACCACTTTTTCAAACTCCAGCCTCAAGATATCGGGCCCAATTCCATATCTAACATCTGCAACTTCCAAGTGCTCTATCAGGTATATCTTCAACAAGAGCTGACCGTGGAGTTGTTTAGAGAATACTTTTATCTGAATCGGCAGAACGAGTGCACCAACGGCCTCAGCTTAGAACTCGGAGGCATCTCAATTCAGCACCGGCAGGGTGCTGTCTTCCCTCTCATAGTCTTACCAAGCCACCCAAAGGACTGGAACCAGACTTGGTTCTACTGTCAGGACATTTCGCCGGCGAACGAGAAGCCACTGCCGGGTTATCACCCCGATCGTCTTGACTCCAAGTCCGCGCTTCCCGACAAACTTACTACCGCTGAACACAAGAGGCTGATACCCTCCATCAAAAGGATTAATGCTCTGTTAGGGAATGGGTTAACTGGAGTTGATTTGACCCGCTACTGGATCTCATGGCGGGTCATCCCTTTAAGCCATCGATCAAAGCTGATGTATGAGTATGGTGGAGGCCCGAATGACTCTGTTCGTCACAACCCCGTTCAATTAATAGAAGAAGATATTGTTTCAATGTCAACTCTTCTGGTGAATAGGAAATACGAAGATTGCAGTGTCGTCGGGTTAAACCCCTTCTGCAAGCTTAACCCGGTGCCAGAAGTAAGGATATTGTTATTTCTCTCCTTTGTATTTTTCCCAGCCATATTGTTTTAATACTTGCCTGACTCTTTATCTTGTTTTTACCTGTCTGTAGGCCAACTCTGACTTCTGGAAAGTTAAGTATGACCACGAGGCTGCCAAGAAAGCGAAAGCCACCACCATAAACGCCAAGAAAACGACCCAGAGGTCAAAAAGGAAGAAAAAGAACACTGCTGAAGATTGGATGAAGCTTGATGATACATCCGATTCGGAGGTAGCCCTTGATTCCCTTGGCCAATTTTTTAACAATCTTATTAACACTAATCATTACCAGGATGACACTGGGGCTAGTAAGGCTATGGAAGCAAAGGTAACTATCATTTCCTCTGACTCAGAGCCCTTGCCAAGACAAAAAATTCGACGAGTGATCCGTAAAGTAAGGTTTTCTAACCCTTTAGCTCACTTGGATCCCAACTTTTGTTTGAAAAAGCAACAACATGAAAGTCGCCGTCAAACTCGGACTGAAGATGAACCGGCTATTGTTCTTCAACAAACTCCTCAGAAGCGCCCAAATGAGGTTTACTTCTTTCTGTCTTTAACTCTGTTTAATGGATCCTTCCCCTTGTATTACTTTAACTCTATTTTATCTTTTCAGGAGGTGTCTCGCTCTTCTGGCGACTCATCGCAGACACAATTTCTGGCCTTCAAGACTGCGCCTGGGTAATGAAAGATCCTCCTTTTTTCCGGGTTGTTCGAACTGTATCTTTATACTGACAATCTTGCAACATTTCTCTTAGTGGCCAAGCTAAAACCAAGAAGGCAAAGGCAGCTAAACCAGCGGAAGACCCACCGATGCTTGCATCTGACCCGGCCAGGCCATCTTCCCCTCCATTAACTGACGCTCCAGAAGACCCTCCTGTCGATGTAGAAGCAAATCCTCCTGAGCCGTCGTTTGATGAGACCACCGTGAATCCTTCCACAAATGGACCATCAAGCTCAGCCAACCTGCCATCACCGTCTGCACAAGACGTTCAGATCACCGGGAGCCATTTTATTGAACCAGGGAATCCAACTGTGCTGGCTCGGTGTACTGCGAAACAAGAGGCATTGGAGAGGCAGAAAGTGCGCTTTGACGTTGCCAATTACGACCATCTGAATGCCAACGATATTTTATCCAGTTATCCCAGCCATGTGCACTCCAGTCGCGACTCTAAGATCGAAATGGTCAAACAGTTGCAGTTGAAATACGAGGTACGTTCTTCCGGCTTATCTATATTCCTTCAGCCCCCAAGTCTTCAGATTATGAGAGAGTCGGAATGATCTGTAGACTTTATAATGTAGGCCAAGACCTTTACCTTTGAAACTTTTCTTGAATTCACTAAAATAGAACAAAGCTTCACCTATAGTCCCCAAGGGCCTGTTCCTTTTGATCATAAATGAGCCGGTACCTTAAATTGTTTTGTAACATATTCAAATGACTTAATATTCCGTCTTAACCTTGAGAAACTTGCTGAACTGCATACATTAGTCCCCAAGTGCCAAGTGATGTTACTTTGTAAAGCACTTGGGACATAAAGTATGTCTATAGAGTCATAAGAAATTGTTTTGGCATACATTAGCCCCCAAGTGTCAAGTGTTTTTTTGTAAAGTACTTGAGACTTGAATCTTGATATTGGAACCTTTGAGGAAAATCTTAACTTATCTGAGTATGTATTCTTGCAGAATGCCTTATCTGAACTAAACTCGCAATTGACTGATGCGAAGACCCAGCTAGCAGGTCAGGAAGCAGAAATTAAGTCTGCTAACTCCAAATTGCAAATAAGTCTCTCTGAGACGAAAAACTTAAAGACCAGTTTGGTTGCCAAGAAGAAGACCTGGGCAGAGGAAAAAATGCTTCTGACACAACGCGCTGAGAGAGCCAAAGCAGCCCTTGAAGAGGTATCAACAGAGCTGAATGGCTTAAAGGGTCGGGTGTCTCAAATGGTGGCCGCCATCTTTGGTAAGCCGTCCGTTTTTAATCTTATGTACTTTTTGTTGACCCGGAGTATAAGCTGCCAGCTGACTTTGTGTATAAAACATGTCCAGGCCCACGAAGCAAGAACCTGAGCCAAGATCCTTTGATTAAACTGAAGGCAGTGTACACTTTAGTAGAACAACTGTATATTGGCGCACAACGGGCACTTGCCGCCATCTCTCCTGCCAATCAAGGACCCAGCCGGCTCAGCGACGTCTTGAAGAAACTATCAATCCTGCCTGCCAGATTTCAAGATGTGAAGCGCTCCTGTGCGCGAGCCGGGGCTTTGACTGCCCTGAGCCGCTCCAAGGCTTGGGTGCCAGACCTAGACCCGGCGGACGTGGCTAGAGGCTATCCCACCGTGAAGGAAGACGGATCTCACTTTGAGCAGGATGACTTCATGTCCTGCATTCGCGGAGTTCGGCCTTAGGCAACTACCCTTGGAGATGATACCAACATTGACAAATATCAGCCGGGTTTTGATGCTAAAAATAAGAAGATGCCGACTCCCTCGTACAAGGTGACATATTTGATCCCACCTGTAAGAGAAAATACATTTGCCCCGGAAGTTGACCCGGCCGGCCTGATCGACGAAGAAGAAGAATTCGTCGCTGTGAATGGTTTTGACTGGTCAAAACCCAATTTCCAGCCAACAGAGGGCGGTGAACCGGCGAGGGAGGAATAATAACCATCTTCATTGGCTTATAAAAATCCGTGTAATAGTTTAGCTGTGAAAACACTGAATGCCTTGCTTATGCCATCGTCCATAAAACACTGTGTGTGACTCCATGTTTCCTTTGATCTTTAGACCACCGGCATGAGTAACCCGGGTAATGAAGTTGATAACTCAATCTTTCTGAGAAATCAATGCCTTTGAATACTTTAATGATCATCATACCTTGGTAGCCTTGCTGTCAAATAGACAAGCCGACGAAGAAGATCATGCTAATTATTTGTAACACGAAACTCAAAGGCAAATAACAGTTAACAAGTATGATTTAACCTTATATTTAAAGGTTGGTGGCTTCTGATTCGAATACGATCAGTAAACCGGACCAAAGGGGTTAAGATAAGGTTCGAATACGACCATATAGCCCCCAGTGGCTTTGGCGTTGCGCCGATCAAGAGGGTACCGACAGCTATGTTCTCTTTGGTTCGAATATGACCTATGTTTGAACAGGAAGCCCCCAAATGACCTTGAGAGGTTTTTAACGACCCTGATTCGAATACGATCCAAGTCAGACCCAAAAGGGGTTAAGCTATGATTCGGATACGATCAAGAGGCCCCCAAGTGAGTTTGGCCTTGAGCCGATCAAGAGGGTTACGACAACTATGTTCTCTTTGGTTCGAGTACGACATATGTTTGAACAGGAAGCCCCCAAGTGACCATGATAATTGCATCTAGATTCGAATACGATCATAAGCCGGACCAAAAAAAGGTTAGACTTGATTCAAATATGATCAGCTCCCAATAGTCATTTGAAAATGAGAAATAACAAAGATGCATAATCTTCGAAAAGAAAAGAGACCGATGGTCTTACTTTATTACTTATCATGGTATATGCAATGTTAAAGTATGTACATGATGAGAGCCGGTGGCTCAGGTGTAGTATGGCCGGAGTTGAGCAATGTTCCACGACCGGCGGGTCTCCTCCTCCGACTTACGTGAATCTTTGTGTTCTCGAACGTCAATGAGGTAATACGACCCGTTGTTTAAGTTCTTGCTGACCACAAAGGGTCTTTCCCAAGGTGGGGATAACTTGTGCGCATCTGACAGATCCTAGATGAGCCGAAGCACCAGGTCGCCTTCCTAAAAAGTCCTGAACTTATCCCGGCGGCTGTGATAACGGTGCAGGTCCTGCTGATAAATTGCTGACCGAGCCGCTGCTAAGTCTCTTTCTTCATCCAACAAGTCAAGTGCATCCTATCTGGCTTGTTCATTATTAGCTTCAACATAAGCCACCACAAGGGGCGAGTCATGACGGATGTCACTAGGCAACACTGCTTCTGCTCCATACACCATGAAGAAAGGTGTGTAACCTGTAGACCTGTTAGGTGTGGTGTTGATACTCCACAACACCGAGGGTAATTCCTCTACCCAACAACCCGGCGTTCATTGTAAGGGAACCATAAGCCGGGGTTTGAGACCTTTTAAAATTTCCTGATTTTCTCTCTCAGCTTGACCATTGGATTGAGGATGAGCTATAGAAGAAACATCAAGATGGATATGCTCACATTGACAAAACTCCTCCATAGCCCCTTGGGACAGATTAGTGCCATTGTCAGTGATAATGCTGTGTGGAAAACCAAAGCAGAAGATCACCTTTTTCATGAACTGAACCACCGTGGCCGCATCACACTTACTCACCAGTTCTGCCTCAACCCACTTTGTAAATTTATCAACGGCCACTAAAAGATGTGTCTTTTTGTCCTTAGACCTTTTAAAAGGCCCCACCATGTCAAGCCACCAGACCGCAAAAGGCCAAGTGATTGGAATCATCCAGAGCTCTTGAGCCGGAACAAGTGCTCGTCGTGCAAATTTTTGACATCCATCACATCTGCTGACCAGATCCTCTGCATCAGCGTGAGCCGTCAACCAGTAAAACTGTGACGAAAAGCTTTGGCCACCAGAGATTTTGACCCGGCGTGATGACCACAATTGCCTTCATGGATCTCACGAAGTATTTCTTGGCCTTCTTCAGGGGAAACACACCGTTGAAACGCTCCAGAAACGCTGCGATGGTATAGTTCTCCATCAGAAATCGTCATTGACTTAGACCGCCGGGTTACCTGTCGAGCCAGGGTCTCATCCGCTGGCAACTCTCCCCGGGTCATGTAAGCCAAGAATGGCACTGTCCAATCTGGGATGACATGAAGAGCCGCCACCAACTGCGCCTCCGGGTCAGGAACAGCTAAATCTTCTTCTGTGGGCAACTTGACAGACGGGTTATGCAAAACATCTAAAAAGGTGTTAGGTGGTATCGGCTTATGCTGAGACCCCAACCGGCTTAAAGCATCAGCCGCTTCGTTCCTTCGACGGTCAATGTGCTCCACCTGATAACCTTTAAAATGCCCTGCAACAGCATCCACCTCCCGGCGATAAGCCGCCATGAGAGGGTCCTTGGAATCCCACTTGCCTGATACCTGTTGAGCCAATAGATCTGAGTCGCCAAGACATCTGACCCGGCTCAAACTCATCTCTTTTGCCACTCGAAGACCATGGAGCAAGGCTTCATACTCTATTGCATTGTTAGTGCAAGGAAACATCAACCGTACCACATAACAAAATTTGTCACCCCGAGGAGAGGTTAAAACAACTCCAGCCCCCGAGCCTTCCAACTGTATGGACCCATCAAAATGAAAGTCCAATACGTGTTGTCTGGTTTCTCTTCTGGCATCTGCATCTCTGTCCAGTCATTAATGAAGTCAACTAGTGCTTGAGATTTGATCGCGGTACGTGGCACATACTTCAACCCATGAGACCCAAGCTCAATGGCCCACTTGGCGACTAGTCCAGTGGCTTCTCTGTTTTGAATGATGTCTCCCAAAGGAGCAAAGCTAACCACGGTGATTGGATGTCCCTGAAAATAATGCTTAAGCTTCCGGCTTGCCATGAACACCCCATATACAAGCTTCTGCCAATGTGGATATAGTTGCTTGGATTCAATTAACACCTCACTGACGTAGTAAACCGGCCATTGAACCGGATGTTCCTTGTCAGCCTCTTTGTGCTCCACCACAATAGCCACACTAACAGCTCGTGAGTTGGCGGCCACGTATAACAAAAGTGGCTCTTTCTCCACTGGAGCAGCCAGGACCGGCGGCTCAGCGAGCTGTGTCTTCAGATCTTCAAAAGCAGAGTTTGCAGCATCGCTCCAAACAAAATCATCTATTTTCTTCATCATCTGATACAAAGGCATTGCCTTCTCCCCTAACCGGCTTATGAACCGGCTCAAAGCAGCAACACGACCCGCCAGTCGTTGAACGTCATTGATGCATGTTGGTTTGGCCAGGGATGTAATTGCATTGATTTTCTCTGGGTTAGCTTCGTTACCTCAGTTAGACACTAAAAACCCAAGAGCTTGCCGGCTTGGAGTCCAAAAACACACTTGGCCGGGTTAAGCATCATTTTGTAGACCTGGAGATTATAGAAGGTCTCTTTTAGATCTGTGATCAAGGTCTCCTCCTTCCTGGATTTTACCACTATATCATCCACATAAACATGAACATTACGCCCAATTTGATCATGAAGACAATTCTGCACACACCGTTGGTACGTTGCCTGGGCACTCTTAAGCCCAAAAGGCATAGACACATAGCAGAAAGCTCCAAAAGGAGTGATAAAAGTCGTCTTCTCCTGATCATTGACTGCCATCTTGATCTGATGATAACCTGAATAAGCGTCCAAGAAACTCAAACATGCGCAACCCGCCGTAGCATCAATGATCTGGTTAATACGGGGGAGGGCAAAAGGATCAGCCGGACAAGCCTTGTTCAGATCGGTGTAATCCACACACATACGCCAGGTGCCGTTCTTTTTGAGTACAAGCACCGGGTTGGCTAACCACTCTGGGTGAAAGCCTTCTATAATGAACCCGGCTGCCAAAAGCCGGGCCACCTCTTCTCCAATGGCCTTGCACCTTTCTTCATTTAACCATCCGAGAAACTGTCTGACATGTTTAAACTTTGGGTCAATATTGAGAGTGTGCTCAGCAAGTTCCCTCGGGACACCCGACATGTCTGAAGGTTTCCATGCAAAGATGTCCCGGTTCTCACGGATGAACTCGATGAGCGCGCTTTCCTATTTTGGATCCAAGTTTGCACTGCTTGGATGAGTCGCCAGGCACAAAGTCAACCATCTTGGTGTCATCAGCCGATTTGAACTTCAGCACCGGCTCATGCTCTGTTGTTGGTTTCTTTAATGATGTCATGTCTTCCGGGTCAACATGATCCTTGTAAAACTTTAACTCCTCTGTTGCGCAAACGGATTCAGCATAGGCAGCATCACCTTCTTCACACTCCAAAGCTATTTTCCGGCTCCCATGTACTGTAATGGTGCCCTTATAACCCTGCATCTTGAGCTGCAAATACAGATAACATGGCCGAGCCATGAACTTGGCATAAGCCGGCCGTCCAAACAGAGCATGATATGGGCTTTTGATCTTAACCACCTCAAAGGTTAATTTTTCTGCTCTGGAGTCATACTCATCTCCAAAAGCTACTTCCAGCTCAATCTTACCAACTAGGTATGCCGATTTGCCAGGTACCACACCGTGAAAAATAGTGTTGGATTGTTTAAGACTCTTATCAGTCAATCCCATCTGGCGGAACGTCTCATAATAGAGGATGTTGATGCTGCTGCCTCCATCCATGAGTACCTTAGTGAACTTGTATCCACCAACCTGAGGCGCCACCACCAAGGCCAAGTGACCCGGATTATCAACCCGGGGTGGGTGATCCTCTTTGCTCCACACAATAGGCTGCTCTGACCAACGCAAGTAACATGGAATCGCCGGCTCAACAACATTGACGTCCCTCTTGTGAAGCTTCTGGTCCCTCTTACATAAACTAGTGGTGAATACGTGGTATTGCCCACTACTCAACTGTTTTGGGTTGCTCTGATATCCGGATTGATGTTGTTGATTACCTTGGCCGGGTGGTGGATTATATCCTCCTTGATTACCAGGATGGCCCTGGCCGTGAAATCCTCCTCCACCTGAACTGGTGCCCGGGCCTTGGAAACCGCCTCCACCTGAACTGCCCCCTGGGCCGTGACCTCCATCAAACGTGTTTGAGTTTTTAAACGCCTTCATGATCGTACGATCTTTCCACAGGTGGGTGGCTGGCTTCTCTCGGGTGCCGTGTCTTGGACAAGGTTCATTCAATAGGTGCTCAAGGGTGGGACCTGACCCGCCCGACCGAGGGGGTTGTCCGCCCTTGCGCCGTTGATTTCTGCCCTGTGCATTGGTGTTAGCAAAAAACTCGTCAGCCTTACGTTTATTACCTCCTTGATTTGTCGGGTTATGCTGGTGACCCTTGCAGTTGTCGTTCTTCTTTCCCTACGTTATCTTTTCTTCGCCAGACAGCGGGTCCTTGGTACTATCAGAATCAGCATACTTGACGAGAGCCGCCATCAACTGGCCCATGTCATTACAGTCACGCTTGAGCCGCCCCAGCTTATGGTTTAGAGGTTCAAAACGGCAATTTTTCTCCAACATTAAGACTGTTGAGCCGGCATCCATCTTATCAGATGAATGCATTATCTCCTTGACTCGGCACACCAAATGGGTTGTGGATTCACCATCCTCTTGCTTGCAATTGGTCAGGTCCACAATCGACATAGGCTGCTTACACGAGTCTTTAAAGTTCTGGATGAACCGGGCCTTCAAATCCGCCCATGAGCCGATAGAATTGGGTGGCAATCCCTTCAACCAAGTACGAGCTGTTCCATCCAACATCATAGTGAAATACTTGGCCATTACTGCGTCGCTGGCCGCCAACAACTCCATAGCCATCTCATAACTCTCAATCCAAGCCCCGGGCTGTAAGTCAGCCGTGTAATTGGACACCTTACGAGGCCCCTTAAAATCCTTTGGCAAACGCTCATTACGTATGACTGGCACCAAGCAAGGAACGCCTCCGGTTCTTGTGGCCACTCCTGCCTCGACTGAGGTTGCTGGATAAGCCGGAAAAGTTTGATGAGCCTCCTGATCTGCTGCCATTTGAACTGCTCATTCCGCCTCTTGCAGAATCCTCTCCTGATCTGCCAAGTTAAGGGCTCCAGCGCGCACCGGCTCATGCATGTATGGCCGATTGTGGCATTGAGCATTGCTTGACATGTCTGTGGATTCCATATGCCTACTGTAACTCGGGCTCCGTCTTGGGAGAGGAGTTCAATGGATCCTGTCTCGACTATAGGAGTATGCATCCTACTGTGCTAGGGCTGTTTGAAGAAGTTCTCTTACCCTCCGCATTTCAACCGTCGCCGGTGAGTCACCTTCCATCGGGAGAGCCGCCAGACGAGCCGATGTTGCGATGAGGTTTTCCAAGGGGTTGGAGAAGTGACCCGGCGGCGTTGGGACGTAATGAGGCGGAGCGGTAGTTATACAAGGTGGATCCATGGCACGCGGCTGCACCGGCGCGCGAGGTGTTGTAATCCGGGGTGCCTCCGGTGGGTTACTTCCCCCGGCTCCGGGCGTATGAAAAAGATTCCTAGGATCGAGCGTCAGAGGCAGTCGTGATTGAGTTTTCTGATGCCTTCTCCTCATGACCTCGTTCGACGCATTCAGATCCACCGAGAGCCGGAAGGTCTCCGCTTGAAGCTGTTGAGCACGAATGTCCAAAGCCGCCCGCTCTGCTGCCATCCTGACTTCCTCTGCGGCTAGATTTTCCTTAGCTTGCACCATCTCTTCACGTACGTGTAACGCCCGGATAATCATGCTACAGTAATCCCACGCTAATCATGCCACGTCACCTTAGTTACTGTTGCTAACCTCGCAATGATTTGAAACCGTTTCAAATTTAAATTCTAAATAAGTCAAACGACAAAAGTTTTCAAAATATTAAACTAAAATGTTCGGAGTGTGCAAATAAATGCTTAGGTATTTATGGTAAGGGAACCGTGCTTTTATAGGAAACCTAAATCCATAAAATGAAAAAAAACAGTAAAGAAATAAATAAAATAAAATGCAAAAGAAAAAAAGAAAAAAGGAGAGAACCATCTCCCCCAGACCAGATGGCCTAGCTCACAGCCAGGCCGGCCCACCTGGCCCATCCGGCCGACCCGGCCCCGCTCCCCTGCCTCGTCCCCTTCCCTGTTCCCCCGACCCAGGTCGGAACAGGACGCGTTCCCGCCGCACCCTCCTCGCCGGCGTCGAGGAGGGGATAAGGCCGCCACGCCTTCGCCTCCTCGATCCCTCCTCCCACTGGCCCCGCTCTCTCCCTCGGTTCCTGCGCCCTCCCCTCAGATCCACCTCGCTTCCCCCTCATTCCCCCACCACGTCTGACGCCGCCATGAACCCGCCGCCGTGAAACGCGCGGCCACAGCCCTCGCCTCGCCTCGCTTGCGTGTCCTTCGTCTCTGCCTTCGTCTTCCTCGTCCACCGGTGGCCGCAGTAGGAGCTCGGAGCCACCGCAGCACCCATGACGCCGCTGTCTTCCTCCTCTGCTCCGACAAGCTACGCCGCCACTCTTCACCAACTCCGGTGACGCCCCTGCAGCTACTAAACCCACCAAGGGGCACCGTGTGTGCCGCTTGGTGAGCCCCCACTGCTTCCTCTCTCTCTCTCACGCCATACCTAGTTGTCGCTGATGCACCCGAACGCCCCGCCGCGGATCTCGTCGCCGACGAGTCTCCGGTGACCAAATGGTCACGGGCACATTCCAGTTACACTCATCATGCCCCGTAGATCCTCCCCAACCTCTCCATTTCTTCGCTAGCTCGCCCCAGCTCCACTCTTCTCGAGCTCCCGAATGCGTCGCCGCACGCGCTCGTCACCGGCAACCGTCCGGTGACCATTTTGGTCCCGGGCTTGTGCCGTTGTGCTCGTGTGCACACGTAGGCCTCGCCCCGTCCTTCTGTTTGCCTCATAGCGCGCTGCATCGCCCATCCCTCTCACGGCCGAACTCCTGTGTCCGCCTCTCTGTTCGCCGTCGCCGCTCCGGTTCGTCTCCGGCCACACCACCGCCAGCACTAGATGCGGCTCACCGCACTCGTTCGAATGCTACCTCCCGCGCTCGAAACGGACCACCACCGCGGATATCCGGCCACCTCCCGAGCCGCGCCGCCGCGTTTTGCCTCGCCGGCGTCGTTCCGGTGCCGTCCGCCGACGTGGCTAGGCGGGCCCCACCCTTGGGTCACTGCCTGTGGGCCTGGGGGCCCCAACTGGCCACGTTGACCGAAGTCAACTTCACTGACGTGGCAGCTACTGCCACTGACATGCGGGCCCCATGCCATAAAACAAATAAAACAAATATATAAACTGCTAATTAACTAAAACCTAATTAGACACTTACTGCTGGGGCCCATCCACTAATTAACCAATTTAGTTAGTCTAAACCCCCTATTATTGCCCGCTGACAATGACATGTGGGTCCCACTAGACCCACCTGTCTGGTTTGACTGGTCAACCGACCAGTTGACCTGCTGACATCACTCTGATGTCATGCCTGCGTCATCATTCACAGTTCTGTATAATGTTGGATTTAAATAATTAATTAAATTCCAGAAATTAATAAAATCTTTAGAAAATCATATCTTTTAATCCGTAACTCGGATTAAAATACTTTCTACATGAAAGTTGCTCAGAACGACGAGATGAATCCGGATACGCAGCCCGTTCGTCCGTCACACATCCCTAACATATCGAACATGCAACCTTCCCCCTCAGGTTCATCTGCCTGAAAACGCAAAACACCGGGGGTATTTTTCCCGGATGTTTCCCCCCCTCACCGATACCACCTCGTACCACGTTAGGGCACACCTAGCATCACGCTTTGTCATGTCATGCATCGTCATGCATTTGTTTGCATTATATTTATTGTTTCTTCCCCCTCTTCTCTCTCTAGACATCGAGACCGACGGCGCTGCTACCCAGTACGACTACGGTGTTGACGACCCCTCTCTTTTGCCAGAGCAACCAGGCAAGCCCCCCTCCTTGATCACCATATATCGCCTACTCCCCTCTATACTGCTTGCATTAGAGTAGTGTAGCATGTTACTGCTTTTCGTTAATCCTATTCTGATGCATAGCCTGTCATTGTTGCTACAACTGTTGATACCTTACATGCAATCCTAAATGCTTAGTATAGGATGCTAGATTATCATCAGTGGCCCTACATTCTTGTCTGTCTGCCATGCTATACTATCAGGGCGTGATCACTTGGGAGGTGGTCACGGGTATATACTTATATACATAATATATGATACTTGTGGTGACTAAAGACGGGTCGGCTCGTAGGAGTACCCGCGAGTGATTCACGGATTGGGTCCGAAAGGACGTTTGTCCCGACGGCCCTCTGAGTGGATCTTTGTGGCGGAGCGACAGGGTAGGTTGGGACCACCTAGGAGAGAGGTGGGCCTGGCCCTGGTCGGCGTTCGCGGTTATTTCAAGATAACACATTTAACGAGATCTTGGTATTTGATCTGAGTCTGGCTACTGGCCTATACGCACTAACCATCTATGCGGGGACAGTTATGGGCACTCGACGTCGTGGTATCAGCCGAAGCCTTCATAACGTCAGCGACTGAGCGGCGCGCGCCGGGTTGGACTGGAACGCCTACTCTTGTATAAGGGAGGCTAGGTCTGCTCACCAGCCGCGTACGCAACGTGCAGGTGTGCAATGGGCGATGGGCCCAGACCCCTGCGCTATAGGATTTAGACCGGCGTGTTGACCTCTCTGTTGTGCCTAGCTAGGGCTGCGATGTGTTGATCTTCCGACGCCGGGCATGACCCATAAAAGTGTGTCCGAACAAAGGGGATCGAGCATGTTGGGAAATGTGGTGCACCCCTGCAGGGAAGTTAATCTATTCGAATAGCCGTGTCCCTCGGTAAAAGGACGACCCAGAGTTGTACCTTGACCTTATGACAACTAGAACCGGATACTTAATAAAGCACACCCTTCCAAGTGCCAGATACAACCGGTGATCGCTCTCTCACAGGGCAACGAGGGGAGGATCATCGGTTAGGATTGTGCTATGCGATGATGCTTGGTGAACTTACCATCTACTCTCTTCTCCCGCTGCAAGATGGAGGTTACCAGAAGCGTAGTCTTCGATAGGACTGGCTATCGCCCTCTTATTACGGCATTCTGCGGTTCAGTCCACATATGATAGCCTTTTCCATTTGATACCAATGCATACATATGTAGTGTAGCTCCTTACTTGCGAGTACTTTGGATGAGTACTCACGGTTGCTTTGCTCCCTCTTTTCCCCTTTTCTATACTCGACTGCTGCGACCAGACGTTGGAGCCCAGGAGCCAGACGCCACCGTCGACTACTACTACTACTACTACTACTACTCGGGAGGTGCCTACTACTATGTGCAGCCCGCTGATGACGACCAGGAATAGTTTAGGAGGATCCCAGGTAGGAGGCCTGCGCCTCTTTCGATCTGTATCCCAGTTTGTGCTAGCCTTCTTAAGGCAAACTTGTTTAACTTATGTTTGTACTCAGATATTGTTGCTTCCGCTGACTCGTCTATGATCGAGCTCTTGTATTCGAGCCTTCGAGGCCCTTGGCTTGTAATATGATGCTTGTATGACTTATTTTATTTGTAGAGTTGTGTTGTGATATCTTCCCGTGAGTCCCTGATCTTGATCGTACACATTTGCGTGTATGGTTAGTGTACGCTCAAATTGGGGGCGTCACAAGTTGGTATCAGAGCTGACTGCCTGTAGGAATCCCCCTTCCACACTCCTTGGCCAAAGTTGAGTCTAGACATTACAAAAACTTTTACTAACATGGCTGTGTGCCTTACGGGCCCACGTCGCCATCTGGGTGGTATTAGGATCTTTTACTCCTTGATACTTACTCTGGGACTCTGAAAACTCTCCTACTCGGGTTAAACGATTTTACTAACTCTAACATTAGGATCCCGTGACCACGTTCACCCCAAAGTTGGATAAGCCCTAGTTATTCTTTAGAGTAGTATTTGAACATTATCCACATTGTCATTTGACTCCTGTGAAAACATCTTTGTTTTCATGTGGAACCCACGAGGCAGGTCGTGCGCCACACGATAGCCATTGGTGCCTCAGGATCACCTGCTGTGTTGGTTGAGATGATGACCTATCTGGGTTATCGTTGGCACCCTGAGTACACCGTCTATGAGGAGTATCAGGACTTCAACCAGGAGCAGTACCGTGCCATCGTCCACCTCTACTCTCCGAAGTATGACTCCACTACCGTGCTGCACACGGCTCATGGTATTGGAGTGACTATCGATATGGCGGTCCACGATGCTGCTTATGCTGCTCTGACACGTCTTCAAGGAGAGTATCAGGAGTTGGACACCTCCCCCTTCAGGAACATTGCTATCGCATCCGATGTTGGTGCGGAGGGATACTACACTGCTGCCTACTCCACTGTCACCCGAGAGCCCTTCTACCATCAGAACCTGGTTCTGCATGCTGATGGGCTGGATAGAGCTAACCGAGCTCTTCGCCATGAGTTGTACACCACTCGTCAGCACCTGTATCGTGCTCTGACGCTGTTGCACCCCTCTGCCCGATCTGGTGATCTGTCGCATTCTGCGATCTACCCTGCTAGGACCGTGATGCCCCAGGGTGTCGGCTGGCCAGATGTGGGAGGCTACTCTCCCGCACTTGGTCCTCTCCTGCCACCTGCGCATCGGGTTCCGCACTAGAGTATCCGCGGACCCCAGGCTACTCACGTGGAGGTCTTCTCTTCGCGTCACTACCAGCTGTCAGGCTACACCTACCTCCACACTTCCTCCTAGGACTGATGTAAGCTTGCTTGTTAGTGTTAGATGCCTTCGCCGCGAGCCTGCATGCCGCCTATGATGTTCTTAGTCTGTGTACCGAACTCTATGCATGATCACTTTTGTAAGATGTGCCAACTACTATGTAGTATCTATCGTGTTCCTTTCATTATGCATGTTTCATCATGAATGATTCTTGTCCTCGCAATTTCTCAATGCTGAACTACTCCTGTTATATATTAGCAGGATGGTTAGACCATGTGGTCATGGTCATGGTGGCAACGCCCCACCACCGCCTGAGTACATGGCTGGTATGATCCAACAGCTTGAGATGAATCACCAGTTCATGGAGAATATGATGGCTCAGTTTCCTCGCCCCAATATGAACCAGCAGCTAACCCCAGTAACTCTACAGGATTTCATGCGCCTGAACCCAACCGTGTACCGCAGCTCAACTCAGCCTCTGGATGCTGATGACTGGCTCTGTGACATCACCTATGAGATGGAGTCTACTGATGTAGCCCCTGCCAGCTATGTCACCTTTGCTTCCTTCTTCCTGAAGGGACCCGTAGCTCAATGGTGGGACAGCCACAGGCGTACTCTGCCAGTTGGAACAATCATCACCTGGCCAGACTTCCAAGCTGCCTTACGTGCTTGCTTCATTCCTCAGGGAGTCATGGACCATAAGAAGCGCGAGTTTCGCAGCCTCACCCAAGGCAACAAAACTGTGGAAGCTTATTAGCGGGAGTTTCTAGACTTGTCCCGCTATGCTGAAGAAGACATTGCAACTGATGCACGCAGACAGGAGAAGTTCCGTGATGGCCTTCAAGCTGATATCAAGCTCGCACTTCTAGTTCATGACTTTGCTGATTTCGCCACCCTGGTGAACAAGGCCATCAATGTCGAAACTGGTCTGCAGGAATACCAGAGCTCTCACAGGCGCAACCGTGACACGGGCTCATCTTCGGGCCCGTCTTCGCAGAAGCGTAGGATATGGATTCCCAATAGCATGTATCAGCCAACTGCACCTGCTCCAAAGTAGTCATATGCTGCACCGCGTCTGCCTTCCCCACCAACTAGGCAGCCAAGACTTCCAGCTCCACCACCACAAGCTCATGTTCCCACTCCCAATAATGGTCTGTGCTTCAGGTGTGGTCAACCAGGGCACCGTGCTAGGGAATGCAACCAGAACCAGAATCAACTGGCTTTCCCCGCAGCTGGCCGTGGAAACAACCAGTGAGGGAGTCCTGGGTTAGGGGGTCTCCGGACAGCCAGACTATCTCCATGGGCCGGACTGTTAGACTATGAAGATACAAGATTGAAGACTTCGTCTCGTGTCCGGATGGGACACCACTTGGCGTGGAAGGCAAGCTAGGCAATACGGACATGGATATCTCCTCCTTTGTAACCGACCTTGTGTAACCCTAACCCTCTCCGGTGTCTATATAAACCGGAGGGTTTTAGTCCGTAGGACAACAATCACAACATACAATCATACCATAGGCTAGCTTCTAGGGTTTAGCCTCTCTGATCTCATGGTAGATCTACTCTTGTACTACCCATATCATCAATATTAATCAAGCAGGACGTAGGGTTTTACCTCCATCAAGAGGGCCCGAACCTGGGTAAAACATCGTGTCCCTTGCCTCCTGTTACCATCCGGCTTAGACGCACAGTTCGGGACCCCCTACCCGAGATCCACCGGTTTTGACACCGACATTGGTGCTTTCATTGAGAGTTCCGCTGTGCCGTCGCCACCAGGAAGGATGTCTCATCCCGTCTTTAAAGACGACACCATTGCTGAGGGAGCTTTGGCTATCGGCCAAACTCTCCGGCTAGGTGGTTTTCTTATGACCACCTGTTCGGCCGCTGCGCCGACGACGATGACTTCTCGGGTCATCGAAGACAACCTCCACGCAGCTCTTAACTCGCCGAGCAGTTAGATCCAATGGAGCTCTCTTCCCTAAACGAGCTCTTGGATCGCATCACCGCCCTGGGAGTCGCTACAGACTACGATCAGATTGGGCCTAAACCCGATCTAAGAGAGATCAACTCTCCCCAGGTCACCCATCACGTTGCAGTGGTGGAGGAACAATGCGACAACCCTTCATCTATATTAAGGACTATCTATGTCCGGATTATCGACCCCTCCAAGCCAGATACCCGCGGAGGGGATGACGTCACTCAAGGCCTGAACTTAGAATCAGGCAGCGGGCTAGATTTATCGGAAAACATCCAAGAATCCAAACTTTCGAGTTCGAAAACTCCTTGGCCCCTGAGTCTTAGATTGGGTGAGGATTCGGATTCAATTCCACCCACCCACCCAAACATATGCGATCTATCCCAGATTAGGCAAGAGCCCGAAGAAACAGTACACCATTACTGGGCTAGATTCCTCCTGGTCATGAACAGGATAAAGGACTGCCGTGAGGAAGACACAATTTCATTCTTCTGCAATAGTTGCACGGACAAGGGAATCCTCAACGCCATAAGTCTCCGCGAAATTACACACTTTCCGACTTGGTGTCAATAGTACGAAAGTACTGTGTGATGGAAAGCGCCTGGAAAACCGAAATAAAATTTTGGGATAATCCGGCCCTGAATACAAACCCAGTCCAAAATAAAAGGGTGCATTATCACAATACACCTGGGTTAACAACCAAAAAGCAAAAGCCCTCTACGGGGCAAGGAACCGTACTGGAGGGATGGCTCAACGGACCCTGAAAAATTCATAGTACAGCGGATGCAATACCAACGCACAGCCTTAGAGCATGTTGGATACTCCGGCAGGTGGCCAAAAGTGGTGAGGATCTACTCTTCCTAAAAACCACAGAGCACCATCCCGTGGACAACAATACGGTGTTAACGGTCTTTGAGACCTTCGCATCAAATAATAGATGCAAGCGAACACTCCGCAGCATGGCCGAAATCTGCCACATAGCAGAAATAAATCCTTGGAGTGACACGGCTATTACCTTCAATGCCAGTGACGAACCCAAATTCCGAACAGCCTGAGCACCAGCCGCACTGGTCCTCAGTCCAATTGTGGACGGCTTTCGACTCACCAAGGTACTCATGGACGGCGGCAGCGGATTAAACCTCATCGATGAGGAAACTCTTCAAAATATGGAAATAGACTGGAGCCGCATTGAGCAAAGTAGCACAACCTTTAGATGTGGTATTCGGCACGCCGGATAATTACAGGTCCGAAGAAATTACATTCCAAGTGGCCCCGTTCAGCAGCGGATACCATGCTCTACTAGGGTGGGAGGCGTTTACAATCTTCCAAGCCATACCCCATTACGGGTACATGAAGCTCAAAATCCCCGGGCCCAACGGAATCATCACTCTTGCTAGTGATCCGGACATAACACTCCGCGCCGAAAATAAGACAGTCGCACTAGCCCTCGAGGCACTATCCGAAGCCCTAGCGGCCGAGGAACTAACTTCGCTGCGCTCCATGGTGAATAGGGACGATGTGATACTCGATAAAAGATCCAAGTCCACCTCCTTTAAACTGGCGGACGAAATAGTCAAATTCCAAGTCCATCCAACGGACCCTACAAAAACAGCTTCCATCGGGGCACAATTAAACCGTGATGTCGACTCCGCACTGCGGGAATTCCTTCACGAGAACTAGGACATTTTTTCCTGGCACCCTTCAGACATGCCAGGAATCCCACGCAGGCTGGCTGAGCACAGCCTAAATATCCTAAAAGGATTCAAGCCAATCAAGCAGGCTCTTCGACGTTTCTTCGAGCCTAAGAGACAAGCCATGGGAGAGGAACTAGCCAAGCTATTGGAGGCCGGATTCATCAGAGACATTAAACATCTGGACTGGCTAGTAAACCTGGTGATGGTACCAAAGAAGGACAAATCCTGGCGCTTGTGCGTCGATTTTAAGGACCTTAAAAAGGCCTGCCCAAAGGATCCCTTCCCCCTCCCCCGCATCGATCAAATCATCGATGCTACCGCAGGACACGATTCATTGTGTTTCCTCAACGCATACTCCGGCTACCATCAAATTAAAATGGCAGAGCCAGACCAAGCCGCAATGGCATTCATCACACCATACGGCCCATTCCGCTTCAACACAATGTCGTTCGGGCTCAAAAACACCGGCGCAACTGTCAGGACCCCGACTCAATGCCACATCGATCTAGCATGTAATACCCCATATCACTTTGCGGCCTCACGCACGGTATTCCCACGGGTGTCGTCTTACCCTTTGCCCGGGACCGTTTGCGCCTTTTGGCACACGTATATGATAGTGTCGCTAGCATCCATATGATAAGGAGCCCGGGCTAACATGGCTAGTCGTAAACCCGAAGTGGCACTAACTTACAGGGACAGGCATCCGTGACCCAGCATCGAACGTGTCGGTCATCAGCGAGTGAATCCAGGCTGTAGCACTGGGCTAGCAGGACTCCGGTGAACCGGGCTGTAGCGGGCTAACAGGACTCTGGTATTCATCGCGTGACATTTCCCCGAAGGGACAGACACATGAACGAAGAAGGACACATGCCGGCCAGCCTAAGTGTTCCGGAGCAGTAGCAAGCTACCATGGCTCAGTGGAAACACTAGGAGACATTTCCCGGTAAGAGAGGCTACTAAGGATAAACAACTAGATAGTCAGATCCCACACATACCAAGCATTTCAACAACATACACACAATATGCTCGATATGTGCAGATACAACATGGCATCACAACATGACTCTACGACTCAAGTAATTATTTATTAGGCTCCGAGGAGCGAGATATTACAAACATGGGTCTCATGACCCAACACTCAGAGCATACAAATCAAAGCACAAGCGGAAGCTATCATGTCTGGGTACAGACATCTATAAATGAAAAAGGCTGAGAAGCCTGACTATCTACCAGATCCTGCCGAGGGCACAAGATCGTAGCTGAGGTAACAAGCTAAACGTCGAAGTCCACGTGGAACTACTAGTGAGACTGAAGTCTCTCTGCAAAAACATAAAATAGGCAAACGTGAGTACAAATGTACCCAGCAAGACTTACATCAGAACTAACTACATATGCATCATTATCAACAAAGGGATGGTGGGGTTTAACTGCAGCAAGCCAGCTTTGACTCGGTGGCTAACCTGAACTACGACTGCAATGTAACTCTATTGTGGTGGCGCACACGAGTCCATATATTCACCAACCAATACACCACTATGGATCCGCTCCCGTCTCCCTACGAGAACGCCATCCATAGCACTCACGCTTATCTTGCGTATTTTAGAGTATCCACTTTCACTTGTCTATGAACTATGCAAGGGGTCCAAGTTTCCATATCCGAGGAATCCGGCTATTCGAATAGATGATGTTAACCCTGCAGGGGTGTACTTCTTCACACACGCTCTCGCCACTTACCGCCCTGTACACGTCATGTACCTCGGCAACCTTCAAGCGGAAACCGGGCGAGGGAGTCGGCCACGACCTGACTAACCGAACAAGTCTCTAGTCCAGGTTTATCGCCTATTCGGGTTCCATCCGCAAGGAGATCCGGCCGGGGTGTCGCTTACGGCCCCAAACGATGTGTGCAGGGTTCCCAAGCCCACCAACCGGGTGCCACTTGGTACACCGGGCCACTGTGCCTAGTCTGTCCCAAGCCCACCTATACCGGGTGCCACTTGGTAGACTACTAACACTACCTACAAACACCAGAAACTAGTTGCAACTCCTGGACAGAGATCATGTTGATTAATAAGTCGAGAGGGGCACTTAAGCATTCCAATGTGTGGTAGTAGCTGGTCATGGATCACAAACACAGAACTCAGTTCCTGAGAACGGCTGCAATGAGACAACCCACCATGTACTCCTACATGGCCTCTCACCGCTACCTTTACCAAATCGTGTTCACACACTTAGCTCACACACATTGGGACATGTTCACACGCCTCTGATTCATCCCCGATGAATCAGACCTGACACAACTCTAAGCAGTAGCAGGCATGACAAACAAGCATGAATGAGTAGGCACAACAGGGCTCAAACAACTCCTACTCATGCTAGTGGGTTTCATCTATTTACTGTGGCAATGACAGGTCATGCAGAGGATAAAGGGGTTCAGCTACCGCAGCAAGTATCAAATATGTCGTTGTTGTCCTAATGCAGTAAAAGAGAGCAGGAGCGAGAGAGTGGGATTTTATCGGAATGAACAAGGGGGTTTTGCTTGCCTGGCACTTCTGAAGATAACATTGAGTCTTCATCAGTGTCAACGATCACATCATCAGTATCACGTCTATCGAGGGGGAACAGCACCGGCAAACACAGAAGAAACACGATCAATGCAATGCACAGTATGATGTAAGATCATGACATGGCAAAATGAATGTGTTTTGGGCTAATGCATCTAAAACCAGATTAAATGAAGTTGGTTTGAATCCAAGATTCAAATTCAAGCTCCATATGTGGTTATTTAAATGTCATTCACTTCATTTGCCCTAAACAGTAGTGATAAGTTGTTCTAACATGCATGAAAATGGTACAGATGGATTCCTTGAATTTTTCTGATAATTTTTCATATATAAATTATTTAATTTGGAGTTACGGTTGAATTTCTATGATTTATTGAAGTTTTAGCTATTTTCTGGAATTTCCTGATTATTTTTAAATCCAGAAAATACTTATTGCGTCAGCCCCACGTCACAGTGACGTCAGCAGGGTCAACTGGGCTGGTCCGGTCAAACCTGACCAGTGTGGCCCACTGGTCAGTGTCTCAGGTCTGGATTGAGTGAATGACGGGTGGGACCGGTCAACGATGACTGGGCCAGAGTCAAAGCTGACACGTGGGGTCCACGACACTAACACTAATTTAACAGAATAATTATATTAACCTAATTAAGCGCAGGGGCCCACATGGCAGTGGCTCTGGGGGTGTTTAGCGGGGTTATTAGCACTAATTAACCGGCGCCACGTCAGCAGGTGACGCCGGCGACCACAGCAGCGGCGGGAACTCGCCGAAGTTGGTCGAGGCGGCGCTACAGGCTGCGGTTGGGCACCCTGAGGGCACCAGGAGGGAGCCCGTGCTCCCGCGCGTCTAGGGGCGCACGCAGCTGGGCACAGGGAGGCCGGGGTCGACGGCGGCGACCAGAACGGCGGCGGCCGGAGCTACGGGTTCGAGCGGCGCGGGGCTGCAGCTTGCAAATGAACAAGCTAGGCGGTTGGGAAGCATCTGCGGGACGTGTCGAACTCGTCCAGGTGCTCTTCATGGTCAGCAGGGGTCGCTAGCAACGGCGAGCTTCACGGCGGCGGCAGCGAGCTCCCGGCCATCACAGAAACAACGGCTAGGGGATGCAATCGATGGTGGGAAGAGGGGGAGAACGAAGAGGAGCTCACAGCGGTTGCGACGGTGGCCTCGGGGAGCTCGGGGAGGCGTCGGAGGCGGCGAATCGACAGCGGCGGTCCTCGGTGGCCGAGGAGGGGAAAAGCGTCGGGACGGCGCTTCGGGGCTTCTCCGGTCGCGTGAGCCGACGGGGAGGTCGAGGGAGGCACTGCGGAGCTCAGGAGCGCGTCGGGGAGGAGAGGGGGTGGCGGTGGCCGCGAGGGCAATGAGGGTCAGCGACGGTGGCGCTCGGCCGGTTGTGTACGAGAGGGACGGGGAAGGGGAGAGGCGATGGGAGAGGTCGAGGGGGTTCCAGGGGGTCGGGGCAGCGCCGAGAGGATGACGCGAGGCGTCGCGGTGTCCAGGCGATGCAGACGAGCAGGGTGGTGGCGTGGCGAGCTCGGGCGCGTGCGCCGAGTCCCTCCTCTGCCTACTGGCGCGAGGAGGAAGGCGACAGGGAGGAGGAGGTGGGCTGGGCCTCACAGTGCTGGACCAGCACAGGAGCTGGGCCGGCTCTGGTGGGCTGCACGGGTAAAGCCAGGTAACTTCCTTCTCTCTCTCTCTTTTATTTATTGTTTTCTATTTTTTTCTGCAGCTTTGTGGCTTTATTAAAAATACTAAATCAATCCCAAAAATCATGCAACTGCTCATGACCACTGTTAGAAATATATCCTACAGTAAACATTTCAGTTTGGGATTATTTGAGCATTTAAAATATTTTATAGTATTTAAATGCCCAAATGCAAATAAGTAATGATTTAAATTCAAAGTCCCAAAAATAAATCCTTTTAAAATGTTCATTATTTTTGGTTTGGATCAAAACCCTTGCCAAAAATATTAAACATCTAAGAGGAGCATTTTGGAACAATGAATGAGATTTTAGGGTTTTTGCCCTTCTTTAATTTAGGGTTTTGAGGCTTCCAATTTCCCTCAGTTCAAATTTCAAAATTTAAACATGATGCACACACGAAGCTAGCCTAGAGCATTACCAGAAGCTAGGGATGTGACAACTCACCCCCACTAAACAAGAATCTCGTCTCGAGATTCAAGCGTAGGGTAAGGTGAAGGGTAACGCAGACTCGTATAATCTTCACGATCCAGGGTGCACTTCAGTTGAACGTTGATTCATTCACCATCATTGTCTTGAAGTCTTGCCTTGAAAAATCCTGTCAACATGACATGGAGGGAAGAAGGAGACTCTAGAAGGGTCGATCTTCTCGAAGGTCGAACAACTCAGGATTAACTCCCGGAATGTGACATAGCAACATCTCTCGAGCTGAGAGACGAAGCATACCTCTAGAGGGATGGAGTGGAGCAGGTGACGAGGTTCACTAGGTAGACAACAATTCCAGACTTAAGAATGTAGCGATCGGTTGTCAACGTAGCGAGGAGTTGAATTGCCATGATACCACGACGAAACATCCTGGAGAAGGGTGATTCGTAGATTATTATATTAAGCGGCAAAAAGAATTACCTTTGATATAGAGATCATTGAGACTCTCTATATCAGCCGAAGGCAAATCACAGCAATCGATTGGCGGGGGTCGGTAGAATGGCATACTCGGACTTGGATGATGTGGATTACCTTGTTGAAGACAACGTAATGGATGAGTTTTCTTATCACCGGAGATGGAAGAGACCCATGGTAGAATGGCACATTGGCGGTGCAAGCTAGGAACAAAATGCAAATGCTGGGAATGATTCTGGTAACTGGGGAAGAACCCAACAACAGAGAGTGAATTCACTGTTTGAAAAGATCATAGCATTGCCGAGGAAACTGAGAGCAAACCCAGTTAGTGCCGATGATAACACCTAGCACTTGTGCGTGCTCTCAAGAACTTGAGCATTTCCATATTCATCAAGGTTTTACCAACATCCGTGTCAAGAATCCTGGCAACACAACATACCACCATGATGAACAACGATGGACGATGCAGATGCATAGGAAGATAACATCAACTCAGATTTCACCCTAGCGAGGCCAAGGAAACAAAATCTGGATGATCGACCGAGAGACATTTAGCACTCCGCTTCTAATGTTCTCCTTGACGTGCTAGTGTAACCCATTCTTAGATATGGTTTGCTAACTAGAACATCAAGTAAAGGTCGGACTTCGGGAGCAACAGAATCCATAAGGAACAGTTACGGAGGTAAATCCTACGAAATCCTTATGGGGAGGTGGCCAACTTCCTCAAACAAGATACTACAATAATAGGTCTTCCGGCTGGGTGTGTTGGCCACGACATCCACCTTACCGGTTATCGAGGGACCAATATTATAGTTCTTGGGAAATATCCCAACCATCATATCTGCCTGAGATTCAGATCTGGTTGGTGTCAGGATATCCCAGACTCATCAAGTCTAGAAAGAAAAATGAAAGTTTGCAACACAAATCGACGAGATAATGTTGCGGGATTCTCGGGGAGTGAGCTACGATAGTAAGCTCCAAAACATGAGCTGGTTCTGCTACAAACATGCGAGCATGTTGTCCCAGACAAGCATGGCCACGTAGCAGTCTTATAATTAAACACTACCGAGTTCAGGTGGAGAACCATCATCGAGGATATCGAAGTCTTTACGCAAGTCCATGGATTAGATCCCAAGCATAGACTTCTTTTCCTTGAACGAGTCAATCAGTGGCTTGGTGTGCTAGGATATACATATGGAATGAAGATGATCAGTCTAACAGACCACAGAATTCTTCGCACGTGCATGACCGACTTGGGATGATTCCAAAAGAGCAAAAACAAACTTTCTCGAATTCACGACGGCAACTTACATCAAAATGCACGTGAATCAAAGGAAATCACTCCTTTCATCAAACAAGTACTTCATGAGCTAGCATGAAGAAAATGCTTTCAAAAGTTTCCAACACTAACTTAATGTTCAACAACATCATGGAGGAGATAAGGATGTTGTCAATGGGCTCAACAACAACTCATCGGAATTTCCATATCACTGGACTTCCACCATCATGTGAACACGGTGATAGCATTGATCAGACCCAAAGATATAATGGTGTATGCTCGAGGGATCAACCACGAGTAAGACAACATTACGAACATCGTCGGTTCTGACTTGATTTGACGATAGCCCAGACTCAAATCAAAGGATTGATAAGACAATAGGTCCAGCAACTGATCACAAGGACCAATCGATGAAGATATCATCTTTCTTCAATACACACTACACAAGAATATCCCTTTGGAACGAACTGAGTCAGGCAAGCTTTTATCTTCCAACCCTCCAAGTTGTCGTTTAGCTTAACCAACTAGCTCAGGGATATCTAACACCGATTCTTGGAGAAAGGGTGGTTTACAAGAAACCAACTTGATCACGAGCTCAACATAGCGGTCAGGTGACAACCTGGTAATACTTCCGAGAAGATCTTCGGAAATCACGAACCACCGGTATGTTACTAAGCTCGAGAACAATCTTGCTTTTCAGGGCAAGACGATATGATCAATAGAGCAAGGATTTGAAATAATCCTAACTCATCGATCGAGGAGTGAACCAGGAGAATGGACTAGGTAGCACGATCAATCTTAGAATGATGATTCAATAACCAACACACTAAGAATGAAATTATTGTCCCTTAACTACCCAGCAACGAGGTTGCTAGGCGTATTGATTTCACACATCACAATTCATTTGTCGGTATTCCGGTTGCATCAACACGAAGACCGAGGAATGACTAATGATGGCAAGAAGTATCACTGTACCAAGAATTCATAGGATGGTGTGCAATTCCTATAACAATCCCGATATAAAGATGGTAATACTCCAAGGTAGAACAGAACAAAAGCTGGATTAGCAATTTGATCTGCGGAGCACAACTTCTTTGACCCAATCCTGGATATGGAAGAGGTACTGGAGTTTGTTTCTCCTAGTCATTCTGCGATAGAATGGCTTGACGGACCACAAGAGTAATAGGCATCGATAAACGAACGCACGCATACTCTTGACTATCAATTGATAGACGAGGGTCAGAATGCAACTAAAGAGAACAACTCAAAGGAACATATAATTTTCTGAGTTGTGGATGCATAGATTAGTATGTCGAACCAAGTTCAACATATTTCTTCCGGATAACCCATGCAGAAAGGTAGAACTGGCAGAGTCACGATTTATGAATGGAGAACTCCTCAAGAATAATCCTGTTGTGATATTTCAGTTCAACGAGGAACTTCTGCCATACGTAGTTCATGGTATCTGGAAGAAGAAGATACCACGGACTTCAAGGACTATCGCAAAGGTTACTAATATACTAAAGGCACTAGCAATTACTATCAACATGAAGTAGGTAGAGTGAATCTCGGGTTCAAAACCCAGAAATAGAATACCTACTACTAAGTAGCATCACGGGATGCTTTCGAGGGTAAAGGCCAGAATCATCACACTGGGACACAAATCATAGCTAGATTACTAGATGATCCCCTAAGACACCTAGGGTCATAATAATATCTCCAACATAAGTGTCAAGGCAATAGAATACCTCAACTCAACAATTAGTGTGATTGAGCTGGCATAAAGGAACATCGAAACCAGAGTGAAAGGATTTTGCAAATGCATCAGATTATTTAGAAACCTGGGATGACTCGGACAGCATAACGGCTGTAAATGCTCAGAAAAGATTTGAGACATTCACAAAAATGGTGGCATAACCACTCAGAAGCACAATATCAAGGTTTCGAGATCAACAGTTAACGTACGGAAGTAGTAGAAACTGAATTCAAGCTTAAATCCAACAATCTTATAAGTCTACGGATTAGTAACACGTGATCCTGATAGAAAGAAGAGATAGCCTAGTTCTTAATCCCCGTAGGAAAGATAAGATGACTCAGATCAGAAGGCATAAGGTATAAGGAGTAAAAAGAGCCTTACATTCCATCCCACAATCAATTCCCTTATATAACTAAAGAATTTCTAGACTCAACTTCGACCAGTTTGGCTTGGTAATCCTACAGGCAGTCAAGCTCTGATACCAACGCTGTCAGGACCCCGACTCAATGCCACATCGATCTAGCATGTAATACCTCATATCACTTTGCGGCCTCACGCACGGTATTCCCACGGGTGTCGTCTTACCCTTTGCCCGGGACCGTTTGCGCCTTTTGGGACACGTATATGATAGTGTCGCTAGCATCCATATGATAAGGAGCCTGGGCTGACATGGCTAGTCGTAAACCCGAAGTGGCACTAACTTACAGGGACAGGCATCCGTGACCCAGCATCGAACGTGTCGGTCATCAGCGAGTGAATCCAGGCTGTAGCACTGGGCTAGCAGGACTCCGGTGAACCGGGCTGTAGCGGGCTAACAGGACTCTGGTATTCATCGCGTGACATTTCCCCGAAGGGACAGACACATGAACGAAGAAGGACACATGCCGGCCAGCCTAAGTGTTCTGGAGCAGTAGCAAGCTACCATGGCTCAGTGGAAACACTAGGAGACATTTCCCGGTAAGAGAGGCTACTAAGGATAAACAACTAGATAGTCAGATCCCACACATACCAAGCATTTCAACAACATACACACAATATGCTCGATATGTGCAGATACAACATGGCATCACAACATGACTCTACGACTCAAGTAATTATTTATTAGGCTCCGAGGAGCGAGATATTACAAACATGGGTCTCATGACCCAACACTCAGAGCATACAAATCAAAGCACAAGCGGAAGCTATCATGTCTGGGTACAGACATCTATAAATGAAAAAGGCTGAGAAGCCTGACTATCTACCAGATCCTGCCGAGGGCACAAGATCGTAGCTGAGGTAACAAGCTAAACGTCGAAGTCCACGTGGAACTATTAGTGAGACTGAAGTCTCTCTGCAAAAACATAAAATAGGAAAACGTGAGTACAAATGTACCCAGCAAGACTTACATCAGAACTAACTACATATGCATCATTATCAACAAAGGGATGGTGGGGTTTAACTGCAGCAAGCCAGCTTTGACTCGGTGGCTAACCTGAACTACGACTGCAATGTAACTCTTTTGTGGTGGCGCACACGAGTCCACATATTCACCAACCAATACACCACTATGGATCCGCTCCCGTCTCCCTACGAGAACGCCATCCATAGCACTCACGCTTATCTTGCGTATTTTAGAGTATCCACTTTCACTTGTCTATGAACTATGCAAGGGGTCCAAGTTTCCATATCCGAGGAATCCGGCTATTCGAATAGATGATGTTAACCCTGCAGGGGTGTACTTCTTCACACACGCTCTCGCCACTTACCGCCCTGTACACGTCATGTACCTCGGCAACCTTCAAGCGGAAACCGGGCGAGGGAGTCGGCCACGACCTGACTAACCGAACAAGTCTCTAGTCCAGGTTTATCGCCTATTCGGGTTCCATCCGCAAGGAGATCCGGCCGGGGTGTCGCTTACGGCCCCAAACGATGTGTGCAGGGTTCCCAAGCCCACCAACCGGGTGCCACTTGGTACACCGGGCCACTGTGCCTAGTCTGTCCCAAGCCCACCTATACCGGGTGCCACTTGGTAGACTACTAACACTACCTACAAACACCAGAAACTAGTTGCAACTCCTGGACAGAGATCATGTTGATTAATAAGTCGAGAGGGGCACTTAAGCATTCCAATGTGTGGTAGTAGCTGGTCATGGATCACAAACACAGAACTCAGTTCCTGAGAACGGCTGCAATGAGACAACCCACCATGTACTCCTACATGGCCTCTCACCGCTACCTTTACCAAATCGTGTTCACACACTTAGCTCACACACATTGGGACATGTTCACACGCCTCTGATTCATCCCCGATGAATCAGACCTGACACAACTCTAAGCAGTAGCAGGCATGACAAACAAGCATGAATGAGTAGGCACAACAGGGCTCAAACAACTCCTACTCATGCTAGTGGGTTTCATCTATTTACTGTGGCAATGACAGGTCATGCAGAGGATAAAGGGGTTCAGCTACCGCAGCAAGTATCAAATATGTCGTTGTTGTCCTAATGCAGTAAAAGAGAGCAGGAGCGAGAGAGTGGGATTTTATCGGAATGAACAAGGGGTTTTTGCTTGCCTGGCACTTCTGAAGATAACATTGAGTCTTCATCAGTGTCAACGATCACATCATCGGTATCACGTCTATCGAGGGGGAACAGCACCGGCAAACACAGAAGAAACACGATCAATGCAATGCACAGTATGATGCAAGATCATCACATGGCAAAATGAATGTGTTTTGGGCTAATGCATCTAAAACCAGATTAAATGAAGTTGGTTTGAATCCAAGATTCAAATTCAAACTCCATATGTGGTTATTTAAATGCCATTCACTTCATTTGCCCTAAACAGTAGTGATAAGTTGTTCTAAATGCATGAAAATGGTACAGATGGATTCCTTGAATTTTTCTGATAATTTTTCATATATAAATTATTTAATTTGGAGTTACGGTTGAATTTCTATGATTTATTGAAGTTTTAGCTATTTTCTGGAATTTCCTGATTATTTTTAAATCCAGAAAATACTTATTGCGTCAGCCCCACGTCACAGTGACGTCAGCAGGGTCAACTGGGCTGGTCCGGTCAAACCTGACCAGTGGGGCCCACTGGTCAGTGTCTCAGGTCTGGATTGAGTGAATGACAGGTGGGACCGGTCAACGATGACTGGGCCAGAGTCAAAGCTGACATGTGGGGTCCACGGCACTAACACTAATTTAACAGAATAATTATATTAACCTAATTAAGCGCAGGGGCCCACATGGCAGTGGCTCTGGGGTGTTTAGCGGGGTTATTAGCACTAATTAACCGGCGCCACGTCAGCAGGTGACGCCGGCGACCACAGCAGCGGCAGGAACTCGCCGGAGTTGGTCGAGGCGGCGCTACAGGCTGCGGTTGGGCACCCTGAGGGCACCAGGAGGGAGCCCGTGCTCCCGCGCGTCTAGGGGCGCACGCAGCTGGGCACAGGGAGGCCGGGGTCGACGGCGGCGACCAGAACGGCGGCGGCCGGAGCTACGGGTTCGAGCGGCGCGGGGCTGCAGCTTGCAAATGAACAAGCTAGGCGGTTGGGAAGCATCTGCGGGACGTGTCGAACTCGTCCAGGTGCTCTTCATGGTCAGCAGGGGTCGCTAGCAACGGCGAGCTTCACGGCGGCGGCAGCGAGCTCCCGGCCATCACAGAAACAACGGCTAGGGGATGCAATCGATGGTGGGAAGAGGGGGAGAACGAAGAGGAGCTCACAGCGGTTGCGACGGTGGCCTCGGGGAGCTCGGGGAGGCGTCGGAGGCGGCGAATCGACAGCGGCGGTCCTCGGTGGCCGAGGAGGGGAAAAGCGTCGGGACGGCGCTTCGGGGCTTCTCCGGTCGCGTGAGCCGACGGGGAGGTCGAGGGAGGCACTGCCGAGCTCAGGAGCGCGTCGGGGAGGAGAGGGGGTGGCGGTGGCCGCGAGGGCAACGAGGGTCAGCAACGGTGGCGCTCGGCCGGTTGTGTACGAGAGGGACGGCGAAGGGGAGAGGCGATGGGAGAGGTGGAGGGGGTTCCAGGGGGTCGGGGCAGCGCCGAGAGGATGACGCGAGGCGTCGCGGTGTCCAGGCGATGCAGACGAGTAGGGTGGTGGCGTGGCGAGCTCGGGCGCGTGCGCCGAGTCCCTCCTCTGCCTACTGGCGCGAGGAGGAAGGCGACAGGGAGGAGGAGGTGGGCTGGGCCTCACAGTGCTGGACCAGCACAGGAGCTGGGCCGGCTCTGGTGGGCTGCACGGGTAAAGCCAGGTAACTTCCTTCTCTCTCTCTCTTTTATTTATTGTTTTCTATTTTTTTCTGCAGCTTTGTGGCTTTATTAAAAATACTAAATCAATCCCAAAAATCATGCAACTGCTCATGACCACTGTTAGAAATATATCCTACAGTAAACATTTCAGTTTGGGATTATTTGAGCATTTAAAATATTTTATAGTATTTAAATGCCCAAATGCAAATAAGTAATGATTTAAATTCAAAGTCCCAAAAATAAATCCTTTTAAAATGTTCATTATTTTTGGTTTGGATCAAAACCCTTGCCAAAAATATTAAACATCTAAGAGGAGCATTTTGGAACAATGAATGAGATTTTAGGGTTTTTGCCCTTCTTTAATTTAGGGTTTTGAGGCTTCCAATTTCCCTCACTGTTTCCTTCTACCTCCTAAATCTCGGGACGAGATTTCTTGTACTGGAGGAGATTTGTAACGCCCGGATAATCATGCTACAGTAATCCCATGCTAATCATGCCATGTCACCTTGGTTACTGTTGCTAACCTCGCAATGATTTGAAACCGTTTCAAATTTAAATTCTAAATAAGTCAAACGACAAAAGTTTTCAAAATATTAAACTAAAATGTTCGGAGTGTGCAAATAAATGCTTAGGTATCTATGGTGAGGGAACCGTGCTTTTATAGGAAACCTAAATCCATAAAATGAAATATACAGTAAAGAAATAAATTAAAGAAAATGCAAAAGAGAAAACAAAAAAAGGAGGGAACCCTCCCCCCTGGACCAGATGGCCCAGCTCAAAGCCAGGCCGGCCCACATGGCCCATCCGGCCGACCCAGCCCCGCCTCCCCTGCCTCGTCCCCTTCCCTGTTCCCCCGACCCAGGTCGGAACAGGGCGCGTTCCCGCCGCACCCCCCTCGCCGGCATCGAGGAGGGGATAAGGCCGCCACGCCTTCGCCTCCTCGATCCCTCCTCCCACTCGCCCCGCTCTCTCACTCGGTTCCTGTGCCCTCCCCTCAGATCCACCTCGCTTCCCCCTCGTTCCCCCACCATGTCCGCCGCCGCCATGAACCCGTCGTGAAACGCGCGGCCACAGCCCTCGCCTCGCCTCGCCTGCATGTCCTTCGTCTCCGCCTCCGTCTTCCTTGTCCACCGGTGGCCGCAGTTGGAGCTCGGAGCCACCACAGCACCCAGGACGCCGCCGTCTTCCTCCTCTGCTCCGACAAGCTACGCCGCCGCTCTTCGCCAACTCTGGTGATGCCCCTGCAGCTACTAAACCCACCAAGGGACACCGTGTGTGCCGCTCGGTGAGCCCCCACTGCTTCCTCTCTCTCTCGCGCGCCATACCTAGTTGTCGCTGATGCACCCGAACGCCCCGCCGCGGATCTCGTCGCCGACGAGTCTCCGGTGACCAAATGGTCACGGGCACGTGCCAGTTACACTCATCACGCCCCATAGATCCTCCCCAACCTCTCCATTTCTTCGCTAGCTCACCCCAGCTCCACTCTTCTCGAGCTCCCGAACGCGTCGCCGCACGCGCTCCTCACCGGCAACCATCTGGTGACCCTTTTGGTCCCGGGCTTGTGCCGTTGTGCTCGCGTGCGCACGTAGGCCTCGCCCCGTCCTTCTGTTTGCCCAATAGAACGCCGCATCGCCCATCCCTCTCACGGCGGAACTCCGGTGTCCGCCTCTCTGTTCGCCGTCGCCGCTCCAGTGCGTCTCCGGCCACACCACCGCCTGCACTAGATGCGTCTCACCGCACTTGTTCGAATGCTACCTCCCGCGCTCAAAACAGACCACCACCGCGGATTTCCGGCCACCTCCCGAGCTGCGCCGCCGCGTTTTGCCTCGCCGGCATCGTTCAGGCGCCGTCTGCCGACGTGGCTAGGCGGGCCCCACCCCTGGGTCACTGCCTGTGGGCCTGGGGGCCCCAACTCGCCACGTTGACCGAAGTCAACTTCGCTGACGTGGCAGCTACTGCCACTGACATGCGGGCCCCATGCCATAAAACAAATAAAACAAATATATAAACTGCTTATTAATTAAGTTAATGAACTAAAACCTAATTAGACACTAACTGCTGGGGCCCACCCACTAATTAACCTATTTAGTTAGTCTAAACCCCCTATTATTGCCCCTGACAATGACATGTGGGTCCCACTGGACCCACCTGTCTGGTTTGACTGGCCAACCGACCAGTTGACCTGCTGACATCACTCTGATGTCATGCCTGCATCATCATTCACAGTTCTGGATAATGTTGGATTTAAATAATTAATTAAATTCCAGAAATTAATAAAATCTTTAGAAAATCATATCTTTTAATCCGTAACTCGGATTAAAATACTTTCTACATGAAAGTTGCTCAGAACGACGAGACGAATCCGGATACGCAGCCCGTTCGACCGTCACAAATCCCTAACATATCGAACACACAACCTTCCTCCTCAGGTTACCACCTCGTACCGCGTTAGGGCACACCTAGCATCACACTTTGTCATGTCAGGCATCGTCATGCATTTGTTTGCATTATATTTATTGTTTCTTCCCCCTCTTCTCTCGCTAGACATCGAGACCGACGCCGCCGCTACCCAATGCGACTACGGTGTTGACGACCCCTCTCTCTTGCCAGAGCAACCAGGCAAGCCCCCCCCTTGATCACCAGATATTGCCTACTCTCCTCTATACTGCTTGCATTAGAGTAGTGTAGCATGTTACTGCTTTCCGTTAATCCTATTCTGATGCATAGCCTGTCATTGTTGCTACAACTGTTGATACCTTACCTGCAATCCTAAATGCTTAGTATAGGATGCTAGATTATCGTCGGTGGCCCTATATTCTTGTCTGTCTGCCATGCTATACTATGGGGCCGTGATCACTTGGGAGGTGGTCACGGGTATATACTTATATACATAATATATGATACTTGTGGTGACTAAAGATGGGTCGGCTCGTAGGAGTACCCGCGAGTGATTCACGAATTGGGTCCAAAAGGACGTTTGTCCCGACGGCCCTCTGAGTGGATCTTTGTGGCGGAGCGACATGGTAGGTTGAGACCACCTAGGAGAGAGGTGGGCCTGGCCCTGGTCGGCGTTCGCGGTTATTTCAAGATAACACATTTAACAAGATCTTGGTATTTGATGTGAGTCTGGCTACTGGCCTATATGCGCTAACCATCGACGCGGGGACAGTTATGGGCACTCGACGTCGTGGTATCAGCCGAAGCCTTCGTAACGTCAGTGACTGAGCGGCGCGCACCGGGTTGGACTGGAACGCCTACTCTTGTATAAGGGAGGCTAGGTCTGCTCACCGGCCGTGTACGCAACGTGCAGGTGTGCAATGGGCGATGGGCCCAGACCCCTGCGCCATAGGATTTAGACTGGCATGCTGACCTCTCTGTTGTGCCTAGGTAGGGCTGCGACGTGTTGATCTTCCGAGGCCGGGCATGACCCAGAAAAGTGTGTCCGGACAAAGGGGATCGAGCATGTTGGGAAATGTGGTGCACCCCTGCAGGGAAGTTAATCTATTCGAATAGCCGTGTCCCTCGGTAAAAGGACGACCCGGAGTTGTACCTTGACCTTATGACAACTAGAACCGGATACTTAATAAAACACACCCTTCCAAGTGCCAGATACAACCGATGACCGCTCTCTCACAGGGCGACGAGGGGAGGATCATCGGTTAGGATTATGCTATGCGATGATGCTTGGTGAACTTACCATCTACTCTCTTCTCCTGCTGCAAGATGGAGGTTACCAGAAGCATAGTCTTTGATAGGACTAGCTATCCCCCTCTTATTCCGGCATTCTACAGTTCAGTCCACATATGATAGCCTTTTCCATTTGATACCAATGCATACATATGTAGTGTAGCTCCTTGCTTGCGAGTACTTTGGATGAGTACTCACAGTTGCTTTGCTCCCTCTTTTCCCCTTTTCTATACCCGATTGCTGCGACCAGACGTTAGAGGCCAGGAGCCAAACGCCACCGTCGACGACGACTACTACTACTCGGGAGGTGCCTACTACTACGTGCAGCCCGCTGACGACGACCAGGAGTAGTTTAGGAGGATCCCAGGCAAGAGGCCTGCGCCTCTTTCGATCTGTATCCCAATTTGTGCTAGCCTTCTTAAGGCAAACTTGTTTAACTTATGTATGTACTCAGATATTGTTGCTTCCGCTGACTCGTCTATGATCGAGCTCTTGTATTCGAGTCTTCGAGGCCCCTGGCTTGTAATATAATGCTTGCATGACTTATTTTATTTGTAGAGTTGTGTTGTGATATCTTCCCGTGAGTCCCTGATCTTGATCGTACACATTTGCGTGTATGATGAGTGTACGGTCAAATTGGGGGCGTCACAGTACGCGTGCCACCTCTGCGTCATGTTGGGCTTTATCCACTGGCTCTACCACGGCAGTCAACACAGTCGTCAGTTTATCCATGAGGTCCATCAAGATCTGAGCCGGGGGGCGCGCGGGGTCTCCTGACCCGGTGGCAGCCGACCCGGTAGCTATTGTCGCCGCTGCTGTAGAGTTCTGCCTAGGCCGTGTCCCTCCATGAAGACTCCGGCCCAATTCGGCGGCTTGAGGGGGTATGGAATACTGCTGCCATCGAAACAACCCCCGAGCATGCTGTCCTGCAGCTGGTACAAAGAGTCCCTCTCGCCCGTTGATGATGCAGTGTCAGAACGGACGGCCGTCTCACCGCCCTCCACCGATCCTTCAGTGTATTCACCGCCGTGGACGCAGCCTACGAAGGCATGCTTCACGACAGATTGAACACGGGTAGTCCTCGCGCGCCGAGCCGTTTCGATGAGGTTGGTGTGGACGTCCGGCTCAGGACCTGACTCGCCGATCTGGCCGATGAAGACGTGAATTCCGCCGAAGGGGACCCGGTACCCATACTCAATTGAGCCGGCCTTGGGGTACCAGCCTTCATCGTCGATGTAGAGCTTGCCACGACGGCTCTTGGTCATCCGGCCCACAGCGTATCCCTTGAGCCCTTTGAAGTTTCCCTTCAAGAACTCAAATCCACTGTGCGCTGGCCCCACAGTGGGCGCCAACTATCGTGGAATTGTCATGGCAGATGTCCTAGAGAAAGGGCTTAAAGGGGTTAATCGGGACAAAGGACACGAGAGTTTTTATACTAGTTCGGCCCCTTACGATGAAGGTAAAAGCCTACGTCTAGTTGCGTTTGTATTGTTGAGGTTTCGATTACCAAGAGGCTCAACTCGCCGACTTGGTTGTCGATCTCTTGTTTCTTGCCCTAAGCCGCCACCGGGTCGTCCCCTTATATACATGGGTTGACGCCTGGTGGCCTACAGAGTCCCGGCCGACTCATAATTGTGTCCGGCTCGGTGACTTCCTTTACATGCATTTCTTTACAAGTCTTTCCTTACATACGACGGTTTACAATATCGGGCCTTAAGCTTCCTCCAGGCCTTTGGGCCTTCTATAAGGTTTAATAAACTATTGTCTTGAATGTTTACTAGGCTTCTTGCGTAACCTGCCATTGGGGCTGACACGGCCCCTCCTGGGCGGGTCATGACTGATAGTAATATCCCCAACAGATGCCTTCCGGCGCATCCCCAAGCTTGGTTGCTTGGGAGTCCTTTAATATTTCCTTGGGGTGCCTCGGGCATCCCCAAGCTTAGGCTTTTGCCACTCCTTATTCCTTCATCCATCGTGATCTCTCCCAAAACTTGAAAACTTCAATCACACAAAACTTAACAGAAAGTTCGGTAAGATCCGTTAGTATAATAAAGCAAATCGCTACTCTAAGTACTGTTCCCAAACCAATTCATATTTTGTTTTTGCATTGTAGCTACTGTAATATAGCTTTTCCATGGCTTAATCCACTAATAGAAATTGATAGCTTCATCAAAACAAGCAAAGTATGCATCAAAAACAGAATCTGTCTTAAACAGGACAGTCTGTAGTAATATGAACATTCACCATACTTATGGTACTCCAAAAACTCTGAAATAATTAGTAAAAATAGAAAAAATTATATAAATACATTGCAAAAAGTTTCAGAACCGTTTGACGTTCCAGTAAAAAATGTAAAATCGCGCACTACAGCCAAAGTTTCTGTCCTGCACCGCACAAACCAACAAGCAATGTAAACATCCTAAAGGCAAATCTTGGCTCATTATTTTTATAATACAATGGAATTGTACAAGGGGATAATTATTTTTGTTGAAAAGTTTCTGTAATCAAGATTCACAAAGTTTACGTGAGCATGAACAAAGTTCAAGGAGCTCCCCCACTTCAACAATGCTTGTCTCTCTCACTTTCACTTTCCTTTTTGAAAAGTTTTGGTTTCCCCTCTTTATTTTTTTATTTTTTAAACTTTATAAAAGCACTCAACATAAATAAATGACTCTCTAAAACTTCCGGGTTGTCTCCCTAGCAGCGGTTTCTTTAAAGCCATTAAGCTAGGCATATAGTGCTCAAGTAATGGATCCACCCAGATCCCAAGGTATATCAAAGCCAATTTTAATTAACAATGATTTGTGATTTAGTAGTGAGCACAAAGTAACATATATCATGCAAGAACGAAGTCTAACTCTCTTCCTATGCATCGGCATGTAAAAAAAGAACAATTCATGCACACATAGTAAAGGCCAATGCATAGTGAGGGAGTCCTGGATTATGGGGTCTCCGGACAGCCGGACTATCTCCATTGGACGGACTGTTAGACTATGAAGATACAAGATTGAAGACTTCGTCTCGTGTCCGGATGGGACTCAACTTGGCGTGGAAGGCAAGCTAGGCAATACGGATATGGATATCTCCTCCTTTGTAACCGACCTTGTGTAACCCTAACCCTCTCCGGTGTCTATATAAACTGAAGGGTTTTAGTCCGTAGGACAACAACCACAACATACAATCATACCATAGGCTAGCTTCTAGGGTTTAGACTCTCTGATCTCGTGGTAGATCTACTCTTGTACTACCCATATCATCAATATTAATCAAGCAGGACGTAGGGTTTTACCTCCATCAAGAGGGCCCGAACCTGGGTAAAACATTGTGTCCCCTGCCTGCTATTACCATCCAGCCTAGACGCACAGTTTGGGACCCCCTACCCGAGATCCGCCGGTTTTGACACCGACACTGGTGCTTTCATTGAGAGTTCCTCTGTGTCGTCACCTTTAGGCCCGATGGCTCCTACGATCATCAACAACGATGCGGTCCAGGGTGAGACCTTTCTCCCCGGACAGATCTTCGTGTTCGGCGGCTTTGCACTGCGGGATAATTCGCTTGGGCATCTGGAGCAGATTGAAATCTATGCCCCTGGCCATCAGGTCAGATTTGTAAGTTTGAACGACACGGCCGACATCCGTGGAGACTTGATCTTCGACAGATTCGAGACACAGCCGAGCGCGCCACACTGTCACGATGGGTATGACCTAGCTCTGCCGCCGAACAGTACCCCAGAGGCCGCGCCCGCATCAGCTCCGACCCTTAGCTCGGAGCCAACTGCGCCAATCGAGGACGGGTGGCTAGACACCGCCTCAGGGGCTGCAGTCTTAACGGAGATCGAGCCGAACACCAGCCTAATCCTCTGCGAAGCCCATGACTCCAAGGTGCCGGAATCTTTTCCGGACTCCGAACCGTCCGCGCCCCTGCCAATCGAATCCGATTGGGCGCCGATCTTGGAATTCACCGCCGCGGATATCTTTCAGCACTCGCCCTTCGGTGACATTCTGAATTCACTAAGGTCTCTCTCTTTGTCAGGAGAGCCCTAGCCGGACTATGGCCAACAAGATTGGGATGCGGACGACGAAGAAATTCGACGCCCACCCACCACCCACTTCATAGCCACTGCCGATGATTTAACCGACATGCTCGACTCCGACTCTGAAGACATCGACAGTATGGACGACGATGTAGGAGACAAACATGAACAAGCGCCTATAGGGCACTGGAAAGCCACCACGTCATAAAAAAAGGGCAACCTAGTGCATGTAGCTCCCGCTTGCGTAGGGTCCAGGGAAGGGTCCGACCACTTTGGGTCTATAGTACGCAGCCTTTCCCTACATTTCTGTAAGAGGCTGTTTCCAGGACTTGAACCCATGACCTCATGGTCACAAGGCAGCAGCTTTACCACTGCGCCAAGGCTCCCCTTCAGGAAAGCCACCTCGTCATATGACATATAAATGGTGGATACACCCAAAGAAGGCAATGGCGACGGGACAATAGAGGATGACCCATCCAAGAAGCAACCCAAGTACCAACGCCAGCGGCGCCGCTCTAAGTCCCGCCAAAGCAGAAGTGGTGATACCGGCACAGGATATAATAACACTCCGGATAGTGCCGAAGACAACAACAATCCCCTCCAGTAAGATTTAGAGCAAGAGGATGGAGGAGCCAGCCCTCCTGAGAGAGCGGCATACAGAGAGGAGGAGGATGACAATTACATGCCCTCCTCCGAAGACGAGGCAAGCCTCGGCGACGATGAATTCGCCGTACCAGAGGATCCCGTCGAACAGGAGCGCTTCAAGCGTCGGCTTATGGCCACGACAAATAGCCTGAAGAAAAAGTAGCAGCAGCTTCAAGCAGATCAAGATCTGCTAGCTGACAGATGGACTGAAGTCCTCGCGGCCGAGGAATATAAACTCGAGCGCCCCTCCAAGAATTACCCAAAGTGTAGGTTACTACCCCGACTGGAGGAAGAAGTGTATGATACGGCTGATCGGCCACCTCGTGGCCGTGATAGAGAGGCATTCCAGCCAAAAACTCAGCTTCCACCCCCACGCCATTCAATAAAAAAGGCATGGGGAGATACGCCAGACCTGCGAGACATTTTGGAGGACAAAGCAAAGCATACAAGATGGATCTACAGATCACGAGGGCGCACTACTCTACGAGATGATAAACGTCATGCCGGATACAGTAAAAGCAAATCCGGCCGGGCCGAACACAGCGGGCAAGACCCATTCGAGCTGCGTCGCGATATAGCCCAATACAGAGGCGCCGCACACCCCTTATGCTTCACAGACGAAGTAATGGAACATAAATTCCCAGAAGGTTCCAAACCTGTAAATATTGAATCATACGATGGCCCAACAGATCCCGTAGTATGGATCGAGGATTTCCTCCTCCACATCCACATGGCCCGCGGTGATGACTTACACGCCATCAAATACCTCCCACTAAAGCTCAAAGGACCAGCGCGGCATTGGCTTAACAGCTTTCCAGCGGACTCCATTAGCTGTTGGGAAGATCTGGAAGCCGCATTCCTTGACAACTTTCAGGGCACTTATGTGCAACCACCAGACGCCGATGACTTGAGCCACATAATTCAGCAGCCAGAAGAGTCGGCTAGGAAATTCAAATCGTCGACTGTCTGGATGCAGAGGCCTTAGCGGCTTTCAAACACAACATCCGAGACGAGTGGCTAGCCCGACACCTTGGTCAGGAAAAGCCGAAATCTATGGCAGCTCTCACGATGCTCATGACCCGCTTTTGTGCGGGAGAAGACAGCTGGCTGGCTCGCAGTAATAACATATCAAAGAACCATGGTACCCCGGATACCAAGGACGACAATAGCAGGTCACGTCGCAACAAGCATAAGCGCCGCATCAACAGCGAAAATACCGAGGAGACAGCAGTCAATGCCGGATTCAAAGGCTCTAAACCCGGTCAGCGGAAAAAGCCATTCAAACAAAGTACGCCGGGTCCGTACAGCTTGGACCGTATACTCGATCGCTCGTGTCAAATACACGGCACCCCGGACAAGCCAACCAATCACACCAACAGCGAGTGTTGGGTGTTCAAGCAAGCCGGCAAGTTAATTGCCGAAAACAAGGACAAGGGGCCGCATAGCGATGACGAGGAGGAGCCCCGGCAGCCGCACACGGGAGGACAGAAGAGGTTTCCCCCACAAGTGCGGACGGTGAACATGATATACGCAACCCACATCCCCAAGAGGGAGCGAAAGCGTGCGCTCAGGGACGTATATGCGTTGGAGCCAGCCGCCCCAAAGTTCAACCCTTCGATCGCAGGGACCACCCCACTAGTATCCGTCATGGCGGATTTGCCGCTCTGGTCCTAGACCCAATCATTGATGGATTTCACCTCACTCGAGTCGTTATGGATGGTGGCAGCAGCCTGAATCTGCTTTATCAGGACACAGTGCGCAAAATGGGTATAGACCTGTCGGTGTCAAAACCGGCGGATCTCGGGTAGGGGGTCCCGAACTGTGCGTCTAGGCGGATGGTAACAGGAGACAAGGGACATGATGTTTTTACCCAGGTTCGAGCCCTCTTGATGGAGGTAAAACCCTACGTCCTGCTTGATTGATATTGATGATATGGGTATTACAAGAGTAGATCTACCACGAGATCAAGGAGGCTAAACCCTAGAGGCTAGCCTATGGTATGATTGTTGTTCGTCCTACGGACTAAAACCCTCTGGTTTATATAGACATCGGAGAGGGCTAGGGTTACACAGAGTCGGTTACAATGGTAGGAGATCTACATATCCGTATTGCCAAGCTTGCCTTCCATGCCAAAAAAGTCCCTTCCGGACACGGGACGAAGTCTTCAATCTTGTATCTTCATAGTCCAGGAGTCCGGCCGAAGGTATAGTCCGGCTATCCGGACACCCCCTAATCCAGGACTCCCTCAGTAGCCCCTGAACCAGGCTTCAATGACGACGAGTCCGACGCGCAGATTATCTTTGGCATTGCAAGGCGAGTTCCTCCTCCAAGTACTTCATAGAAGATTTTGAACACAAAGGTAGTGTCCGGCTCTGCAAAATAAGTTTCCACATATTGCCATAGAGAGAATAATATTTCCACAAATCTAATCTGCTGACGTATTCTGTAGCATGACACCACGGCCAAGTCTTTATTCGAATCGTTTTACTGTCCCGCCTCAGCGCGTTTCGCGAGGCAGTTTCCTTGGCACGTCTAGTCAAACCAGAGATCGTGTCCCCTTATTCCGGGATTCTCATCAATACGGGCGTGGGTAACCCAACCGCGCCATTGATTACGGCGCTTGGGAGATAAGCGAGTTTTACCAGGCTGGTGGGGACGCATAGTCGCGTCCACCCATATAAGGGGATAAGGATCCACCTTTTCATCCATGCCTTCTTCCTCCTTTGCCTATCCATTTCCGCGCACTCGAGCTCCAGCGCCCAAGTCCGCACACCCCACCTCAACCTTCTCCAGCCATGTCCGGATCGGGAGGAAAGTGGATGGTCTCCTCTGTCACGGAGGGACACATCAAAAAACTGAGGAAGGCCGGATACTTGTCTAACGACATTGCGCACCGGCTTCCCGAAGAGGGGCAGCTCATCCCCTCCCCTAGGCCCCATGAGAGGGTGGCGTTCCTCCCCCATTTCCTCCACGGACTGGGCTTCCCTCTCCACCCATTTGTCCGGGGGCTCATGTTCTACTATGGCCTGGATTTCCACGATCTGGCCCCGAACTTTGTCCTCAACATCTTGGCGTTTATCGTCGTGTGCGAGGCTTTCTTCTGCATCCGCCCCCATTTCGGCCTATGGCTCAAGACTTTCAATGTCAAGCCGAAGGTGGTGCGCGGCACCCAGGCGGACTGCGGAGGCTCCATGGTGGGCAAGATGCCCAACGTCCTATGGCTTGAGGGCTCCTTCGTGGAGACCCTAAAGGGGTGGCAATCGGGGTGGTTTTACATCACCGAGCCGCGCGACCCTGAATGGGTCGCAACCCCCGAGTTCCGATCCGGCCCCCCTACGTGGCTCACCTCATGGAAAGAGACGGGCTTGTCGTGGGTTAAACAAGGAGAGCTGACCGGACTCCAAACATGCGTCCAAACCCTGGTGGACAAGAAGCTTAAACTTGTCAACGTAGTCCAGGTTATGCTCATCCGCCGGATCCTCCTGTGTCAACAACGGGCTTTCAACCTGTGGGAGTTTGACCCAGCGCGGCACCAAACTCTGAGCAGGCTCTTCGACACGACGTACGAAGATGCCTGGAAGGTTCTTTTCAAGGGCGCTGAGGCCCCCGCATCCGCTACCGAGGATCGCGGATTCAGCACGCAGCATCACGCTCGTGCGGTAAGCTGTTTTTACCTTTTATAGGGTATTAGTTTTTCATAGTTTTCCTCCATGCGGGATCTAAGCTCCCTTACCTTTGACAGGATTGGCAGGAGACGTCTGGACAGATCAACTGTCCGGCTGATTTGCCCGAAGGCCCAGCGGACGCTCGCTTGGCGAAGCTGCTGGTTCCGGCACCCTATGTGGTGCCGGAGAAGAAGGCCAAGAAGAAGGCCACGGGGACTCGAAAGAGTGCCCGGCGCCAGGAGCTATCGGATTCATCATCCAATGACTCCAAGGCGCACTCCTCCCGTGAAGACGAGGAGGAGGAAGAAGAGACCTCTCCCCCTCCAGCGGGGGGAGGGAAGAAAAGGAAGGCCGCCCCAACTGGGGATGCCGAAGGGTCCAAGAAGGGGAAAACCCCTCCTCCGGACTACTCCACCAACGCCGACGACGGTGAAGAGGAGTGGCCGCACAGGGCCAAGCCCCTGGCGAGATCATAAGTATTCAGACACTAGAGCAATTCATGGTGTTCCTTTCTTGCACAGGTCCTCCTTACGCCGAATATGACTATGCAGTCCGCCCAAGGCCGGGCGTGACGAGTCGTCGAGCGGCTCCCTGGATTCGTCGGACGTGAATTCACTTCTGCCCGCTATCTCCCCCCACCCTACGGACGACGCCGAGGTGCTATCCCAACAGGTTCCAAGCCAGGAGGAGGTGGTCCTGGAGGCACCACAAGGCGACCTCCCGGACTCCAGGCGCAAAGGGGATAAAACCCACAAGGGCCCCGAGTCCGGCCTTGAGCCTGACTCCGCGCCGGAACCTTCAATGGTTCCGCACTCCGGTCGGCAGCCTCCTTCCAAGAGGAGCAAGCCTACCGAGCCGGTGACCTCCGTCCAACCGGAGGCACCGGACAATTTGCTGGAGGTTCTTAAAGGCGCCTCCATCGACGAGGAGCACCGCACTATTATGAGTGCGGTGATCCAGAAGGTTCTGTCCGCCAAGAGTGGACTGACTGAAGCCTGTGCCAGCCTTCTAACAGGCTTTGAGGTAAGTAAAGAATATGTAAAAATATTACCGCGTAGAAAGTAGCCCCTGATGCTTTGTTCGGTGTTCAGAAAGAAAAGCCGAATAGAGGATCTAATAACATTTGCAGGAGTCTAACATAATCAAGTCAATATGCATATACAGGCTTCGCTGCTGGCCTCCGCCGCACTGACTGCGGAGGTGGATACGCTGAAGCAAAACCTCGCGCGGTCCGAGAACGAGCTCGGCCATGCCAAGAGGCAACTCGAGGAGAAGGAAGGTAAGTAATACCTTGCACAAGTATATAGAGAAGATGTGGTTGCAAAAAATGACAGGATCAACGTGCTATTACAGGGGCCACGACCGAGGTGGCAGCCCTTAAGAAAGCGCTGTCCGAGGCCGAAAACAGAGCGGCCGCGGAGCACACAGAGAGAGGGAAGCAGGAGGCGCGGGTGGAGGAGGTGCAGAAAGAGCTCCAGGATCTCGTGCAAAACACGATAGTTTGGAGCTTGACTCCAAGACGCAAGCATTCGAGCTTGCGGCAGCCCTCGAAAGCGCGAAGTTTGCCAAGGCCAAAGCCCAGAAAGCCCTCCAAGAAATTGAAGCAATGAAGAAGATAGCGGCGGGTAAGGCATTCATTATGCAAAGCAAGCACGTGAAAGTGAATTACTTTTTACTTACCCGAGTCCGGAGCTCTCCAGGAGCATTCGCAGATTTGCCCCGTAGTGCGTCTAATGTCGCCGCCTACTACCGATCCGAGGAGGGGAGCTCGACGGAGAAGGTGTTCTGGTCTCAGTATGCTGAGGCCGGACACCTGGTGCCTTTGAGCGGCCAGCTGAAGCAGATGGTCGAGCTCCACAAGGTGGCTGAACAGGCCATAAAGGGCCTCGTAGTTTGGCTTTGGCCTGGAGAGGCTCTGCCTGGGAGCTACTTCGGGCTGGTGAGGCGGCTGATGGATGCATGTCCACAGCTTGAAGTAATCAAGCGCTCTGTCTGCATCGAAGGTGCCCGTAGGGCGCTTGCCCGTGCCAAAGTGCACTGGGGCAAGATGGATGCGGAGAAGCTGGTGAAGGATGGGCCGCCGCCGGGCAAGGAGCATCGCGTCCCGGAAGCGTATTATGAGGGTGTCCTGAAGGGTGCCCGCCTTATAGCGGATGAATGCTCCAAAGATGTAATTTTTGAGTAAACTCGCATTTGTGATCCTGTACGCTGAAAACTTGTTCATATGCGCTAAGGAACGCTTTTGAATTTAAAATATTACCTTCTGTGCGGCCGTTTATCAAATTTGAGAGATGGCGAGTCGTCGGCTTCTGCCCCCATGCCACGAGCGCTGGGGTGTTCGAGATAAAAATGAGCGCTCTTTTTCCCATTCTTGGATCCTTCGAGGGAGATGCTCAACACAACGAACAAGGCAATCGGACTATAATGCTTGAACACTCTCACTTAGCCATAGAATTCTATAATTTTAAATTTCGGCGAAGCCCCTAATTCTTCGGAAGACCGAGTTCGGGGCGCTATCCACGCCTAGGCCGGACAAAGCCGACTCCTCGCTCTAAGCGGCATAAGTCTTTAGGGACTCAAAAACCTATCGAACAGCGACCAGCTCTCGCCTCATCATGACGGTCAGTTTTAGCTTTCTCTACTGAGGTGCTTAGCCCAGCTCAACTGGGGCACAATCGCAGTAGTTCTCCTAGTGCTACCTTAGCCGATATAACGGAACGTAAGGTACCAAAACATAGGAGCCAGGCAAACCCAACTATTGACCCAAGACATGATTCGGAGCCGATGCATATAATGCTATAAGTTCGGGGTGCCGCACTTGTGAAAGTGTTCTGACTTCTCACACCGTATTGTGGGGTACTTAAGCCCCTGGCGTATTGGCCGTACCAAAGTGTACGGGTGCAACATGTCATTAATGAACATATATTCGTAAAAAAGAGTAATGCAATAATAGACGGAAGCTATGCATTGTTTATTTTAAAAAAGATGCAATCAAAGCAGAACGATACAAATAGTGCAATAAGCAAAAGATGGGACTATTTAACATGTCCTTTCCAGGGGCGAGCTGCAGAATGTTATGTGAAACAGGTATACTGCTCGTTATAGAGACCACCTTAGAGTTCCATAGTGCGGCGTAGCTATCTGCTTCCCTGGTTTTATCTTTTGTGTGGCAATTGTATTGCTGGACAAGCCTTCCGAAGAATGGAGTCCTGAAAATAAGAGAAAATTAAGAAATCGGCAGCCCCTAGTGCGGTTTAAGCTGCATTTCGGGCGTGCCGTGATGGTGCCCCTCCCCCTGTGCCCATGATATTTCCAGAGCATAGTTATGTACGCGCAACACTGGTTTCGCAAGTTCGCAAGGGCTGGGGTTGGGGCTGCATTGCTACGCTTGCTCGAAACATGCCAGGCGGTCTTGTTGTTGGTTACTTCGGGCGCGCTTGACGGTGTCCAGACGTTTAATGGCTAGACTGGAGAATTTCCTTGAGAGGCTGCTTTGTACTTCCGCTGCGATAGCCGCCGTATGCTCCTCCGTTTGGAGAGAGCGTTTGGTGTTTCCATTGACCGTGATGACTCCTCGAGGGCCTGGCATCTTGAGCTTGAGGTATGCGTAGTGCGGCACCGCCTTGAACTTGGCAAATGCAGTTCGCCTGAGCAGTGTGTGATAGCCAGTGCGGAACGGGACTATGTCGAAGATTAACTCCTCACTTCGGAAATTATTCGGAGATCCGAAGACCACTTCAAGTGTAACTGAGCCTGTAAAGTTGGCCTCTACACCTGGTATGACGCCTTTAAAGGTCGTTTTAGTGGGTTTAATCCTCGAGGGATCGATGCCCATTTTCCGCACTATATCCTGGTAAAGCAGGTTCAGGCTGCTGCCGCCGTCCATAAGGACTCTAGTGAGGTGAAATCCGTCAATAATTGGGTCTAGAACCAATGCGGCGAATCCGCCATGACGGATGCTAGTGGGGTGGTCCCTTCGATCAAAAGTGATCGGGCAGGAAGACCATGGGTTGAACTTTGGGGCGACTTGCTCCATCGCGTATACGTCCCTTAGCGCACGCTTCCGCTCCCTCTTGGGGACGTGGGTTGCGTATATCATGTTCACCGTCCGCACTTGTGGGGGAAAACCATTCTTTCCACTGTTGTTCAGCGGGCGGGGCTCCTTCTCGTCATCGCTATGCAGCCCCTTGTCTCTGCTTTCGGCATTTAACTTGGCTGCCTGCTTGAACACCCAACAATCCCTGTTGGTGTGATTGGCTGGTTTTTCGGGGGTGCCATGTATCTGGCATGAGCGGTCGAGTATTCGGTCCAAACTGGACGGGCCCGGAGTATTTCTTTCAAATGGCTTTTTCTGCTGACCGGGTTTAGAGCCTCTGAATCCGGCATTAACTGTCGTATCCTCAGCATTGTCGCCGTTAATGCGACGCTTTTGCTTGTTGCGACGCGACCTGCCACTGCTGTCCTTGGTATCCGAATTACCAGGGCTCTTGGTCATGTTATTGCTGCGAGCTAGCCAGCTGTCTTCTCCCGCGCAAAAGCGGGTCATGAGTGTCGTGAGGGCTGCCATAGATTTTGGCTTTTCCTGTCCTAGGTGCCATGCAAGCCACTCGTTGCGGATGTTATGCTTGAAGGCTGCTAGGGCCTCTGCGTCCGGACAGTCGATAATTTGATTTTTCTTGGTTAGGAACCGTGTCCAGAATTATCTGGCCGATTCCTCTGGCTGCTGAATTATGTGGCTAAGGTCATCGACGTCTGGTGGTCGCACATAAGTGCCCTGGAAATTGTCGAGGAATGCGGCTTTCAGGTCCTCCCAACAACCAATTGATTCTACTAGCAAGCTGTTAAGCCAATGCCGAGCTGGTCCTTTAAGCTTGAGTGGGAGGTATTTGATGGCGTGTAGGTCATCACCGCGGGCCATGTGGATATGAAGGAGATAGTCCTCGATCCATACCGCATGATCTGTTGTGCCATCGTATGATTCGATGTTCACGGGTTTGAAACCCTCGGGGATTTGATGATCCGTTACTTCATCTGTGAAGCATAGTGGGTGTGCGGCGCCTCTGTATTGGGCTATATCACGACACAGCTCAAACGAGCTTTGTCTACTGTGTTCGGCCCGGCCGGATTTACTGTATCCGGAGTGACGATTACCGTCTCGTGCCGTGGGGCGCCCACACAATCCGTAGATTGATCTTGTTTGCCTTGCCTTGTCCTCCAATATATCTCGCAGGTTTGGCGCATTTTCCCGTTCCTTGGTATTTTTTGAGCGGCGCCGGGGTGTGGCTTGAGTGGAGGGCCAAGAGGCCTCTCTGTCGTGGCCACGGGGTGGCCGGTCGGCCGCATCATGCGCTGGTGATGTAGGTTTAGGTGCTTCCTCCTCTAATCGAGGTAGCAACCTGCGCTTTGGGTAGCTCTTGGAGGGGCGTTCGAGTTCATACTCTTCGGCCGCAAGGACTTCAGTCCATCTGCCGGCTAGCAAATCTTGATCAGCTCTAAGTTGTTGCTGTTTTTTCTTGAGGCTGCTCGCCGTGGCCATAAGCCCGCGTTTGAAACGCTCTTGTTCGACGGGATCCTCCGGCACGACAAATTTGTCATCGTCGAGGCTTGCCTCATCTTCGGAGGGAGGCATATAATTATCGTCCTCGACCTCTCTGTCTGCCGCTCTCTCATGAGGGATGGCTTCTCCATCCTCATGTGCTGAATCTTGCTGGAGGTGGTTGTCTTCGGCACTGTCCGGGGTGTTATTATCTCCCGTGCCGGAATCACCATTTTTTCTTTGGCGGGATTTAGAGCGGCGCCGCTGACGCCGGCGCTTAGGCTGCTTCTTGGAGGGGTCATCCTCCGTTGTTCCATCGCCATTGCCTTCTTTTGGGGTGTCCACCATGTATATATCATACGACGAGGTGGCTTTCCAGTGCCCTATAGGCGCTGGTTCTTGATCGTCTCCTGCATCGGCCTCCATACCGTCGATGTCTTCGGAGTCGAAGTCGAGCATGTCGGTTAAATCATCGACAGTGGCTACGAAGTGGGTGGTGGGTGGGCTTTGAATTTCTTCATCATCCGCATCCCAACCTTGCTGACCATAGTCCGGCCAGGGCTCTCCTGATAAAAAGAGAGACTTTAACGAATTCAGAATAATGCCGAAGGGCGAGTGCTGAAAGATGTCCGTGGCGGTGAACTCCATGATCGGCGCCCAATCGGGTTCAATCGGTAGGGGCGCGGAGGGCTCGGAGTTTGGAGAGGAGTCTGCCTCCTTGGAGTCACGGGCTTCGCAGAGAATAGGGCTGGTGTTTGGCTCGATCGCCATAGAGATTGCAGTCCCCGAGGCGGTGTCCAACCACCCATCCTCGATTGGCGTAGTTGGCTTCGAATTAAGGGTCAGGGTTGATGCGGATGCGGTCTACAGGGCACTGTTCGGCAGAAGAGCTAGATCATGCCCATCGTGACAGTGCGGCGCGCTTGGCTGCGGTTCGAACCCGTCGAAGATCAAGTCTCCGCGGAGGTCGGCCGTGTAGTTCAAACTTCCAAATCTGACCTGATGGCCAGGGGCGTAGCTTTCGATCTGCTCCAGATGGCCAAGCGAATTGGCCCGCAGTGCAAAGCCGCCAAATATGAAGATCTGTCCGGGGAGAAAAGTCTCACCCTGGATCGCATCGTCGTTGATGATCGGAGGAGCCATCGGGCCTAAAAGTGACGACACGGAGGAACTCTCAATGAAAGCACCAATGTCGGTGTCAAAACCGGCGGATCTCGGGTAGGGGGTCCCGAACTATGCGTCTAGGCGGATGGTAACAGGAGACAAGGGACACGATGTTTTTACCCTGGTTCGGGCCCTCTTGATGGAGGTAAAACCCTATGTCCTGCTTGATTGATATTGATGATATGGGTATTACAAGAGTAGATCTACCACGAGATCAAGGAGGCTAAACCCTAGAAGCTAGCCTATGGTATGATTGTTGTTCGTCCTACGGACTAAAACCCTCCGGTTTATATAGACACTGGAGAGGGCTAGGGTTACACAGAGTCGGTTACAATGGTAGGAGATCTACATATCCGTATCGCCAAGCTTGCCTTCCACGCCAAAAAAAGTCCCTTCCGGACACGGGACGAAGTCTTCAATCCTGTATCTTCATAGTCCAGTAGTCCGGCCGAAGGTATAGTCCGGCTATACGGACACCCCCTAATCCAGGACTCCCTCAAGACCCCTCAAGGATCAAACCCACGAAAACGACCTTTAAAGGCGCCATTCCAGGTGTGGAGGCCCATTGCACAGGCTCAATTACACTGGAAGTGGTCTTCGGATCCCCGGATAACTTCCGAAGCGTAGAGTTAATCTTCGATATAGTCCCGTTCCGCAGTGGTTATCACGCACTGCTCGGGCGAACCGCATTTGCTAGATTCAATGCGGTACCGCATTATGCATACCTCAAGCTCAAGATGCTAGGACCTCGCGGAGTTATTACAGTCAATGGAAACACAGAGTGCTCTCTCCGAACAGAGGAGCACACCGCGGCCCTCGCAGCAGAAGCGCAAAGCATCCTCTCAAGGCAATCAACCAGTTCGGCGCTTCAAAGCCCGGACACCTTCAAGCGCGCTCGGAGCAATCGTCAAATAGACCGCCCGGCGCGATCGGAGCTCGCGTAGCAATACGGCAGCCACCCCAATCCCAGCCCAACGGTGAAACTCGTGCCGCGGGTACATAATTCGCATTAAAAATACCATGGGCACAGGTGGGGAGGGGGGCACAACTGCGGCACGCCCCAAGACGCGGCTTAAACTGCACTAGGGGCTTCCCGTTTGGTTATTTTTCCTTTTTTTCAGGACCTTAATCTCTGGAAACACTGTCGGGCAGCACTATTGCCGAACACATGATGCAGCAACCAAGGAGGCAGACATCTACGTCATACCACGGAATACCTAGGTGGATTACAATAATGAGCAAAATATTCGATTTAATATCATTCCTCAGCTTGCCCTTGGAAGGGACATAGTCCTACTCTTTGCTTATCGCACTATCTGTATCACTCTGCTTTAACGCAATTTTTTGAATAAACAATGCATGACATTGCGACTATTATTGCATTCTTGTTATATATATATATATATATATATATATATATATATCTGTGTGTGTGTGTGTGTGTGTGTGTGTGTGTGTGTTCATTAATGACGCCTTGCAACCGTACACTTTGGTACGGCCAATACACCAGGGGCTTACGTACCCCACAATACGGTGTGAAAAGTCCGAACACTTTCACAAGTACGGCACCCCGAACTTATAGCGTTATATGCATCAGCTCCGAATCATGTCTTTGGTCAAATGTTGGGTTTGCCCGGCTCCTATGTTTTGGTACCTTATGTTCTGCTCTATCGGCTAAGGTAGCACTAGGAGAACTACTGCGATTGTGCCCCGGTTCTGCTGGGTTCAGCACCTCAGTAGAGAAAGCTAAAACTGACTGTCATGATAAGGCGAGAGACTGGTCGCTGTTCGGCGAGGTTTTCGAGTCCCTAAAGACATATGCCGCTTAGAGCGAGGGGCCGGCCCTGTCCGGCTTAAAGGCGTGTATCACGCCCCAAATTCGGTCTTCCGAATACCAGGGACTTCGCCGAAATTTAAAATTATTGAATTCTATTGCTAAGTGAGAGTGATAAAGCATTATTAGTCTGGTTGCCTTGTTCGCTATGCTGAGCACCTCCCTCGATGGACCCAAACATGGGAACAAGAGTGCTCAGGTTTATCCCGAACACCCCAGCACTCATGGCATGGGGGCAGAAGCCGGGGACTAGCCATCTCTCAGATTGGATAAACAGCCAAACAGAAGGTAATATTTTAAATTCAAACAAGCGTTGCATAGCACATATGACACAAGTTTTCATAAATACAGGATAAAACGAGAAAGTCTCACCCAAATATTACATCTTTTGAACACTCGTCCACTATGAGACGGGCACCCAGCAGAACACCCTTGTAGTACATCTCAGGGTGGCGGTACTCCTTGCCCTCCGGTGGCCCCTCCTTGATCAGCTTCACAGCGTCTAGCTTGACCCACTGCAATTTCACACGGGCGAAAGCCTGGTGTGCACCTTCAATGCAGACAAATAGCTTGACGACCCCCAGCCGTGGGCAGGCATCCACAAGCCGCCTTACCAGGCCGAAGAAGCTGTTCGGAAGGGCGTCGCCAGGCCACAGCCGGACTATAAAGCCCTTCATGGCCTGATCGGCCGCCTTATGTAGCTCGACCATCTGCTTCAGCTGGTCGCTCATTGGCACCGGGTGTTCAGCCTCAGCATACTGAGACCAGAATAGCTTCTCCGTTGAGCTTCCATCCTCGGCCTGGTAAAATTGTGCGGCATCGGACACGCTGCGGGGCAAATCTGTGAATGCTCCTGGAGAGCTGCGGATTCGGGTAAGTAATCGGTAATTTACTTTCACATGCTTGCTTTGCATATAGAAAGCCATACCCGCCACTATCTTCTTCATTGCGTCGATCTCCTGGAGGGCCTTTTGGGCTTCGGCCTTGGCACTTTTTGCGCTCTCGAGGGCCGCAGCAAGCTTAGACTCCCGCGTCTTTGAGTCAAGCTCCAACGCCTCGTGCTTCGCCACGAGATCCTGGAGCTCTTGCTGCACCTCACCCACCCGAGCCTCGTGCTTCTCTCGCTCGGCGCGCTCCTTGGCCGCTTTATCTTCAGCCTTGGTTAGCGCTTGCTTCAGGGTCGCACCTCGATCGTGGCCCCTGGCAAATATACGATGATCATGTCATTTTGCAATCGCATCTTCTTTTATATATACATATCTATAGACAGGGTATTACTTACCCTTGTTCTCCTCGAGCTGCCTCTTTGCAAGGTCGGGCTCTTTCCTGGACCCCTCGAGGTCCTGCTTCAGCACGGCGACCTCCGCAGTCAGTACGGCGGACACCAGCAGCGAAGCCTGCATATGCATATTGACATACTTATATTAGACTCCTGCGATATTATTTGATCCTCTGTTCGGTTTTTCTTTCTGAACACCGAACAAAGAATCGGGGGCTACTGTCTATGCTGGCACAGGCTTCAGTCAACCCGCTCTTGGCGGACTGAACCTTTTGGACCACCGCACTCATAACAGTACAGTGCTCCTCGTCGATGGAAGCGCTACGAAGCACTTCTAGCAGATTGTCCAGCGCCTCTAGATTTACAGAGGTCACCGGCACAGGCGTCTTTCCCCTCTTAGAAGGAGGCCACCTGCCCGAGCCTGGAACCGCTGGAGGTTCCGGCGTGATGTTCGGCTGAGGGCCGAACTCGGAGCTCTCAGGGGCCCCGTCCCCTCAGCTCCCGGAGTCCGGAAGGTCGCCTTGAGGCGCCTCCGGTACTGTCTCCCCCCGATCCAGTGCCTCTTGAGACAGCACCTCGGCGTCATCGGCAGGATGAGGGGAGGTGGAGGTCGGGACTAGATCGCTATCCATGTCCGACGAGCCCAGGGAGCCGTCCGATTATACATCGATACGGGCTCGGGGCGGCCTGCATAATCTTATTTCGGCGTTAGGTGAAGTAGTGCGGCAAAGGAATACTATGACTTACTCTGGTATCCGAATACTTACAACTTCCCCAGGGGCTTGGCCCTGGGCAGCCACTCGTCTTCACCATCGGCGGTGGTGGTAGAGTAGTCCGGAAGGAGAGTTCTCCCCTTCTTGGACCCTTCGGCCTCCCTAGTTGGGGCGGCCTTCCTTTTCTTGTCTCCCCTGCCTGCAGGGGGAGCATCTTCTTCTTCCTCATCGTCTTCGGGGGAGGAGTGTGCCGCAGAGTTATTGGACGATGAGTCCGATAACACCTGGCGCCGAGAACTCTTTCGGGTTCCCTTGGCCTTCTTGGTCTTCTCCGGCACCTTGTAAGGAGCCGGAGTCAGCATCTCTGTCAGGAGAGCGCCCGCATTATCTTCGGGCAAAGGGGCCGAATAGTTAATCTGCTCCGACGTCTCCACCCAGTCCTGTCAAAGGCATGGAGATTAGACACCGCACATAATTAAGCAAGGGAAAATAAATGTCCTATGGGACGTATTGAACTCACCGAACGCGCTAGGTGCTTTGCGCTTAGTCCGCGGTCCTTGGCGAGAGAAGGAGGGACCTCGGCGCCCTTGAACAGCACCTTCCAGATGTCCTTGTGCATTGTATCAAAGAGCTCACTCAGAGTCTGGTGCTGGGCCGGGTCGAACTCCCACAAGGTAAAGTCCCGCTGTTGACACAGGAGGATCCGACGGATAAGCATAACCTGGACTATGTTGACAAGCTTGAGCTTCTTGCTCGCCATACTCCGGATACATTTCTGGAGTCCATCCAGCTCCACCGATGAACTCCACGACAAGCCCTTCTCTTTCCAAGAAGTGAGCCGTGTAGGGAATCCGGATCGAAACTCGGGGGCTGCCGCCCATTTGGCATCACGCGGCTCGGTGATGTAGAACCACGCCGATTACCATCCCTTTATTGTCTCCACGAAGGAGCCCTCAAGCCATATAACATTGGGCATCTTGCCCACCATGGCTCCGCCGCATTCTGCTTGTTGGCCTCGTACAACCTTCGGCTTAATATTGAAGGTCTTTAACCACAGGCCGAAGTGGGGCCGGATGCAGAGGAAAGCCTCACACACGACGATGAATGCCGAAATGTTGAGGACAAAGTTCGGGGTCAGATCATGAAAGTCCAGCCCGTAGTAGAACATGAGACCACAGACGAATGGATGGAGGGGAAACCCCAGTCCGCGGAGGAAGTGGTGGAGGAAAACTACCCTCTCGTGAGGTTCCGGGGTAGGGACGATCTGCCCCGCAGCGGGCAGCCGATGTGCGATATTCACGGCTAAGTACCCGGCTCCGTGCAGCTTCTTGATGTCTCCCTCTGACGGTGTCCTGGACTAGGGGGTACTCACCACGTCGTCTCCCGATCTATTAGATTGGACCGAGGACCCCCGTGGCCGTATACTCATGGGCCAGTTTGGACGGCTACCGCATACAAGGAAGATTCCACAAGACTTGGCGATCAAGACAAGGACTTCTCCCCACCGGCGTATTCGGCTAGGGCTCTTGTTATCCTAGGCCTCCGGTGCATTATATAAACCGAGGCCAGGCTAGTCGATAGATATACAACTCCATATACAACAATCATACCATAGGCTAGCTTCGAGGATTTAGCCTCCTTGATCTCGTGGTAGATCTACTCTTGTACTACCCATATCATCAATATTAATCAAGCAGGACGTAGGGTTTTACCTCCATCAAGAGGGCCCGAACCTGGGTAAAACATCGTGGTCCCTGCCTCCTGTTACTATCCGGCCTAGACACACAGTTCAGGACCCACTACCCGAGATCCGCCGGTTTTGACACCGACATTGGTGCTTTCATTGAGAGTTCCGCTGTGTGATCGACAAAAGGATCAATGGCTCACCTGCAGATCAACTGTGACTTCGGCATCTTCGTCACCAGCTCGACTGGTCACCTTGGTTCGACCAAGAATTGCGCCCCGTGTTCGGATCACCATGTTCGGATGAGGGCCTTCATCAAACATCAACTCCGATCTCTATCGAGATCATGGAGGAATCATCTATGGAGCTCAGGGGCTCAACGTCAACATTGCCCTCAAGCGACCGTGCTGTTTTTCCAAATAGCGAACGCGTATCCGCCACCACCGCCTGCTCGAGCATCGCTTTAACGATCGCTTTGGTGGAATTGTGCGGAATCGAGTGTACAACAACCCTAGAAAATTTCGTCGAGTTTTGATGGAGGAATCTCTGGCAATCTATGATATACCGAAGCCCTGTCAAATCTGGACGGGAATCTGGACGAGTTTAGGGCGTGGTGTCCAGCTTCTAGCTCGGACGTCCTTTGGAAGATCCAACCGTTCATCGGCTGCGGAATTCCTATATCTACCAGCCCTCCAAATTTCAGCTCGATCCGACCGTCCAAACTCCGGGAACCTTCCAATTAGTGCATCACTTTTCGGATCTGTTTTCTGCGCGAAAACGAATCCGACCCGAGTTCGTCTTTCTTATGAATGGGATTTCAGACATCCTTTTTGAAGGAAGTTTTGTATGGGGTATTGTGTTTTGTTCCCGAACACATCCCACTAAAATCTTTTGAACATGATCTTCAAACATCATGCTGGTGTCAAACCAGTCCGGCAATATTGCTCCACGGCTGCCGACCTGCGCTAGACACGTCGTCACTTTGTTGAGCCGAGCTCAACTTCTTCGGATCATCACCTCGGCAAGCTGAACAACAGTTCGGCATCGCAAAGAATAAATCATCACCAACATCGCGGCCCCACGGGTTACACGGAGCGGGCACACCGGCATCGCTGCACGGTCACTTCATCAAGCCGGCATTGACCACGTCACGACCTGCATCGATAGGGCCGCACTATTGCTCCTCCGAGCCGGTGTCCATCACGCTGACCTACTTCGACATCTCGGCTGGACTGGGGGCTTCATCATCTCTTCATCAACCTACTCCGGTAATGGGTGTGGGGATCGAGTCCCAATTTTGGAATCACCTTCCTCCGGATTGCTACGACAAATAAACCAGGTGCTATTAATCCTAGTATTTTTTGCTTGTTTGGGTTCAATTTTTTCCAAGGAATTATTACTCTGGTTTGTCCATCCTATGTACACAGGTCTATCAAATGGTGGCTGCATTAACGACGGTCGCATGGTGGTTCGGTCAGTCTCCGTACATAGTCCGGCGAACGCCGCATCTGGAGCTCGGACCGACCTGTGAATTCAGGCTTTGCCACGCCCTTACCGCATCACGCCGACGCCCTGCATTGACATTGACTTCGGCGCCAGGCCATATTTCTTTTATTACTCACTTTGCATAAATTATTGATTATGCAACGATTTTTTTATCATTATTACTATTATCTCTGGTTTGCACTATTTTATGTGGCACAGGAAAATGATCCAGCCGGACTATATCCTTTGGCGTCACCTCGGCTGGACGGGGGGCTTCGTCAACACTTCATTACCCCATGCCGAGGACTTCATCATCACTCTGCCGGCCTGCATTGACCGTGCTATGTCACCACTTTGGAGCGCCGAGCTCTTCGCTCCGCCACCCCGGGACCGGCTTGGGGGATGGCACCTTGTCCCACATCAAGCTCGGACCACGTCATCAATACCGAACACATTAACCAGCTAAGTCGCTTTCATGCTCAAACCTTTAATTTCTAACTTGTGTTCGGTTCGACCAAGCATTATAATTTTTTGGAAAAAAGTTGCTTGTAAAAAATTTCCTTGTCCAAACTTTGTTTGTGACACACAAATTAAAGGACCCAATTCACTTGGGGGCTTCATTTATGAAGCTTTTCCTCTTGCATATGATTATACTTGTACGGCTTCGTTCCTTGTTCGTGTATTATGCCACAATATGCACCATATTGACTTAAGCGATTTGCAAGCTGGGTTGCCTCGCTCCTGTGTTTACCCCTACGTTCCCGATTGTTCGGCTAGGGAGTAAAGGGAGCACCTCTGCGATTGTCACGATCGGGTCAACCGAGCCAGACCTCAGACTGGCTGAAGCCGAAAGCTAGCGCTCTTATAGTTTTCAATGATGGTCGGCACACAACGGAACTCATGAGTACAAAAAATCTATTGCACAAGTCTCATAATAACAATGAGCACCGAAGAAAGGTATCGGTGGGGGTACTATTTTCTTCGAAGATGCTTCTTACACTTCACGGTAATATAGCATAAGTTCCCTGAGCGTGCTTTGTCTGTTACAGCCTTATGGCCCGATTGCCTGGTTGTTGGAAACACCGTCGATATTCTCGACCGATGGAGTACATAACACTTTTCGGTCCTTGACCGAAGAGGGAGAAGCTGACGGTCGGTTAAGATGCGTAAGTTCGGTTGAAGATAGATATGATATAAGTACTTCGGTACATGCAATCATTCTTCTACCGAAGTCACTTGGGGGCTCTTAAGTTTATTTGAGCCGTTTTATAATAAGTGTTCTTCTTCTTAGTCGTTGCAAAGTTTTATTATTATTTATCACTCCTTTTTCGACACGAGTGTGCGGTCACTAGACGGGGAGCCTAATTTCTCTCTCAAAGCCGCTAGAGTTTAGTTTGCTAAACTGGCCTGATGAGAAGTACTCCGCCCTCGAGATAGGAGGTTGAAGCCGTAGGCTGACCCGCTCGAAGTCTTGAGATAGGATGTATCATGTTAGAGCACGACAGAAGCACTTCTTTTTTCTTAGACCAACTTTCGGATTGGCACCGAACACTTGATATTGTTCGGATGTCATGTTTTTTACTAATGTTTCTTGGTTTTCCAAGCTTTTTGGCACTTTTAAACTATTTGTGCTTTTCTAGCATTATTCTCGCAGTGCAACGCCGGACACCCTTAGGGATTCGGCAAAAACATTCTCAGATATTGCTATATATGCATCGGTTTCGAATTGTGTCTTCGGTCAATAGTTGGGTTGCCCGGCTCCTGCACTTGCTTCCTACGTTGCGTTTTGTTTGGCTAGGCGTGCAAAGGGAGAACCACTGCGATTGTGCTTCCAGCTCGCATGGTTAAGCACCTTAGTGGAGAAAGCCAAAAACTGACTGTCACAATAAGCGTAAACTGGTCAGCGATCCGATGACTATGACGGGCCATTCATAACATTGGCCGAAGTGTTTACGGCTTGACCTCGACTGTCGCCGAACACTACCGGGGGCTATTAACTGGCCTCCCAAACTAAATCCTCGATATTTTGCTCTTACATTCGAGCTGAGGTTTCATGATCATGCTTAGCATGACAACCCAAAGAAAGGAACCGATAGCGGGACTATTTTCTTTGGAATACATTTCTTCTGTTAAATAGTAATATAACATATCTCTCTGCGTATCTTTGTTTATAAAACCGTGTGGCCAGATTGCCTTGTTTGTCGTAAATCTTTTCCCTCATATAGGCTTTATAAAGTAGGACAAACACTCCTCGGCTACTGGCCAAGGAGGTGGAAGCCGATGGTCGGTCAACAAAGTTTTGTACAATGCGGATCCAAGCATTAATGACGTAAAGTACTTGGATACATAGAGTCATTACACATAATTTGTGATTTTACTATGGATATTGATCCTTAATTCGGCCACCCGTGCCCGCATTAAGGCTCGGGGGCTACTGGGCTTCGGGCTTATTATTTACAAATATTAAAGGGGCACATCGATCCCCTGATCTGGTGTTGCCACCCGACCAGTGTCTCGGGGGCTACTGCATTGCTTGTCCAATGCAGAAAATTTTATGTGCAATATAGTTTCCGAGGAGATTTTGATCCTCAGGTTGGTCGGCCGCACCCAACCTGAGTCTTGAGGACTGAGCACGCCGCTTTTGTGTCCCGAAGTATTCTGCCGAGCTAGGACTTGATCCTCAGGCCGATTTTGCAAATCAACCTGAGTCTCAGCGGCTACTGGGATCAGCGGTCTTATGTCATCCTTCATGTGCATCTCGGGTTTTAGACCGATACACACCTTGAAGGCTACTGGCTATATATCTCGGCAGAGAATAAATTGCACCAATAAAAAATATTGACAAAAAATTGGCCCATAGTCGGGGTGGTGCACCACCTCGAAAGCAGTCCGGCATAAAGCTCGGGCGCTAGTGGCTGGATCCATAGAGGGAATTTCCGGCATTAAGCTCGGCTAAACTCCTTCAACTTTTTTGAACCAAGGTGATATGACACCTCGGATATAGTCCGGCATTGGAGCCTGGACACAGTCCGGCGTTGGAGCTCAGATATATTTCGGCGTTGGAGCTCGGATATACAGTCTGGCATTGGAGCTCGGATACATAGTCCGGCATTGGAGCTCGGATACATTCCGGCGCTAGAGCTGGGAAGCGGTCCGGCGTTGGTGCTCGGCTGCAAAAGATACCTCGAATGCAGTCCGGCGTTGGAGCTCGGACGCAAGAGGACCCTGCCTCCCTGGAACAACTTCAAACCCGAGGTGTGGCATAAAAATAAACAAGACATTGATAAAGGCCGGAAACTTAAAGGGGCTCCTCGGATACCCGACGTGTAAACTCGTCGAATGCATTTCGGCGATCCTCAAGATCGAAGATAAAGAAGATTTGTTGAACCAGTTTTCAAGACCGGCAACTGAAGATGAAGAACAGTTCGGAAGAATAGAGGAGTGTCCCTAACTTGAAGACCGGTTCAGGGGCTACTGACGGTGTCCTGGACTAGGGGGTACTCACCATGTTGTCTCCCGATCTATTAGATTGGGCCGAGGACCCCCGTGGCCGTATACTCATGGGCCAGTTCGGACGGCTACCGCATACAAGGAAGATTCCACAAGACTTGGTGATCAAGACAAGGACTTCTCCCCACCGGCGTATTCGGCTAGGACTCTTGTTATCCTAGGCCTCCGGTGCATTATATAAACTAAGGCCAGGCTAGTCGATAGATATACAACTCCATATACAACAATCATACCATAGGCTAGCTTCGAGGGTTTAGCCTCCTTGATCTTGTGGTAGATCTACTCTTGTACTACCCATATCATCAATATTAATCAAGCAGGACATAGGGTTTTACCTCCATCAAGAGGGCCCGAACCTGGGTAAAACATCGTGTTCCCTGCCTCCTGTTACCATCCGGCCTAGACACACAGTTCGGGACCCACTACCCGAGATCCGCCGGTTTTGACACCGACGCCCTCCGTGACGGAGGAGACCATCCACCTGCCTCGCGCTCCGGACATGGTTGGAGAAGGTTGAGGTGGGAAGTGCGGACTTGGGCGCTAGAGCTCGAGTGTGCGCAAATGGATGAGAAAAGGAGGAAGACGGCGTGGATAGAAAGGTGAATCCTTATCCCTTTATATGGGCGGACGAAGCTAAGTGTCCCCACTTGCCTGGTAAAACTCGCTTATCCCCCAAGTGCCATAATTGATGGCGCGGTTGGGTTACCCACGCCCATATTGATGAGAATCCCGTAATAAGGGGACACGATCTCTGCCTTGACAAGACGTGTCGAAAAACTGCCTCGCGTTATGTGCGGGGCTGGTTAAAGGAAACGGTTCGAATAATCACTGGGCCATGACATAACATCATACTGTCAAAACAAGTCAGCAAATTAGATTTGCGAAAATATTATTCTCTCTACGGTGGTATGTGGAACTTATTTTGCAGGGTCGGACACTATCCTCCTATTCAAATTCTTCTGTGATGTATTCGGAGACGGAACCCGCCTTGCAATGCCGAAGACAATACTGCGCGCCGGACTCATCGTCATTGAAGCCTGGTTCAGGGGCTACTAAGGGAGTCCTCGATTAGGGGGTCTCCGGACAGCCGGACTATCTCCATTGGCCGGACTATTAGACTATGAAGATACAAGATTGAAGACTTCGTCTCGTGTCCGGATGGGACTCTACTTGGCGTGGAAGGCAAGCTAGGCAATACGGATATGGATATCTCCTCCTTTGTAACCGACCTTGTGTAACCCTAACCCTCTCCGGTGTCTATATAAACCGAAGGGTTTTAGTCCGTAGGACAACAACCACAACATACAATCATACCATAGGCTAGCTTCTAGGGTTTAGCCTCTCTGATCTCGTGGTAGATCTACTCTTGTACTACCCATATCATCAATATTAATCAAGCAGGACGTAGGGTTTTACCTCCATCAAGAGGGCCCGAACCTGGGTAAAACATTGTGTCCCCTGCCTCCTGTTACCATCCAGCCTAGACACACAGTTCGGGACCCCCTACCCGAGATCCGCCGGTTTTGACACCGACACATAGTATAAACAGTTTCTTGCAATTTTTATCATATTGGAAACATGGAGAGGTGGAGATGTAGTTCCTCTCTCATAATAATTGCAAGTAGGAGCAGAAAGGACATGCATATTATATCTATCAAAATCATCATGTGTAGTAGTAAAACGCAACCCATCAATATAATCCTTAATAAGGGCAAACTTCTCTGATATAGTGTAGTCGGGAGAATTCAAAAAGATAATAGGACTATCATGCGTGGGTGCAATAGCAACAATTTCATGTTTACATAAGGAACTAAGCAAGTTCATCTCCATAAGCATAATTCATATTGGCATCTTGGCCACAAGCATAGTAAGCATCAGCAAAAAGAGATATTTCAAAAGAATCAATGGGATCATAACAATCATCATAGCAATCATCCTTCGGTAGGCACGAAGGGAAATTAAACAATGTATGAGTTGAAGAGTTACTCTCATTAGAAGGTGGGCATGGGTAGCTAATCCACTCTTCCTCCTTTTGTTCTTCGCTCTCCTCATCATCTTTTTCATCCAATGAGCTCACAGTTTCATCAATTTTTTCTTCCATAGACTCCTGCAAAATATTAGTCGCTTCTCGGACAGCAGAGACTTTCTCAATAAATTCATCAATATCATAATTGTATTTATAATTATCATAGCAATATTTAAGGATAGCTAAATTTTTAGGTCTATAAACTGAATCATCAAAATCTTCAAAATCTTTAAACAAAGATTCAATTTCATAAGCACCCATAAAAGCAACAAATTCTTCTATTTGTTCCACATCATAATAATCATATATACCATTAGCATAAGAAGCCAAGGTTTCATCATCATTAAATTCACATGAAAAGGGAAGGTGTGGAGCCTTCATCCTAGAGCAACAAGTATAATCATATCTCAAGCATAGTTTCTGAGCATACCAATGCAACATATAAATTTGATCCCATAATAGTTTCCCTTTTTGAGTCAAGTGATAATCCCTAAAGTATTCACGTTGATCCAACATTACTCCCATTATAAAGTTGAATGGGGTTTTCTTAGGATTATCAAAGTAGTACATAATATCTTTCACATAATGAGCATCGAGAGTCTTAGGAGGTTCTCCATCTCCATGAGTAGCAAGTAAACCTAATTTTTTGGTATTTCGTGTTCCATATCCATAACTAAAGATAGAGAACAACTTAGAACAGCAAATAAAAATTACTCAGTGATAAAGAAAACAAACACACACGAGAATATTCACCCCACGCTAAAACTCCCCGGCAACGGCGCCAGAAAAAGGTCTTGATAACCCACAAGTATAGGGGATCAATTGTAGGCTCTTTCGATAAGTAAGAGTGTCGAACCCAACGAGGAGCTAAAGGTAGAACAAATATTCCCTCAAGTTCTATCGGCCACTGATACAACTCTACGCACGCTGAACGTTCGTTTTACCTAGAACAAGTATGAAACTAGAAGTACTTTGTAGGTGTTGTTGGATCGGTTTGCAAGATAATAAAGATCGCATAAATAAAAAAGTAGGGGCTGTTTATATGAAGACACAACTAAGTTAGTTTTAGTAGAGAGCTTGTTGTCACACAAGAAAGTTATTTGTCCCTAGGCAATCGATAACTAGACCGGTAATCATTATTGCAATTTTATTTGAGGGAGAGGCATAAGCTAACATACTTTATCTTCTTGGATCATATGCACTTATGATTGGAACTGTAGAAAGCATCCGCAACTACTAAAGATCATTAAGGTAAAACCCAACCATAGCATTAAAGTATCAAGTCCCCTTTTTCCCATACGCAACAATCCCCTTACTCGGGTTTATGCTTCTGTCACTCAAGCAACCCACTATAAGCGAATCATCAACGTATTGCAACACCCTACAACGAGAATCCCTCAAGCTTGCGCGACATGGAGAGCACCATAGGACAACACCAATAATAAAACATGCAACTCAAACCAATCACGATCATCAATTAACCCATAGGACAAAACGGATCTACTCAAACATCATAGGATAGCCATACATCATTGGGAAATAATATATAGCGTTGAGCACCATGTTTAAGTAGAGATTACAGCGGGTAAAAGACAGGTTACACCACTGCATAGAGGGGGGAAGAGTTGGTGATGAGGGTGGTGAAGTTGTTGGTGTAGATCGTTATCGCGATGATGGCCCCGGCGGCGTTTCGGCGCCACCGAGAGAGAGGGGGAGAGAGCCCCCCTTCTTCTTCTTATTCCTTGATGTTATCCCTAGATGGGAGAAGGGTTTCCCCTCTGGCCCATGGTCTCCATGGCATGGGAGGGGCGAGAGCCCCTCCGAGATTGGATCTATCTCTTTGTCTCTCTCTGTTTCTGCGTTCCTGATTCTGGGCTTTAACCGTTTCTTAAATTCCCGGAGATCCGTAACTCCGATTGGGCTGAATTTTGGACATGATCTCTATCTGTATATTAGCTTTCTTGCAGCGAAAGAAGGGCACCAACCGCCTTACGGGGTGTCCATGAGGGCCCAGGGCGCGCCCCCTTGCCTCGTGGCCCCCTCGGGCATCGTCTCACGTATATTTTTCTTCCCAAAAATCACATATATTCCAAAAAAATCTATGTCAGTTTTTATCCCGTCTGGACTCCGTTTGATATGGATTTATTGCGAAACAAAAAACATGCAACAAACAGGAACTGGCACTGGGCACTGGATCAATATGTTAGTCCCAAAAATAGTATAAAAAGTTGCCAAAAGTATATGAAAGTTGTAGAATATTGGCATGGAACAATCAAAAATTATAGGTATGACAGAGACGTATCACCATCCCCTTTGCCTTGGGGGCCAAGGCTCCCGGGGGTGGGAGGCGCCCAAAACCCATCTAGGGTATCCCCCTGTGGCCGCCGCCCCCCTAGATGGGATCTAGGGCGCCCCTCCTCCTCCCTTCTCCCTATATATAGAGAGGTAGAGAGAGGGCAGACGCACCCTTGAGCACATCTCCACACCACGACGCTGCCCCTCCTCTCCTCTTCCTCTCTGTAGTGCTTAGAGAAGCTCTGCTGAGATTCCGCCACCATGCCATTGTGCTGCCGGAGGACTCGAGCTACTACTTCACCATCGCTCGCTGGATCAAGGAGGTGAAGGCATCATCAAGCCGTACGTGTGTTGAACACGGAGGTGCCGTCCGTTCAGCACTTGGACCGAAGTTCGCGGGACGGATCATGATTGGATCGCAAAGACGTTCGACTACATCAACTGTGTTTCTTAACACTTCTGCTTAGCGATCTACAAGGGCATGTAGATGCAATCTCTCCTCTCGTAGATGGTCATCTCCTAGACTGATCTTGGTGAGCATAGGAAATATTTTGTTTCCCATGCAACGTCCCCCAATAGACACCCCCACGTTGGACCAAGTTGTAAAGATTTCAGAATTACATGCATATAATCATGCTTAAATTTGATTGCAACAAACTTCTACAGACCATCACATACCCTATTGGCTCTCTAGTCGAGTACATGGAGAACTCCAGTTTTCTGAGTTTTTGTTATGTACAAATAAGGGACATTCATGTAAGATAAATACAACTCTAAAGTTGATAAATACAACTCCTGAATTAAGCACAATACACATGTGGTCATTGCTGGATTGCATGGTTGAAGGTTTAATATTCCAAGGAGCTCAGTGGTTGATAACCCACAAGTTAGGGGATCGCAACAGTTTTCAAGGGTAGAGTATTCAACCCAAATTTATTGATTCGACACAAGGGGAGCCAAAGAATATTGTAAAGTAGTAGCAGTTGAGTTGTCAATTGAACCACACCTGGAAACTTAATATCTGCAGCAAAGTATTTAATAGCAAAGTAGTATGGTAGTAGTGGTAACAGTGGCAAATGTAACGGTATTGGTTTTGTAATGATTGTAACAGTACCAACGGAAAAGTAACTAAGCAAAGATCAACATGTGAGAAGCTCGTAGGCAATGGATCAGTAATGGATAATTATGTCAGATGTGATTCCTCATGCAACAGTTATAACATAGGGTGACACAGAACTAGCTCCAGTTCATCAATGTAGCGTAGGCATGTATTCCGAATATAGTCATGCGTGCTTATGGTAAAGAACTTGCATGACATCTTTTGTCCTACCCTCCCGTGGCAGCGGGGTCCTATTGGAAACTAAGGGATATTAAGGCCTCCTTTTAATAGAGTACCGGACCAAAGCATTAACATTTAGTGAATACATGAACTCCTCAAACTACGGTCATCACCGGTAAGTATCCTAATTATTGTCATTTCGGGGTTAACGGATCATAACACATAATAGGTGACTATAGACATGCAAGATAGGATCAAGAACTCACATATATTCATGAAAACATAATAGGTTCAGATCTGAAATCATGGCACTCGGGCCCTAGTGACAACCATTAAGCATAGCAAAGTCATAGCAACATCAATCTCAGAACATAATGGATACGAGGGATCAAACCCTAACAAAACTAACTCGATTACATGATAAATCTCATACAACCCATCACCGTCCAGCAAGCCTACGATGGAATTACTCACACATGGCGGTGAGCATCATGAAATTGGTGATGGAGGAAGGTTGATGATGACGATTGCGATGGATTCCCCTCTCCGGAGCCTCGAACGGACTCCAAATCGGCCCTCCCGAGAGAGATTTGGGCTTGGCGGCGGCTCCGTATCGTAAAATGCAATGAATCCTTCTCTCTGATTTTTTTGTCCCCGAACATGAATATATAGAGTTGGAGTTGAGGTCGGTGGAGCACCAGGGGGCCCATGAGGCAGGGGGTGCGCCCCCACCCTCATGGACAAGGTGTGGCCCCCATGGCCTTGATTCTTTTGCCAGTATTTTTATAGATTCCAAAAACATTCTCCGTTGATTTTCAGGTCATTCCGAGAACTTTTATTTCTGCACAAAAATAACACCATGGCAATTCTGCTGAAAACAGCGTCAGTCCGGGTTAGTTCCATTCAAATCATGCAAGTTAGAGTCCAAAACAAGGGCAAAAGTGTTTGGAAAAGTAGATACGATGGAGACGTTTCAACTCCCCCAAGCTTAAACCTTTGTTTGTCCTCAAGCAATTCAGTTGATAAACTGAAAGTGATAAATATAAACTTTTACAAACTCTGTTTGCTCTTGTTGTTGTAAATATGTAAAGCCAACATTCAAGTTTTCAGCAAAGATTATGAACTAACTATATTCACAATAACATTTAGGTCTCATGTTTACTCATATCAATGGCATAATCAACTAGCGAGCAATAATAATGAATCTCGGATGACAACACTTTCTCAAAATAATCATAATATTATATAACAAGATGGTATCTCGCTAGCCCTTTCTGAGACCGCAAAACATAAATGCATAGCACCCCTGAAGATCAAGGGCTGACTGGAAATTGTAATTCATGGTAAAAGAGATCCAGTCACAGTCATACTCAACGTAAAATAATAGTAATGCATGCAAATGACAGCGGTGCTCTCCAACTGGTGCTTTCTAATAAGAGGACGATGACAAAACATAAAAGTAAATAGATAGGCCCTTCGCAGAGGGAAGCAGGGATTTGTAGAGGTTCCAGAGCTCGATTTTGAAATAGAGATGAATAATATTTTGAGCGGTATACTTTCATTGTCAACATAACAACCGAGAGATCTTGATTTCATCCATGCTACACACATTATAGTCGGTTCCCAAGCAGAATGGTAAAGTTTATACTCCCCCACCACCAAAAAGCACCAATCCATGGCTTGCCCGAAACAACGGGTGCCTCCAACTAACAACAATCCTGGGGGAGTTTTGTTTGCAATTATTTTGATTTGATTTGAGCATGGGACTGGGCATCCCGGTGACCAGCCATTTTCTCATGAGTGAGGAGCGGAGTCTGATGAACCACAAGTGTAGGGGATCTATCGTAGTCCTTTCGATAAGTAAGGGTGTCAAACCCAACAAGGAGAATAAGGAATGATAAGCAGTTTTCAGTAAGGTATTCTCTGCAAGCACTGAAATTATCAGTAACAGATAGTTTTGTGATAAGGAAATTTGTAATGGGTAACGAGTAATAGAAGTAAATAAGGTTCAGCAAGGCCCAGTCCTTTTTGTAGCAAAGGACAAGCCTGGACAAACTCTTATATAAAGGAAGTGCTCCCGAGGACACATGGGAATTATCATTGAGGGAGTCCTGGATTAGGGGGTCTCCGGACAGCCGGACTATCTCCATTGGCCGGACTGTTAGACTATGAAGATACAAGATTGAAGACTTCGTCTCGTGTCCGGATGGGACTCTACTTGGCGTGGAAGGCAAGCTAGGCAATACGTATATGGATATCTCCTCCTTTGTAACCGACCTTGTGTAACCCTAACCCTCTCCGATGTCTATATAAACTGGAGGATTTTAGTCCGTAGGACAACAATCACAACATACAATCATACCATAGGCTAGCTTCTAGGGTTTAGCCTCTCTGATCTCGTGGTAGATCCACTCTTGTAACACCCATATCTACAATATTAATCAAGCAAGACGTAGGGTTTTACCTCCATCAAGAGGGCCCGAACCTGGGTAAAACTTCGTGTCCCTTGCCTCCTATTACTGTCGGAGTGAATAGCCATGGGTAGCCTAGCCGGCTTCCCCTAGCCCTTCTGAAAAAATTACGAGCCCGACCGGCTCTCAGGAATCCAAGACGTGGGGCCGCCTTCCCCTTGCTGGCTGTCACCCAGGCCAGCTCGAAGAAGGCGGCCCGACTTTACCCCTCATGAAGAAAACCATGGGAGGCCGACTCGAAGAAGCCGGCTCCAAGATGCCGACTCCAAGAAGCCGGCCATGAGGAGGCCGACTCCAAGAAGTCGGCTCCCATAAAGCGGTCGAGACCGTACCCTCAAAGTTTGCATCCACCTAGCGGCGATGAGACGGGGCGTGGCTGCAGTAAAGCCTGCCACCCCCGAATCCCGGAGCACGCCCCATAAAGTGGTCGAGGCCGTACGGAGTGGCCATGACCCGTCCGGCGCGGCACTGTTGCCATGTTGACCCTGATGTCATCCACGATGGGCTATCAGTACGGCCCACGGGCGGTGGGCCCCTTCGGGCAGAGAGACACCCGTAGGCGGCCTGGTCTCCCCCAGTCGGCCCGAGACGGGGCCGGCTCCCCGCAGCCGGCTCGCTTCCCCCCTCGAAGAAGACGCCCCATTAAGGAGACAAGACGCGCTAAGGCTACGGTAATCGCCCGCCGGACGGCGGCACTATAGCCACGCTTACCTCGACGAAGCACTCGTCATCAGGATGAGGCAATAGTAACCAGCCATCGACAAGACCCTTGGCAGTGGGGCCTGCCTGTTGCCAAGGAGTTGGTAGCCGGTGGGACCCACCAGCCGGCGGGCCCCAGCAGTCGGCGCAGAAGCCGGCGAGCGCGGTCACAGACAGCTGGGCCCCGCGCCCAGTCGGATTACCATTGTACCCCCGGGGGGTAGGCCTATATAAACCCCCCGGGGCACCCATGCAAAGGGTTCGACCCTCAGCTAGATCTAGACACACACATGGAGGGGAAGCAAGCCAGCCATGCCCTTCTTCCTCCTCCCACCGAACAGCTCAAGGAGCATTGTGTAGCTACTTGTTCATCTAGTGATCATGCGGAGACCCCGCAGAGCAGCAGTAGGGGTGTTATCTCCACGGAGAGCCCCGAAGCTGGGTAAGATTCGCCGGCATGCATGTCTTCGCCTCCTCCCGTTTCCAGGCACCGGCGACGTCTTACTAGCTCCCACAATGATAAGCCACCCGTTGGCATATGTCGCACCTACCACCCGACATTTGGCGCCCACCATGGGGCCAGGTGCACCGTCGTCCGGAGACCTGTTCTGGACGGGAACCCTCTTCCTCCCCAGCGAGTGTAGCCAGCCCGGCACGCTCGATGGCGCTTGCCACGACGCGCTACAAGACGTCACCAGCATCCGCGCGTCAAGCAGCCTCGCCGATCTCCCCGACGAAACCCTCATCTCCGACGAGCTCGCCTCCGATGCGGGCACCGATCATCTCACCAACCTCCTCGGCCAGCTCCATGTCTCCAGCGAGCCCGCTGTGGATCTGGAGTCGGTTGGCTCCACCGACCCGATGCCTGTCGACTCCGACACGGCCTCCTTCGACACCTTCCCCACCAACGTCGCGATCTACAACGACCCTCTTCCTCGGACCGACGGCCGCGCTACCGTCACCACCGAAGTGATGGTCATCGGCCACGGCGGCCCGGCCGGCGAGAGCACCCACGACGTCCCGCACGTGGCGGCCCACGACTTCTCCACCCCACTCCTGGCTAATGCCGACGATGAAGCACTGGAGGCACACCGCCTCGCCCTCCTTGTAGAGGGCCGGAGGCTGGCTTCCGTGAGACGCCTCACAGAGGCCTACCAGCGCGAAGCTGACCGCGCCGCCTTCGGCACGCCGGCCCCGGGCGGGCCAAGCCGGGCCGGCCTTGTCAAGCAACGCGGCGCCGTCATCGCCGACACGCTGGGAGTCGACCGCCCAGTCTACGCCACTCCACTCGAGAACCTGCGCGCCGCCCAGGCGGTCGTGGACGAGTTGGACGGCTTGGAGGCCGAAGACCTCCCCCACATGACCCGGCGCATCCAGCAGCTGATCGATGCAGCCGCACAGCGGCACGAACCCGACGCTCGCGCGGGAAGCCCTCCCCCGCGCCGAGATCACGGCGCGACGTCCCGGATGCCGACTACGAGCAACACCCGCGCGCGGCGCGAGAAAGAGCCGGCGGCCACCGAAGCCGGACCCGAATCTCCATCGAGCGAGACGTGGACGGCCATCCCCGAGCCAAGGAATAGCGGGGCAACCCGCCTCCGCCTCGACCCCGTGGAGAGAGATATCCCACCCCGCCGCCAGTGGCACACCCGACTCTCAGCGGCCGACTAGGTCGCCGCGAAGGAGTCGGCGAGAACGACGCCCGCGATCCCTGGCGCTGGAAGAAGAAGACTATGTCGGCCCGCCTTGTTTCGGCCCCCGCATCCGCGACGAGCCTTTCCCCAAAGGGTTCTCGCTCCCAAGAGACACGCCCAAGTACAACGGCTCCGTGAAGCCGGAAGATTGGTTGATCGACTACTCCACGGCGGTCAGTATAGCCAACGGCAACCGGCGCGTTGCCGTAAAGTACGTGCCCCTCATGCTGCAAGGCACGGCGTGGACCTGGCTCAACAGCCTCAAGCCTCTCAGCATCAACAGCTGGCTAGATTTCACCGAAGCTTTCATCCGCAACTTCACCAGCACCTACAAGCGGGCCCCCAAGCCCAGGCAGCTCTCGCTGTGCGTACAGGGCCCGGCCGAGTCCACTCGCGACTACCTCACGCGTTGGGCCGAGCTCCGCAATTCTTGCGAGGGGGTGCACGAGGTGCAAGCCATAGAATACTTCACAGCCGGGTGCCGAGAAGGTACCCTCCTCAAGCACAAGCTTCTCTGCGACAAGCTGGCTACCCTCGACGAGCTTCTGGACATAGCGGACAAATATGCGACCGCCGACTCCTCAATGAAGACCGAGCTTCGGGTAGACACGTCCGGAAAAGTACTCAACCGGCACCCAAGACGCCGGCTGGGGATCCCGGCCGACGCACACACCCGAACGACCACAAGCGCAAGGACCCCGCGCCGCCTCCCGCCTGTCGGTAGGTGGCCACAGTTGAAGACGTGCCGCATGAAGGGCGGCCCGCGCCCAAGAAACCAAGGGCGGCCGACCGGCTTGGCAGCCGGCCTTCTCCTACGAGCAAACTCTCGATGCCCCCTACAAGTTCCACAGCGGCGCGAAGCCGTCCAACCACACAACCTGAAAGTGCCATTGGCTCACCCGAATTTCCAAAGGCGAGGGGCTCGCGCCGCCTCCGCCTGCCGGCCCGCCGCCTCCGCCTCCGCCGCCTCCGGCGGCTAGACCCACAGTCGGAGCCATGCATGACGAGTTCCCTAACGAGCAAGCAACCTACATCGTCTTTACGAGCCAGCCCGAAGACCGGCGCAGCAAACGCTGAGAGCACCAGGAAGTCAGCATGGTCGCTGCCAACCCCGCAGAACACATGCATTGGTCAGAAAAGCCCATCAGCTGGAGCTGGGCCGACCATCCAGAGGTGATGCTGTCTCCCGGCTCTTATGCGCTGGTCCTGGAAGCCACCCTCGCGACGGACAGACGCGCTGCCCGCTTCTCCCACGTGCTGATAGACGGCGGGAGCAGCATCAACATCCTGTACCGTGATACCCTGGAGAAGCTAAATGTCAAGACGAAGCAACTCATGCCTACTCGAACAGTGTTCCATGGCATCGTACCCGGCCTGTCTTGTGCCCCCATTGGCAAAATCAAGATTGATGTACTTTTTGGGGACAAGGAGCATTTCCGCCGGGAAGCGATCTGGTTTGAAGTGGTGGACCTGGAGAGCCCTTACCATGCATTGCTTGGCCGACCTGCCTTGGCCAAATTCATGGCAGTTCCCCACTATGCATACCTCAAGATGAAGATACCGAGCACCAAAGGCGTCATCACCGTAGTCGGCGATTACAAGAAGTCCTCTGAGTGCGCGGCAGCCAGCAGCCAGCTGGCCGAGTCCCTTGTGATTGCCGAAGAAAAGAAGATGCTGGACCGAGTCGTGGCCATAGCCGGCAAGCAGTCGGCCGTGTCCCACGACCCCAAGGAGCACGATGCTCAAGGATCCTTCCAGCCGGCCAAGGAGACGAAGAAGATACCTCTTGACCCCGAGCATCCAGAGAGGTTTGCCGTCATCGGGGCAAGCCTGAACAGCAAATAGGAAGGCGAGCTCGCCGATTTCCTCCGTGAGAATCGGGACATCTTTGCGAGGTCCCCCAAGGACATGCCGGGTGTTCCGAGGAAATTCGCCGAGCACAAACTACACGTCCAAGAAGACGCAAAGCAAGTAAAACAACCCCTTCACCGACTGTCGAAGGAGAAACGCAGGATTGTGGGAGAGGAAATAGCCCGGCTTCTGGCAGCCGGCTTCATTATGGAAGTTTTCTTTCCAGAATGGCTCGCCAACCCGGTCCTTGTGCTAAAGAAGAATAACAAGTGGCGCATGTGTATAAACTACACGAGCCTCAACAAGGCTTGCCCCAAAGATCCCTTTGCCCTGCCAAGGATTGACCAAGTGATAGACTCCACGGCCGGATGCGAGCTGTTGAGTTTCTTGGATGCTTACTCAGGATATCACCAGATAAAGCTAGATCCGGACGACCGCCTGAAGACCGCCTTCATCACGCCATTTGGAGCCTTCTGCTACCTGACTATGACATTTGGCTTAACAAATGCCGGTGCCACTTTTCAGCGTTGCATGTAGAAGTGCCTCCTCAAGCAACTCGGCAGAAACGCTCACGTCTACGTGGATGACATTGTGGTGAAGACGGAGAAGCGCGGCACTCTGCTGGGAGACCTCAAGGAAACGTTTGAGAACCTACGCCGGTTCCAAATCAAGCTCAACCCCGAGAAATGCATGTTCGGAGTGCCAGCCGGCTAGCTCCTAGGCTTCCTGGTCTCCGAACGCGACATCGAATGCAACCCGGTGAAGATCAAGGCCATCGAGAGAATGGCGATCCCCACCAAGCTTCGAGACATCCAAAAGTTCACCGGATGCTTGGCCTCCTTGAACCGCTTCATCAGCCGGCTCGGAGAGAAGGCTCTCCCCCTCTACCGCCTCATGAAGAAGAGCACTCACTTCGAGTGGAACGACCAGGCCGACAAAGCTTTTCACGAGCTGAAGAAGATGCTGGCCACGCTCCCCGTCCTGGCGGCGCCGACTGAGAAAGAGCCCATGCTCCTTTACATTGCCGCAACCAGCCGGGTGGTCAGCACCGTCATCGTAGTCCAACACCCAGAAGAAGGCCGAGCCCAGCCGGTCCAGAGGCCGGTGTATTATTTGAGCGAGGTGTTGTCCACTTCAAAGCAGAACTACCCGCACTACCAGAAGATGTGTTACGGCGTGTACTTCACCGCCAAGAAGTTGAAGCCCTACTTTCAAGAGCACCCCGTCACGGTCGTATGCACTGCCCCGCTAGCCGAGATCATAGGCAGCCGGGACGCATCCGGCCGGGTGGCGAAATGGGCCATCGAGCTGGCCCCTTACACGATCTTCTACCAGCCCCGAACCGCCATCAAGTCCCAAGCACTGGCCGACTTCCTCGTCGACTGGGCCGAGACCCAGTACCTGCCGCCGGCTCCTGACTCCACCCATGGGCGCATGCACTTTGACGGGTCCAAGATGCGCACCGGCTTGGGAGCCGACATCGTCCTTACCTCTCCCAAGGGCGACAAGCTCAGATACACGCTGCAAATTCACTTTGCCGCCTTCAACAACGTGGCCGAGTACGAGGCGCTCATACACGGGCTCCGGCTTGCCAAGGAACTCGGCATCCGCCGGATCCTATGTTATGGCGACTCGGACTTGGTGGTCCAGCAATCATCCGGCCACTGGGACGCCAAGGACGCAAATATGGCAAGCTACCGCTTCCTGGTCCAACAACTCAGCGGATACTTTGAAGGATGCGAGTTCCTCCACGTACCGCGAGCCGACAATGAGCCAGCCGATGCCCTGGCTCGAATAGGCTCCACTCGGCAAGCAATACCAACCGGCGTCGCTCTACAATGCCTCCTCAAGCCGTGCATCCAGCCGTCTCCAGAGTCCGATTCCATCTTCGTGCCGCCTGACCCCGACACGGCCGGGTCCGGCTCGAAGAACCAAGCGGGCGACCCCGGGACTTCAGTAGTCCGCCCGGGGGCTTTGGCAACCGGCTCGGGGACTGCAGTAGCCGGCTCGGGGACTGCGGTAGCTGGCCCGGGGACTGCACCAGCACAACAGCCGGCGGCCGACTCCAGCATTTCACCACCCAGCCTGCCCACCCTGGTGGCTGTAGCCACATTGGCAGTGGGAGAAGTCGCGGCTCCGTCATGGGCTCAGTCCATCGTCAACTTCCTAGTAAACCAAGATCTGCCGGCTGACGAAGCAGAGGCAAGACAAGTCCAACGCCGAGCCGGAGCATACACAATCGTCAACAGAGAGCTCGTCAAGCGCAGTGTCACTGGAGTTCTCCAGCGATGCGTCGAGCAAGAGAAGGGCATTGCAATCCTTAGAGACATTCACCAAGGAGAATGCGGCCACCATGCGGCCTCAAGATCACTCGTCGCCAAAGCCTTCCACCATGGTTTCTTTTGGTCGACTGCCTTGGATGACGCCAAGGAATTAGTTAAATATTGCAAACGGTGCCAACTTTTCAGCTCCAAGCAACACATGCCGGCTTCGGCACTCAAGACCATTCCCCTCACCTGGCCCTTCGCCGTTTGGGGACTGGACATGGTGGGCCCATTCAAGACGGCGCGCAGCGGCATGACGCATTTGCTCGTTGCCGTGGACAAATTCACCAAGTGGATTGAGGTAAAGCCGATCAAGAAGCTGAATGGGCCGACTGCTGTAACATTCATCGCAGACATAACAACTCGGTACGGCGTGCCACACAGCATCATCACCGACAATGGCACTAATTTTGCCAAAGGATCCTTGGCACGTTTCTGCACAGCCCAAGGTATTCGGCTGGACTTAGCGTCCGTCGCCCACCCGCAGTCAAACGGCCAGGTCGAGTGAGCCAACGGCCTCATCCTCTCCGGCATCAAGCCCCGACTGGTCGTACCTCTGGAGCGTTCAGCCGGCTGTTGGCTCGATGAGCTGACGGCTGTCCTCTGGAGTCTGCACACCACACCAAACAAGTCAACCGGCTTCACCCCTTTCTTCCTTGTGTATGGTGCCGAGGCAGTCATCCCAACTGACATCGACTTCAACTCGCCTCGAGTAACCATGTACACTGAAGCGGAGGTCAAGGAAGCACGAGAAGATGACATAGACCTGCTGGAGGAAAGCCGGCTGTTAGCCCTCAGCCGGTCTGCCATCTACCAGCAGGGTTTGCGCCGCTACCACATCCGGAAGGTCAGGCCAAGATCTTTTCAAGAGGGCGATCTTGTGCTCCGGCTGATCTAGCGAATAGCCGGCCAGCACAAGCTCTAGGCCCCTTGGGAAGGCCCCTTCATCATTAGCAGAGCTCTAGGCAACGACTCCTACTACCTGATCGACGCACAGAAGCCGAAGGCACGCAAGAGAGACGACTCCGGCAAGGAGTCGGAACGACCATGGAACGCCAACCTCCTTCGAAGATTTTACAGTTGAAATGCAGTATGTATCACGCTAACTTTTGTATTAAGTATGAGACAATAGGCCCCCCGAGGAGGGCTCGGGGGCTGCCATCTCTTATCTATGAATGAAAATATCATGCTTATGACTTTGTCATTTCATTTACTTGTTCCGTCCGGCACCGGGTTCGACTAGTCGGCCCGGGGACTGGCCGACTGGAGTTATATTAGAAGTCCTACCCGCAGTCAGACAAGTAGTGTGCCGGCTCCAAAGCTTTCTCTTGCCAAAAGTTGCAGTTCGAAGAACCGGCTGTCCGACTGGCAAGAGCTAAAGGCAGGAACGGGCGCCCACATGAAAAAAGGCAAGGGACTAACGGACTAATATAACAAAAGCCGGTTTTTCTCCCACCGCCGAATGGCTACCAGAGTAGCCGGCCGACCGGTTTCCATTCACTTCACTTCAATCCAAGAAAGCTCAAGTACTTGCCTCCCCAAAGAGGGAAGGTGGGAAAGGAAAAAGCCTAAGGATAAAAAGCATACGCGAATGGAAACCAAACATGCACGTAATAATATTTACATAAAAGACCTCCGAGAGGCCAGCATTCAACATAGTTTGGATACACCCCCAGTGGGTGGAATTGCGAAAACTTAATGAAGATTGTTCAAAAGACAACAAGCAGGAAAAATAAGGACGGCAGGTCAAGCCGGCGGAGCGCCGACGAGCCGGGCTGGTTGGCGGAGACAGTTGTGCCGGCTAAAGGAGCGGCCGGCTGGCGAACCTCGGCTTGGTCACCGCCTCCCGCAGAAGGCGCGCTTCCACGCGCCTCGTTGCTGGAGGCACGGTCGGCCTGAGGTCGGCCGGTTGTTCCACCAGCCGGCTCGACGTCTTCGCCGTCCTCCTCCTCGTCATCCTCGCCCTCATTGCTGGAGGCGATCTCCTCCGCCGAGTCCTCGCCCACCGCCGGGTTCAGCCCGAACCACTCATCCGGCTGGGCAACACTGTCATCATCGATCTCGGGTGCAAAAACGCTGATGTCGGTGCACTCGGCGATCGTTGAAGCCCGCTGGGCGATAGCCGGCCTCACCTCTTCCAGCTCCGCGTCGGCCTCCATCCGCCAAGTGCGCAGCTGGTCCAGGCTCAGCCCTAGGTACCAAGCCCGAACGAACTCCAACGCCCGCTCGGCTCCGAGGCGGGCCGCCGACGCCTTCCAAGCCTCAAAGCGACCAACTGCGACCTCCAGCCAGTCGGCAGTCCGGCTTGGGGTGCGGGGGATCGTCTCGCCGGGCCAGAGGGTGGCCAACACTTGCGCCCCGGCACGTTGGAGCCGGCGAAGCATCCGATGAGCCGGCTGCAACCGTGCCTGGACAGCCAAGAGCTGCTCCTCAAGCGTCCAGTTCGCATCCGGCACGATGTTGGCCCCCGCCTGACGGCGCGCCTCGCGATGGGCCTCGATGCTTTGGGCGGCAAAGGCGGAGTAGCCGGGGAAGTAGTCTGCACCAAAAAAACAAGCAGCAGCTCAAGTTAAGCCAAAGACGGCAAGGAGCAGGAGAGGGGCGAGGAAGGCGGCTTACCGTCGATCAAATCCTCGATCTGGCCGAAGCCTTCATCCAGGGCTCGCCGGGTCTCAGCCCAGCTCACCGCCTCGGTCTCATACTCTGCCTTCAGGGCGGCTTCGCTATCCTGCGCCGCCTGTAGGGCCGCCTTGTGGCTCTTATCCTAGTCAGCCAGCTTCTTGGCCAGGCGATCACGCTCCTTGACCAAGGCAGCGTACTCGGCATCCTTGGTATGAAGGGCGGCCTTCGCTTCGCCGAGCTCCTTCCTCAAGTCGGCGTTGGCCCCTGAAGACAAAGAAAAAGAAAAACCAATAAGAAAAGAGTCGTCAAGAAAGATCCGACCCGACTGCTCAGCAGTCGGCCTGAATCTCGGGGACTACACCCAGTGGGTGCGCTGACGCGCCCCCACAGGAGACAGACAAGATCGAGTACTTACTTCGGCTGTCGGCCCGGTCGTCGGTCCTCCGACTCAACTCCTGAGCCCGAGAGTTGAAGGCGGCAGCACGGAGGTTGTGATATTCCTGGAAGTTCAGACAAGAGACAAAAATAAGGTAGCCATCAAGAAAGATCCGACCCGACTGCGCAGCAGTCGGCCCGAATCTCGGGGACTACACCCAGTGGGTGCGCTGACGCGCCCCCACGGAAGAAATTAAGAGAGCAAAGCGGCCAAGAATGAAGGACTCACCCGGATGGTGGCTCGCGTCGACAGGAACTCCTGGGTGAACTGTTGCAGCAGGGCGGCCTGAGCTTGCAGCCGGCTCCGGACCCCTTGAGCCGCCACATTCAGCTTGCCAGTCCCCCCGCTGGGAGTCCACTCGGACGTGGCGGTGCTGGCCGCCTCCAGATCTTCCGCCGACTGGCCTGCGCCCGCGACTCGGCGCAACTCCGGCGGAGCAGCGCCTCCCCCTGCGCGCCGGCCCGTCGCTGGCTGCACCTCAAGGCCGGCTCTGTTCCCCGGCTCACCCCCGGTCGGCCCCTCTGGCGCCGCTGACGATTGGCCGCCTTGGGCCACTCCGGTTGGCGCTGCTGGCGGTGCTTTCCTCGCAAAGGCCACGGGGTCCTCCCCCCTCTCCATCAGCGGCGGGTCTTGGACGATCTCCTCTGCCAAGGGCAATGGGGTGTCGGGGGCCACGGCTCGGAGGGGAATGGCGAGCAGCGGAGGCTGGTTGCACGAACCCTCCGCCTCCGTCTCCGCGGTCGCCGCCTCCATCTGGGCCTTGGCTGCCACGTCGGCCTGCTCCCTCGCCGCCTGGGCGGCCGCTTTCTCCGCTGCCTCGCGCTCCTCCCGCGCTTCACGGGCGTTCCGCTTTGTGGCCTCCCTGAGGTCGGCGCGGGGGTCCACGCGGCGGGAGCTTGAAGAACCTCCAGCCGGCCAAACTACGGAGCCGCTCGGACCATGCTCAGGGGAAAGCGGCGCCCTGTCCAGCAAGCGGAAGAAATTAAGAAGAATGCTCGAACAGGAAGAGAATGATGTAGAGCATGCGACAAGGCAATTGACGACTTACACTGAGACCGCCTGAGGCTGCTTCACCGCCTTGCGGAAGCGGGCCGCTTTTGCAGCCGCCTCATCTCGCTTGGTTACCGCGGTGGAGGCTTTGGACTTCTTCGGCCGACTGCCGAAGAGGCCTGAAGCGGCCCCGTGCTTCTGTGCACCGCCGCCGGCAGCCGGCGCGATGGACGAGCTCGCGCCCTGATGGTCGGCCGCCGGCTGGCGACGCGGGGCGACTTCGGTTTCGAAATCATCCGGCCAGTCCTCGAAGCTGGCGGTGAGCCTTGTGCCCCCGGGCTCGGCGTCGTCCCCCACGACGGCGTCTTCCATGGCGGCCGCCCTCAAGTCCGGGTCGTCGACGTCGTCCGCCGTGCGGTCGGGGGCGTACTGGCGTTCTATCCCCGCCGCCCCGGTCGTCGGTGGGAGAAGAGGGTTCTGCTAAGAAGAACCGACTGATCAGAAGCCGGCCATCGTGAAGCCGGCCACCAACAAGAACAAGAAAAGGAAAACTTACCACGGGCGGAGGATTGGTGCGAGAGTACGGCGCCTTGCCGTATCGCCAGTCCTCGGCGAGCTTGCAATTGGAGATGTAGTTTACCATGTACGATACCTCCGCATGAGGCATCTCCCTGGTGCTCAGCCGGCATGGGTCGAACCGTCCGCTCATCTAGCACATCATGTGGGGCCGGCTTTGGAGAGGAGATATCCGGCGCTCCACGAAGGCGGCCACCAAATCGGCCCCGCTCAGACCTTCCGACTGGATCATCACCCGAAGCCGGGAGACGGCAGCATTCCCGGCCTGAGACAGTGACCGGGACCGGAAACTCCATGAGGGCTGCCTCCCAGCCGGCGGGCCGGCTACGTAAGCCGGCAGGTTGACGTGGTCTCCTTGCTCGGCGACGTTCTTCACGTAGAAGTATGACTTCTGCTAGATCTTCACCGACTTGATCAGGGGGATGGGCGGGAACGGGTTGTTCTCGCCCGCCCTCCTCATGGCGATGAAGGCCCCGCAGGGGCGGGCACGCCGGCGACGACAGTGCCGAGTTTGCTCTGGAAGAACTCCCCCCAGAGCTCCAGCGTGGGGAGCAGCCCCAAGAAGCCTTCGCAGAGGGAGACGAAGGCCGACAGTAGCATCACCGCATTGGGCGTGAGGTGATGCGGCTGAAGGTTGTAGAACTCGAGGAAGGAGCGTAGAAATCCGCTCGCCAGAAGGCCGAAGCCGCGTAGGAAGTGCGAGCGGAAGACGACCCGCTCGCCCTCCTCCGGTGCCGACGAGATCTCCGTCTCCGGCGCCAGGCGGACCCGCACGAGGTTGGCGTCGGGCAGGCGCCGAGTCTGGCGGAGGAACGCAACATGGTCCTCATGGACGTTGGAGCTGTCCCATGAGCTCGACAGCGCCATGGAAGCAAGACGATGTGGCGGCGTGGCGGCGCTGAGACGGGAGGTTGCGGCGGCAACGAGAGGAAGAGAGGAGGACGAGAAGGGGCGGAGCGAGAGAGAGCGTGCGAACCTCTGTCGCTCCCCCTCCTCCCCCTACTTATAGGCCCGCGTGGCGGAACCGAGGAGGCGCGGCGTGGGGAAGTGTGGGGATCGATCGTGCCCACTCCCCCACGTCCCGCGATTACTGTGCCATGATGGCGGAACAAAACCGCCGCGGGAAGGCGAGCGGTCCATGTGGGCCACGGAAGATCCGCGCTCGGACCGAGGCCTGCGAGTGGCGGGCCCGGACCTGCGGCGACGTCCCGTCGCGCGCGTGCGTTGGCAGGATTTCCTCGCCACGTGGTCCGCGTTCCCGCCTACGAGAACCGGAGCTCTCTGAAGTCGGCGTGCACAAGCAAAGCCGGCTCTTCAGGATAGGAAGCTGACCAAGCTTCTCGTCCCTCTGTCCGCCTCGAAGCTCAATCAGCTTCGGGGACTACTGTCGGAGTAAATAGCCATGGGTAGCCTAGCCGGCCTCCCCTGGCCCTTCTGAAAAAATTACGAGCCCGACCGGCTCTCGAGAATCCAAGACGTGGGGCTGCCTTCCCCTTGCTGGCTGCCACCCAGGCCAGCTCGAAGAAGGCGGCCCGACTTTACCCCTCATGAAGAAAACCATGGGAGGCCGACTCGAAGAAGCTGGCTCCAAGATGCCGACTCCAAGAAGCCGGCCATGAGGAGGCCGACTCCAAGAAGCTAGCTCCCATAAAGCGGTCGAGACCGTACCCTCAAAGTTTGCATCCACCTAGCGGCGATGAGTCGGGGCGTGGCTACAGTAAAGCCTGCCACCCCCGAATCCCGGAGCACGCCTGGCACAGTGCACCGTACGGAGTGGCCATGACCCATCCGGCGCGGCACTGTTGCCATGTTGACCCTAATGTCATCCACGACGGGCTATCAGTACGGCCCACAGGCGGTGGGCCCACCCGAAGGCGGCCTGGCCTCCCCCAGTCGGCCCGAGACGGGGCCGGCTCCCCGCAGCCGGCTCGCTTCCCCCCTCGAAGAAGACGCCCCATTAAGGAGACAAGACGCGGTAAGGCTACGGTAATCGCCCGCCGGACGGCAGCACTGTAGCCACACTTACCTCGACGAAGCCCTCGTCATCAGGATGAGGCAACAGTAACCAGCCATCGACAAGACCCTTGGCAGTGGGGCCTGCCTGTTGCCAAGGAGTTGGTAGCCGGCGGGCCCCAGCAGTCGGCGCAGAAGCCGGCGAGCGCGGTCACAGACGGTTGGGCCCCGCGCCCAGTCGGATTACCAATGTACCCCCGGGGGGTAGGCCTATATAAACCCCCTGGGGCACCCATGCAAAGGGTTCGACCCTCAGCTAGATCTAGACACACACAAGGAGGGGAAGCAAGCCAGTCGTGCCCTTCTTCCTCCTCCCACCGAACAGCTCAAGGAGCATTGTGTAGCTACTTGTTCATCTAGTGATCATGCGGAGACCCCGCAGAGCAGCAGTAGGGGTGTTATCTCTACGGAGAGCCCTGAAGCTGGGTAAGATTCGCCGGCGTGCATGTCTTCGCCTCCTCCCGTTTCCAGGCACCGGCGACGTCTTACTGGCTCCCACAATGATAAGCCACCCGTTGCCATATGTCGCACCTACCACCCGACAGTTACCATCCGGCCTAGACGCACAGTTCGGGACCCCCTACCCGAGATCCGCTAGTTTTGACGTCGACATTGGTGCTTTCATTGAGAGTTCCTCTGTGTCGTCGCCATTAGGCTTGATGGCTCCTTCTGTCATCGATAGCGATGCGGTCCAGGGTGAGACTTTTCTCCCCGGATAGATCTTCGTACTCGGCGGCTTTGCACTGCGGGCTAATTCGCTTGGCCATCTGGAGCAGATTGAAAGCTACGCTCCTGGCCATCAGGTCATATTTGGAAGTTTGGATTACACGGCCAATATCCGTGGGGACTTGATCTTCGACGGATTCGAGCCACAGCAGGGCGCGCCGCACTGTCGCGATGGGTATGACCTAGCTCTGCCACCGGACGGTACTCCAGAGGCCACGCCCGCATCAGCTCCGACCCTTAGATCGGAGCTAACTGCGCCAATCAAGGACGGGTGGCTAGACCACCTCAGGGGCTGCAGTCTCGACGGCGATCGAGCCAAACACCAGCATAATCCTCTGCATGACCCGTGACTCCAAGGTGCCGGACTCTCTTCCAGACCCCGAACCATACGCGCCCCTACCAATCGAATCCAATTGGGCGCCGATCATGGAGTTCACCGCCGCGGGTATCTTTCAGCACTCGTCTTTCGGCAATATTCTGAATTCACTAAGGTCTCTCTCTTTGTCAGGAGAGCCCTGGCCGGATTATGGCCAACAGGATTGGGATGCGGACGACGAAGAAATTTGATGCCCACCCACCACCCACTTTGTAGCCACTGTCGAGGATTTAACCGACATGCTCGACTTTGACTCCGCAGACATCGATGATATGGACAACGATGCGGGAGGCGAAGATGAACCACCGCCCATAGGGCACCGGACGTCCACTTCATCATATGACGTATACATGGTGGACACACCAAAAGAAAACGACGACGAGGAACGGAAGGACGCACCGAAGGCTTGTTCCCTCGAGAAGCAGTCATAGCAGTGGCGCAAGCGCCGCCCCAAATCCTGTCTCGCCAGAAATAACGACCACATAGACCCAGTGTTGGAGCAGGGCGAACCGCTGCCGGACCATGGCAATACGAGAATCAAGCCGAACAAGCCAATTCTGTCAAAGATAATAGTCCGGACGACACAATGCCGGACAGGCACCCGGAGCAGCAGAATGCCCGTCAAAGGCTTGTTGCCACCGCGAGGAGTCTAAAAAAGCAGAAGCAAGGGCTCAAGGCTGCGCAGGACACACTCGAAATCAGATGGAGTAAAGTACCCAACACAGCAGCGAAGTACGGCGACAATCGCCCCACCAAGAGCTACCCAAATCGGAAGTTGCTACCTAAATTCGATGAGGAGGCTTCAGACCCCTCACAACCAAAAGTCAAAATAGCCACCTGGCCGGATAGACGACCTCACGGCCAACATAGAGCGGCAAACAATGCCACTCACAAGACAATACGCAATTCACGCGGGGGCTTGCACCAAAAGAACAGCGCAACCAGATCCATCTATGGACCACGCAAGCACGCCCCAACATACGATATAACATCCGAACAATGCGGTACACCCATATACAGGGGTGCTGCACACCCCCTATGTTTCACCGATGAGGTGCTGGATCATGAATTTTCAAAAGGATTCAAACCTGTAAACATAGAGGCATACGACGGAACAACAGACCCTGGGTTCTGGATCGAGGACTATATCCTCCACATCCATATGGCTCGAGGAGATGATCTCCACGCCATCAAGTACTTACCACTCAAACTCAAAGGGCCAGCTCGTCATTGGCTTAAAGGCCTCCCCGAAAACTCCATTGGAAGCTGGGCAGAGCTTGAAGACGCTTTTTGGGCAAACTTTCAAGGGACTTATGTCCGACCTCCGGACGCGGATGATTTGAGTCATATAACTCAACAGCCCGGAGAGTCAGCCCGAAAGCTTTGGAACATGTTTCTTACTAAAAAGAACCAAATTGTCGACTGCCCGGACGCCAAAGCCTTGGCAGCTTTCAAGCACAGCATCCGTGACGAATGGCTTGCCCGACACCTCGGCCAAGAAAAACCGAGAACAATGGTAGCATTAACAAGCCTCATGACCCACTTTTGTGCGGGTGAAGACAGTTGGCTATCCTGATGCAGCACCAGCAACCCCTGTACATCTGAAGTTAAAGATGAAAACGAGAAACCACGGCGCAATAGCAGTAACAAACGCCGAAACAAAGGAGACAGCACGAAGAGCACGGCAGTAAACGCCGGATTCAAAAGCTCTCGGCCAGGACAGAAGCCGCCCTCTAAAGGCGCCAGAGACAAACTGTCTAGCCTGAATAAAATTCTGGACCAAATATGTCAGGTCCATAACACCCCTGGCAAACCAGCCAATCATACCCACAGAGAATGTTGGGTCTTCAAGCAGTCCGGCAAGCTCAACACCGTACACAAGGGGGAGGATACACCAAGCGAAGATGAAGATGAGCCTCTCAAGGGAGACGCTAGGGAACAAAAGAAATTTCCACCAGAAGTCAAAACAGTAAACGTGTTACACGTGATCAATGGAAGAAACAAAATGGGACTCCCAGAAAAATACGCCCGAAGGCTTATCACCGCAGAGTTCTGCCACTGGTCGTCTCAACCGATCACTTTCGACCATCATGATTACTCAGCAAGTATCCGACGTGTAGGATGGGCTGCCCTGGTATTAGACCCAATAATTGACGGATACCGCTTCGCACGAGTCCTGATGGATGGTGGCAGCAGCCTAAACCTGATATACCAGGATACAATCCGTGAAATGGGGATAGACCCAACAAAAATTCGCCATAGCAATATTACTTTTAAAGGAGTAACGCCAGGCCCAGGGGCTCGTTGCACGGGCTCCCTGCTACTAAAAGTTATATTCGGCTTCCCCGATAACTTCCGTAGCGAACATCTAACCTTCCACATCGCTCCGTTCCAAAGTGGCTATCAAGCACTACTCGGACACGAAGCTTTCGCTCGCTTTAATGTAATACCACACCACGCTTCCCTCACACTCAAGATGCCCGGTCCGCGTGGCATCATTACAGTGAACGGAAATATTAAGCAATTTCTGCACGCCGAAGAGCGTGTGGCTGCCTCGACAGCCGCACACTAAACACGGCCTCACCAACTAAAACATTTAGCAGGTCGTCACGACCTCGGACACGGTTAGATGAGTCCGGTGCAGCTATATGCAATTTATACCGGATCAATGATCACACCCCTGTTACAAATACAAGTGGCAATTCTTACTCAACCTGAATTATACATGATTTATTTACAAAACTATCTTTTTGCACGACAGCTTTTTTACCTAAGCTCCTCTCTTTTACATATAATCATCGTGCTACACCCGTCCAGGATACGGCACAACGGAGACACAGGCGCAGACATGCAGCAGGGACCCGCTCCAAGGATTCTTTTTAGATTAATACCTTGCGTAAACCTTTTTTACTATCTCTTGTTGATACATATCCACCGAATTCTCGGCACAATTGAGAAGGATGCTAATGTCTTGGCATGTGGCCATGTCAGAATAATGCATGTACCTGGACACAAGGGGCTTCTTACAAGCGGCACTATTTCAGCCTGGTTTATACCATAAAGACCGAATACCTTAGGGAGTGTTCGGCATCGCGAGTTTGGCCTTATATGCATCAGCTCTGAATCATTGTCTTTGGTCAAATGTTGGGTTTGCCCGGCTCTTGTGTTTTGGTGCCTTAAGTTCCGCTTTACCGACTAAGGTAGCACTAGGAGAACTACTGCGATTGTGCCCTGGTTCATCCGGACGAGCGCCTCAGTAGAGAAAGCCGAAAATTGACTGTCATGATATAGCGTGAGACTGGTCAACCACTCGATGACCTATCGGAATGTTAGAATTCCTCCGCCTTAATGAAGGGCCGTTTTTCGGCGAGGCATATACGCACCCCGTGATCGGGAGAGTGCGGAGCCACCAGGGGCTATCTAGTAGCCCCACTGTCAAACTCCTATGGCTAAGTGAAAGTGTTCAAGCATTATAGTCCGGTTGCCTCGGTCGCTGCGCTATCACCTCCTTATCAGGACCAAGACGTTGGATTAAGTGTGAACACGCGTTTTTTGCGAGCACCTCCGCATTATATGCGTGGGGGTTGAAGCCAACGGCTGCAATCTTTCAGGTTATACACATGTATACATAAACAGCCGCACAGGAGGCATCATACTACTTTCAGGCAAAAGTATAAACATAGCCTTTTAAAAACTCCATAAAAGCATTATGTTTACAATGAGAATACATATCACTCAAACATAATATTTTTCGAGCACTGGGCCTCTATCAAACGAGCACCCTCGAGAACTTCCTCGAAATAGTGTTCAGCAGCAACACGGCCTATGGCCGAAACCTGGGCCGCAACAGTGGTAGCGTCCATCTCCGCCAAGTATGCTTTAACACGGGCAAGGGCCATCCGCGAGCCTTGTATGCACGCTGACCTCTTCATCGCATTAATGCGCGGCACCGCATCAAGGAACTGCTGCACTAAGCTGAAATAGCTGTTCGGCTTTGGTCTTTCCGGCCATAGCTGATCCACAACAAACCTCATGGCGAGTCCGGACAACCTATTTAGTTCGGCCCATTCGGCTAGCTGGCCAGTCAATGAAAGCGGACGTTCTGGAACATGGAATTGCGTCCAGAACAGCTTGTCCACTTCACGATCTATCGGGCCTTGGAAGTACTTGGCCGCATCGGCAGCACTCGCCGCCAAATCCATATACACATTTGCCGAACTCCATATCCGATCCAGAGGGGCATACCGAGGATCTCCGAACTTCCTTTGTAACATGAAGGGTTTCCCAGCCGCAATATCCCCGGCTTCCCGCAGCTCCTCCTTCTTCGCTCTCATAGCAGAATGGGTGTCTTTATCCGCCGCCACGGCCTTCTCAAGGTCCGTTGCCTTCGCTCGGTTCTCTTTCTCAAGAACCCGGCAACGGTCAGCAGTGTCTTTCAATTCTACAGCCATCTTCGCCATCTTCTCCTGGCTCTCGCAAGCAGCCGCATTACTAATCCTCGCTTGTTCCTTGGCTCGCGAAAGTTCCGCCCGCAAGGCTTCCACGGTGGCAGCTCCATCTGCAGTCACAACATATTAAAGATACTGGCATTATGCTTCTCTTACTATGTGGTGTTCACCGGATAATAACACTTACCCCATGCCTCGTCAAGCCTCTTGTTAACAAGCTCGATGTCGGCGTCTGCCGCATCCAGTTGCCGTTTTAATTGGGAAAACTCCCTAGTTTGGCTAGCCACCGGAGCTCCCACCACCTGCATATAAAGGCAGTTTGGTTATTGACTGGGAATATGATCCTCTGCTCGCCGCCGTTCTCAACGACAACCAGAGTCTCAGGGGCTACTATAACATGTGCAGTACTATCACATATTATCTCACATACCTCAAAGCCTGTCAATAGACTCATAAAGGCTTCATGTAATCCGCTTTCAGCGGACGAGATTTTCTCCATCACCGTACCCATCAGCGTACGGTGCTCTTCTGAGATGGCCGCTCGCCCCACCAACTCCCTCAAAATGTCCAACCGCACAATAGACGGTGTCGGACTCTTTCATATGCTCTCTTCGGGAGCCGGACACTGGGGACTTTGGGGGTCTACGGGATTATCTTCTGGCCTCACCGGATCTGGAGAGGCCCTCCGCGACGACACTTCGGGGTCGCCCGCTTCTGGAGCGAAGGAGTCCGGGGGAGGCGTTTCGCTCTCCATCATCTCTGGAAGAAGATCCCCTGAAGACGGGCTCATTTGCGAGGGGCTGAGGCCCGCACTGCAAGATAGATGTGGTGGTTATTTTCTCGGAGGAAAAAGATAGCATACCCTTACTACTGAAATATTTTGGATCACTTATGACTCATTGGAGGGCTGATCCCCCGCGGACTGTGTGCGGCAAAAGCAACCCCCAAGGCAGGACCCTCAGTAGGAGACCTTTTCTCCCGTTTGGAGGCTTCAGCTTCCGGATCCTCGGAAGCAGTCCTTTTCCTTCCCCGATCGTCCTCCTTCTTGGAGACACTCGTTCCCTCAGTTGAAGCGGATGGCGATGGGGGCCCGCGTCCGCCCATATTATCTCCCTCGGTATCTTCCTTCAAGGGCTCCGGGCAAGGTGCAACCTCGAGCATCTTCTCCAATACCGGATTTTCCAAACCCTCAGGGAGGGGGGCCAAACACCGAATCATCTTCGCCTTTGTTAGCCAGTCCTGGTCAAAAAGCAAACTCTCAGAAATAACTTCGAATAAAAGACAGCGTGTTCGGCTAGGGGATTTCTTACTTGTTCGGCGGCGCGGTTACTGCTCAGGCCCACGTCCTCGGTGATATCCGGGCATTCCACTTGAGGTCCGAAGAATGACTTGTACATCTCCTCGTGCATCAGGCCGAGGAAACTTTGAATGGCACGTGGTCCCTCTGGGTTGAACTCCCACAAGCGCAGGGGCCGGCGTTTGCAAGGCTGGACTTGATGAACCAGCATAACTTGTATTACCGCAACCAAATTAAAATCTCCCTCGAAGAGATCTCTGATGTGGCTTTGCAGTATAGGCACGTCCTTGGCTGGGCCCCAGCTCAGGCCCCTGCTAATCCATGACATCAGTTGTGGTGGGGGGCCCGGGCGGAAAGCGGGGGCAGCCGCCCACTTGGCACTTCTGGGAGCCGTGACATAGAACCACTCCCGTTGCCATAATTCGGATACCTCTGGAAAGGAACCTTTCGGCCATGGAGCTCCTACCATCTTGCCTATTGATGCACCTCCGCACGCTGCATGCCGCCCCTCGATCACCTTCGGTTGTACTTCAAAGGTCTTGAGCCACAGGCCGAAGTGAGGGGTCACACGGAGGAAGGCCTCACACACGACAATAAATGTCATGATGTGGAGAAAGGAGTCTGGAGCTAGGTCGTGGAAATCGAGCCCGTAATAGAACATCAAGCCCCTGACAAAGGGATCCAGAGTGAGGCCTAGACCTCGGAGGAAGTGGGAGACGAACACAACGTTCTCGTTGGGTTCGGGAGCAGGGACGACCTGCCCTCGAGCAGGCAGCCGATGCGAAACCTTAGCGGTCAGGTATCTGGCCTCCCTGAACTTCTTAATGTCCTCTTCCATCACGGAGGAGGGCATCCATCGGCCTTGAAGGCTGGATCCGGACATGATTGAAGATTCGGAGCACCTAACCTGGGCTTTGGGTGTTAGAACTCGAGGCGGGGGAAGGGTTTGGTTGAGCATGAGAGGGAAAAAGCGAAAACCTTGTCCCCTTATAAAGAGGGTCAATATCAAGCGTCCTCTCTATAGCCATTTTGGACTTAGCTATAATCTAGGAGTCCTAGACACGGTTGGGTTACCCATGAACCACATTAATGAGAATCCCGTAATCAGGGGAACACGATCTCCGCTTTGGCAAGACGTGTCAAGAAACCGCCTCGCATTATGTGTGGAGTTGGTTAAGAGAAACGGTTCGAATGATCGCGGGGCCATGACGTAACGTCATGTTGCCAAAACAAGCTAGCGGATTAGATCTGCGAAAACATTATTCTCTCTACGGTGGAATGTGGAACTTATTTTGCAGGGTCGGACACTATCCTCGTATTCAAATTCTTCTGTGATGTATTCGAAGAAGGAACCCGCCTTGCAATGCCGAAGACAACTGCGCGCCAGACTCATCGTCATTGAAGCCTGGTTCAGGGGCTACTGAGGGAGTCCTGGATTAGGGGGTCTTCGGACAGACGGACTATCTCCATTGGTCAGATTGTTAGACTATGAAGATACAAGATTGAAGACTTCGTCTCGTGTCCGGATGGAACTCTACTTGGCGTGGAAGGCAAGCTAGGCAATACGTATATGGATATCTCCTCCTTTGTAACCGACCTTGTGTAACCCTAACCCTCTCCAGTGTCTATATAAACCAGAGGATTTTAGTCCGTAGGACGACAATCACAACATACAATCATATCGTAGGCTAGCTTCTAGGGTTTAGCCTCTCTGATCTCGTGGTAGATCCACTCTTGTAACACCCATATCTTCAATATTAATCAAGCAGGACGTAGGGTTTTACCTTCATCGAGAGGGCCCGAACCTGGGTAAAACTTCGTGTCCCTTGCCTCCTGTTACCATTTAGCCTAGACGCACAGTTCGGGACCCCCTACCCGAGATCCGCCGGTTTTGACACCGACAATCGTCAAGCTAGTTTTCATCACGTTCATATGATTCGCGTTCAGTACTTTGATAATTTGATATGTGGGTGAACCGGTGCTTGGGTACTTCCCTTCCTTGGACAAGCATCCCACTTATGATTAACCCCTATTGCAAGCATCCGCAACTACAACAGAAGTATTAAAGTAAACCTAACCATAGCATGAAACATATGGATCCAAATCATCCCCTTACGAAGCAACACATAAACGGTTTAAGCTTCTGTCACTCTAGCAACCCATCATCTACTTATTACTTCCCAATGCCTTCCTCTAGGCCCAAACAATGGTGAAGTGTCATGTAGTCGACGTTCACATGACACCACTAGAGGAAAGACAACATACATCTCATCAAAATATAAAATGAATACCAAATTCACATGACTACTTATAGCAAGACTTCTCCCATGTCCTCAGGAACAAACGTAACTACTCACAAATCATATTCATGTTCATAATTAGAGGGGTATTAATATGCATAAGGGATCTGAACATATAATCTTCCACCGAATAAACCAACTAGCATCAACTACAAAGAGTAATCAACACTACTAGCAACCCACAGGTACCAATCTGAGGCTTTGGGACAAAGATTGGATACAAGAGATGAACTAGGGTTTGAGATGAGATGGTGTTGGTGAAGATGTTGATGGAGATTGACCCCCTCCCGATGAGAGGATCGATGGTGATGATTTCCCCCTCCCAGAGGGAAGTTTCCCCGGCAGAACAGCTCCACCATAGCCCTAGGTTGGTTCCGCCAAGGTTCCGCCTTGTGGCGGCGGAGTTTCGTCCCGTGAGCTTGCTTATGATTTTTTTCCGCGACGAAGGACCTCATATAGCCAAAGATGGGAATCAGAGGGTTTCCAGGGGTCCCACGAGGCAGGGGGCGCGCATAGGGGGGTAGGGCGCGCCCTCCACCCTCGTGGATGGTGGGTGGCCCCCCTCTGGTACTTCTTTCGCCCAATATTTTTTATATATTCTGAAACTTGCTCCCGTGAAGTTTCAGGACTTCTGGAGTTGTGCAGAATAGGTCTCTAATATTTGCTCCTTTTCCAGCCTAGAATTCCAGCTGTTGGCATTCTCCCTCTTCATGTAAACCTTGTAAAATAAGAGAGAATAGGCATAAGTATTGTGACATAATGTGTAATAACAACCCATAATGCGATAAATATCGATATAAAAGCATGATGCAAAATGGATGTATCAACTCCCCCAAGCTTAGACCTCACTTGTCTTCAAGTGAAAGCCGATATCGATAAATATGTACACATGTGTAGAGATAGAGGTGTCGATAAAATAAAATACGGACATGAGGGCATCATGATCATTCTTATAACAGCAACATATATAAATATTGTCATATGATTTCTTATGCTAAAGTAACAATTCATTCACAATTTCAGGTATGAATCATAAACTTCATTGAGACCCAACAAACTATAATATCAGTCATTGAAGCAATTTCAATTTATCATAACATCAGAAAGAGTCAATATAAGAGCTTTTCAGCAAGTCCACATACTCAACTATCATTTAGTCTTTCACAATTGCTAACACTCATGCGATATTTATGGTTATGAAGTTTTAATTGGACACAGAGAAAGGTAGGGCTTATTGTTTTGCCTCCCAACCTTTTACCTCAAGGGTAATGTCAACAATAATAGTCCATGAAAACTCATATCCAATTAACTATATATATTAGGATCTTTCCAACACATTGTGCTTGCCGAAGGATAAAATGTAAAAAGGAAAGGTGAAGATCACCGGGACTCTTGCATGAAGTATAAGACAAGAATAAAATATAGGCCCTTCGTAGAGGGAAGCAAAGATTGTCATGTGCTTTTGTGGTTGGATGCGCAAAATCTTAATGCAAAAGAACGTCACTTTATATTGCCACTTGTGATATTTACCTTTATTATGCAGTCTGTCGCTTTTATTTCTTCCACATCACAAGATTGTATAAAGCTTATTTTCTCCACACTAATAAATCATACATATTTAGAGAGCAATTTTTATTGCTTGCAATGATGACAACTTACTTGAAAGATCTTACTCAATCCATAGGTACATATGGTGGACTCTCAGGACAAAACTGGGTTTAAGGATATTTGGAAGCACAAGTAGTATCTGTACTTGGTGCAAAGAATTTGGCTAGCATGAGAGGCAAAGGCAAGCTCAACATGTTGGATGAACCATCACAATATAATTTATCTCAGATGTTAGAAAACATAACCCATTACGTTGTCTTCCTTGTCCAACATCAACTCTTTAGCACGTCATATTTTAATGAGTGCTCACAATCATAAAAGATGTCCAAGATAGTATATTTATATGTGAAAACCTCTCTTTCTTAATTACTTCCTATTAATTGCAACGATGACCAAAACTATGTTTGTCAATTCTCAACAACTTTTATTCATCATACTCTTTATATGTGAAGTCAAGATCATAGCAAGATAATCAAGCCCTTGACTCAACACTAATCTTTATTATATATATAGCTCACGGACTCGATTACATAGAAGGATCATAAAGAAAAACTCAAAACTAGATCATACTAAAACTTTATTCTACTAGATCAAGATATTACCAAAAGAATCGAACTAAGAAAACGGTAAAGATAAAAGTGATGGTGATACGATACCGGGGCACTCCCCCAAGCTTGGCAGTTGCCAAGGGTAGTGCCCATACCCATGTGTTTATGTCCCCTTCCTCGGAGGTAGTGATCATGGAGTTGTTGATGATGTAGGCTTGTCGTCCATCTTCCAAGGCATAGGCTCACCATCATAGAAGGATGATCGAGTCTCCGGGATCCTTGAATCTACAGCCAAACTCATCCTCTTGAATATATATTCATACTCACAGCTTTGATTTTGCAGGTCATAGATCTGGACTTGAAGATGCTCGATTTTCTCGTGAAGCTTGAAGATGGTCTCTCCGATGTTTCTGGCATCTAGCTTGGCGGTGTTGGTCAACTCCATGATCATTATGTGGTTGGTGTGAAGTCCACGTTCCACCATCTCCTGGCACTTGAAAACTTGTTGCTCCATTGCTTCGAGTCTTGTATCCACGCTTCCGGTCCTCCTTGGTCCCTCAACATCACAGATGTGCAGCAACCCCTCACGCATCTCAGTGGTTCGAGTGTGTTGCAGCACCTCTGCGAGGTAGGGTTGATGACCTTCTCGAAGAACTTGTCCTTGGTGGCACTTGGAGACGTCATGGTGATCTAGATCTGTCAGAAAAACAACTCGAAACAAAGACAGAGGATATTTGTGTGATACGGTGGTCAAAACCTTTGGGAGATTATATAATGAATTTTTACCAACCAAAAGAAGTATCATGCAAGAAAACGGAGTCCGGAGAGTACACAAGGTGCCCACGAGGCAGGGGGTGCACCCAGGGGGTAGGGTGCGGCCTCCACCCTCGAGGACGCCTCGTGTCCTTCCCAAACTGCTTCTTATTTTCCTATTTTCTTAAATATTCCAAAACAGAGAAAAGTTGCTATTAGAACTGTTTTGGAGTCGGTTTACTTACCGTACCTCATACCTCTTCCTTTTTGAGGTCTGGAACGTTCTGGAAAGTGTCCCTTATGTATTCCTCCGGGGTTACGGCTTCAATAACATTAGTTTCAACATTTATGGGATTACCTGAGATATAATGTTTGATTCTTTGACTGTTCACCACCCTCGGATTTGTGCCTTCAAAGTTGTTGATTTTTATGGCACCGGAACAATAGACCTCCTCAATGATGTAAGGGCCTTCCCATTTAGAAAGTAGTTTGCCTGCAAAAAATCTTAAATGGGAGTTGTATAACAATACATAATCACCTACATTAAACTCACGTTTTTGTATCCTTTTGTCATGCCACCTTTTAACTTTTTCTTTAAACAATTTGGCATTCTCATAGGCCTGGGTTCTCCATTCATCAAGTGAACTAATGTCAAAAAGCCTCTTCTCACCGGCAAGTTTGAAATCATAATTGAGCTCTTTAATGGCCCAATATGCCTTATGTTCTAGTTCGAGACATAAGTGACATGCTTTTCCATATACCATCTTATACGGAGACATACCCATAGGATTTTTATATGCAGTTCTATAAGCCCATAATGCATCATCAAGTTTCTTAGACCAATTCTTTCTAGATCTATTAACAGTCTTTTGCAAAATTAATTTAAGCTCTCTATTGCTCAATTCCACTTGACCACTAGACTGTGGGTGATACGGAGATGCAATTCTATGATTAACATCATACGTAGCAAGCATTTTACGAAAGGCACCATGAATAAAATGTGAACCACCATCAGTCATTAAGTATCTAGGGACTCCAAACCTCGGAAAAATAACTTCTTTAAGCATCTTAATAGAGGTGTTATGATCAGCACTACTAGTTGGAATAGCTTCTACCCACTTAGTAACGTAATCAACAACAACTAAAATATGTGTATGCCCATTAGAGGAAGGAAACAGTCCCATATAATCAAAGCCCCAAACATCAAATGGTTCAATAAAAAGTGAATAATTCATAGGCATTTCTTGACGTCTACTAATATTGCCAATTCTTTGACATTCATCACAAGACAAAACAAACTTACGGGCATCCTTGAAGAGAGTACGCCAATAAAAACCGGATTGCAATACCTTATGTGCAGTTCTATCTCCAGCATGGTGTCCTCCATAAGCCTCAGAGTGACACTTGCATAGGATCTATTCCTGTTCATGCTCAGGTACACAACGTCTAATAACACCATCTACTCCTTCTTTATAAAGGTGTGGGTCATCCCAAAAGTAATGTCTTAAATCATAGAAGAGCTTTTTCTTTTGCTGGTATGTGAAACTAGGTGGTATAAATTTAGCAACAACATAATTAGCATAATCAGCATACCAGTGAGCAGTACGAGAACCATTTAGGACAGCTAGTTGTTCATCAGGAAAGCTATCATCAATAGGTAGTGGGTCATCAAGAACATTTTCTAACCTAGACAAGTTGTCTGCAACGGGGTTCTCGGCTCCCTTTCTATCAATAATATGCAAATCAAATTCTTGTAGCAAGAGAACCCATCTAATAAGTCTAGGTTTAGCATCTTTCTTTTCCATAAGATATTTAATAGCAGCATGATCAGTGTATACAGTTACTTTAGAATCAACTATATAAGGTCTGAACTTATCGCAAGCAAATACAACTGCTAAAAATTCTTTTTCAGTAGTAGCATAATTTCTCTGAGCACTGTCCAGAGTCTTACTAGCATATTGGATAACATTTAATTTCTTATCAACTCTTTGTCCTAGAACAGCCCCTATAGCATAATCACTAGCATCACACATGATTTCAAAGGGTAAATTCCAATCAGGTGGCTGAACAATAGGTGCAGAAATCAAAGCTTTCTTAAGTATTTCAAATGCTTCTACACAATCATCATCAAAGACATAAGGAACATCTTTTTGTAAGAGATTAGTCAGAGGCCTGGAGATTTTTTAGAAGTCCTTAATGAACCTCCTATAAAAACCGGCATGACCAAGGAAACTTCTTATACCTTTAATGTCCTTAGGGCACGTCATCTTTTCAATAGCATCAACTTTAGCTTTATCAACTTCAATACCTCTTTCAGAAATTTTATGCCCCAAGACAATAACTTCATTAACCACAAAGTGGCACTTCTCCCAATTCAAGACAAGATTAGTTTCTTCACATCTCTGCAAAACTCGATCAAGGTTGCTTAAGCAATCATCAAAAGAAGTTCCATAAATAGAAAAAGCATTCATGAATACCTCAAAAATCTTTTCACAGAAGTCAGATAATATAGCAGTCATACATCTTTGAAAGGTAGCAGGTGCATTGCATAAACCAAAAGGCATACGTCTCTAAGCAAAGGTACCGAAAGGGCAAGTAAAAGTGGTCTTTTCTTGATCCTCTTTTGACACATGTATTTGAGAGAAACCAGAATAACCATCTACAAAGCAAAAATGTGTATGTTTGGATAATCTTTCTAGCATTTGATCAATAAAAGTTAAAGGGTAATGATCCTTTTTAGTAGCTTTATTTAATTTGCGGAAATCAATTACCATTATATAACCTGTAACAATTCTTTGCGGGATCAGTTCATCTTTATCATTAGGAACAACAGTAATACCTCCCTTCTTAGGGACACAATGGACAGGACTTACCCACTGACTATCAGCAAAGGGATAAATTATACCTACCTCTAGAAGCTTTAGTATTTCTTTTCTTACCACTTCTTTCATCTTAGGATTTAACCATCGTTGGTGATCAACAACTGGTTTCGCATCTTTCTCCAATTTTTTTGTGCTGGCATAGAGTGGGACTATTGCCCTTAAGATCATCAAGAGTATATCCAATAGCAGCATGGTGCTTCTTCGGAGTTTTCAATAATTTCTTTTCTTCATGCTCTGAAAGGTTAGCACTAATAATAACAGGATATATATCTTTTTCATCAAGATAAGCATATTTAAGAGTATCAGCTAAAGGTTTAAGCTCAAACACGGGGTCACCCTTGGGTGGAGGAGGATCTCCAAGAATTTCAACAGGCAGGTTGTGTTTCAACATAGGCCCCTGTTTAAAGAATACTTCATCTATTTCCCTTCTTTCATTCGTAAACATATCATTTTCATGGTCTAGCAAATATTGTTCTAAAGGATCATTAGGAGGCACAGCAATAGAAGCAAGACCAATAATTTCATATTTACTAGGCAATTCTTTATCATGGGGTTGTCTACGAAATTTAGCAAAATTAAACTCATGAGACATATCCCCCAAACCAATAGAAACAATATCCTTATTGCAGTCTATCTTAGCATTAACAGTATTCAAGAAGGGTCTACCAAATATAATGGGACAAAGTCATCTTGTGGGGAACCAAGAACAAGAAAATCAGCAGGATATTTAACTTTCCCACAAAAGACTTCAACATCTCTAACAATCACAACTGGTGAAATAGTGTCTCTATTGGCAATTTTAATAGTAACATCAATTTCCTCTATCTCAGCAGGTGCAATATCATGCATAATTTATTTATATAGGGAATGAGGTATTGAACTTGCACTAGCACCCATATCACATAATCCATGATAGCAATGATCTCCTATTTTAACAGAAATAACAGGCATGCCTACAACAGGTCTATGTTTATTTTAGTATCGGGTCTAGCAATTCTAGCAGCTTCATCACAGAAGTAAATAACATGCCCATCAATATTATCGGCCAAGAGATCTTTAACCATAGCAACACTAGGTTCAACTTTAATTTGCTCAGAGGGTGTAGGTGTTCTAGTATTACTCTTATGAACCACAATTGAAGCTTTAGCATGATCCTTTATGCTAAAAGGGAAAGGTGGTTTCTGAATATAAGCAGTAGGAACAACAGGATCATTATAAGTGATAGTCTTTTCTTCAACTTTAATAGGTGCAAATACTTTTACTTCAATGGGAGGGTTATATTTAAACCACTTCTCCTTAGGGAGATGAACATGAGTAGCAAAGGATTCATAGAAAGAAGCTACTATCTCAGAGTCAAGTCCATATTTATTGCTAAATTCAAGGAAAGCATCGGTATCCATAAAAGATTTAATGCAATCAAACTTAGGTGTTATACCTGACTCCTTACCTTCGTCGAGATCCCAATCTTCAGAGTTGCGTTTAATTATTTCCAATAAATCCCATTTGAATTCAATAGTCTTCATCATAAAAGAGCCAGTACAAGAAGTATCGAGCTTGGAGCGATTATCGAGAGAAAGCCGAGCATAAAATTTTTGAATAATAATTTCTATTGAGAGCTCATGATTGGGGCATGAATATAACATTGACTTAAGCCTCCCCCAAGCTTGAGCGATGCTTTCTCCTTCGCGAGGCCAAAAATTATATATATAGTTACGATCACGATGAACAAGATGCATAGGATAAAACTTCTGATGAAATTCCAATTTCAATCGGTTGTAGTTCCATGATCCCATATCATCACATAGCCTAAACCATGTCAATGCCCTTCCCTTCAAAGATAAAGGGAAGACCTTCTTCTTGATAACATCCTCGGGCATACCTGCAAGCTTAAATAATCCACAAACTACATCCACATAGATTAGGTGCAAATTGGTACATGATGTTCCATCACCCGTGAAAGGATTAGCTAGCAGTTTCTCTATCATACCCGAAGGAATTTGAAAGTAAACATTTTCAGTAGGTTCAGTAGGTTGAGGAGCAACTCTTTACTCTACTGGTTGGGGTGAAGATACCCCGAACAAGCCCCTCAAAGGATTATGTTCCATAGTAGCAAGTGACAGTAAATTTCAGCACACTATATAAATTTTTCCTTACCAAATTCCACCTGCCAAAGGCGCTTCACTCCCCGGAAACGGTGCCAGAAAAGAGCCTTGATGACCCACAAGTGTAGGGGATCTATCGTAGTTATTTTGATAAGTAAGAGTGTCGAACCCAACGAGGAGCAGAAGGAAATGATAATCAGTTTTCAGTAAGGTATTCTCTGCAAACACTGAAATTATCAGTAATAGATAGTTTTGTGATAAGGTAATTTGTAACGGGTAAAAAGTAATAAAATAAATAAGGTGCAGCAAGATGGCTCAATCTTTTTTGTAGAAAAGGACAATCCTGGACAAACTCTTATATAAAGGAAGTGCTCCCGAGGACACATGGGAATTATCGTCAAGCTAGTTTTCATCACGTTCATATGATTCGCATTCGGTACTTTGATAATTTGATATGTGGGTGAACCGGTGCTTGGGTACTGCCCTTCCTTGGACAAGCATCCCACTTATGATTAGCCCCTATTGCAAGCATCCGCAACTACAACAGAAGTATTAAGGTAAACCTAACCATAGCATGAAACATGTGGATCCAAATTAGCCCCTTACGAAGCAACACATAAACTAGGGTTTAAGCTTATGTCACTCTAGCAACCCATCATCTACTTATTACTTCCCAATGCCTTCCCCTAGGTCCAAACAATGGTGAAGTGTCATGTAGTCGACGTTCAGATGACACCACTAGAGGAAAGACAACATACATCTCATCAAAATATCGAACGAATACCAAATTCACATGACTACTTATAGCAAGACTTCTCCCATGTCCTCAGGAGCAAACGTAACTACTCAAAAATCATATTCATGTTCATAATCAGAGGGGTATTAATATGCATAAGGGATCTGAATATATAATCTTCCACTGAATAAACCAACTAGCATCAACTACAAAGAGTAATCAACACTACTAGCAACCCACAGGTACCAATATGAGGCTTTGGGACAAAGATTGGATACAAGATATGAACTAGGGTTTGAGATGAGATGGTGCTGGTGAAGATGTTGATGGAGATTGACCCCCTCCCAATGAGAGGATCGATGGTGATGATTCCCCCCTCCCGGAGGGAAGTTTTCCCGGCAAAATAGCTCCGCTGAAGCCCTAGATTGGTTCCACCAAGGTTCCGCCTCGTAGCGGCGGAGTTTCATCCCGTGAGCTTGCTTATGATTTTTTTCCTCGACGAAAGACCTCATATAGCCAAAGATGGGCATCAGAGGGATGCCAGGGGGCCCACAAGGCAGGGGCGCGCCTAGGGGGTAGGGCGTGCCCCCACCCTCATGGAAGGTGGGTGGCCCCCCTCTGGTACTTCTTTCGCCAAATATTTTTTGTATATTCTGAAACTTGCTCCCGTGAAATTTCAGGACTTTTGGAGTTGTGCAGAATAGATCTCTAATGTTTGCTCCTTTTCCAGCCCAGAATTCCAGCTGCCGGCATTCTCCCTCTTCATGTAAACCTTGTAAAGAGAGAATAGGCATAAGTATTGTGACATAATGTGTAATAACAACCCATAATGCGATAAATATTGATATAAAAGCATGATGCAAAATGGACGTGTCAGAGTCCACTCCTCTTGAGAATATCCCGCCTAGCATGGATGATACAGATAGCCCTAGTTGATACATGAGCTATTCGAGCATACAAAACAGAATTTTATTTGAAGGTTTAGAGTTTGGCACATACAAATTTACTTGGAACGGTAGGTAGATACCGCATATAGGAAGGTATGGTGGACTCATATGGAATAACTATTGGGGTTTATGGAATTGGATGCACAAGCAGTATTCCCGCTTAGTACAAGTGAACGCTAGAAAGAGACTGGGAAGCGACCAGCTAGAGAGCGACAACAGTCATGAACATGCATTAAAATTAATCAACACTGAATGCAAGCATGCGTAGGATATAATTCACCATGAACATAAATATCGTGGAGGCTATGTTGATTTGTTTCAACTACATGCGTGAACATGTGCCAAGTCAAGCCCCTCGAATCGTTCAAAGGAGGATACCACCCTATCATACCACATCACAACCATTTTAATAGCATGTTGGCACGCAAGGTAAACCATTATAAACTCATAGCTACTTAAGCATGGCATGAGCAACTATAATCTCTAATTGTCATTGCAAACATGTCTCATTCATAATAGGCTGAATTAGGAACGATGAACTAATCATATTTACAAAAACAAGAGAGGTCGAGTTCATACCAGCTTCTCTCAGCCCATCATATATCGTCATTATTTCATTTCACTTGCACAACCGAATAGTGTGGATAATAAATAGTGCATGTGCATTGGACTAAGCTGGAATCTGCAAGCATTCAATTCAAGAGAGAAGACAAGGTAATATGGGCTCTTGGTTAAATCAACAATAATGCATATGAGAACCACTCAACATTTTCATCATGGTCATCTCCTCTCGACCCCCAAGGAACAAGAAAAGAAACAAAATTATTTACACGGGAAAGCTCCCAACAAACAAAAGAAGAACAAGAAATCTTTTTGGGTTTTCTTTTAATTATTACTACTACAGGCATGGAAAGTAAACTAGCTAAAAGCTACAACTAATTTTTTGGTTTTTTATTAAGGTTTTTCAAACACACAAGAAGAAAGCTTTAAAAAGAAAATAAACTAGCATGGATAATACAATTAAAAAGTATGAGCACCGATAACTGGCATGAGTGTGTGAACAAGAATGTAATGTCTGTGAGAAGTACGTACTCCCCCAAGCTTAGGCTTTTGGCCTAAGTTGGTCTATGGCCACGGCTGGCCTGGTGGAAATCCAAAGTTGTAACTGGAGTCGTACTAAGATGTAGCAGCTATTGATTCATGAGCTGCAGCTTGGAGGCGGGCTGCCTCCATCCTCCTCTAGTACTTGTTCACCTCCTGACTGGTTATAACATATCTCCCTTTTGCCTGAAAGTCAAAGAAAGCAGGAGCAGGAAGAGCAACATGGACGGTGCGCTGTCTGTCAAAGATTAGTCGGTACTGGAGGTACTAATCATTCCTCTCAACGAACTAATGACGAATCATAGCATTATAATCTAGATAAGCAGGAGGTAACTCAATATCATTCTCATGTATGGGTATCTCAAGAAAATTAGCTACACGAGTTGCATAAATTCCACCAAACAAGTCTCCAGTTAAACTATTAAGATGCAACCTACGTGCAACAATAGCCCCCAAGTTGTATTGTTTATCACCCAATACCGCACTCTTAAGGACACTAAGATCTGGAACACACATGTGGCAAGCCTCATCTTTACCATTAATTCATCTACCCACGAAGAGAGCAAAATAATGTATGGCAGGAAAATGAATGCTCCCTATGGTAGCTTGTGTTATTTCTCTGGATTCCCCCACAGTGATACTAGCTAGAAATTCTTTAAATTCAGATTTGTGAGCTTGTAACGCCCCGGACACACCCGCTGGTTGTTGTTACTCCTGGCGGGATCTAGACTAGCCCCACAGATCAATACTAGTCTTTTTTGCGCACTTTGTCCTCACTCGTGCGCACCCGGGAGCAACATCCTGGTCAGTCACCCATCCTGAAACTACTCCAAGCTGAGCACGCTTAATCTTGGAGTTCTGTCAGAATGGGCTCCCGGAAAAGAAGGAATTCCTTAATTTTGGAGCTTGGAGCAAGGAGATTGAAAATGGCAGCAAGATGAGCTAGAACTCGGGTTTGAGCTGGTGGATGATTTTTTCTGGAGGAGATGAAGTGTGTGGGTGCAAGAATAAGTGGAGGGGGCCCACGTGGGGTCCACGAGGCAGGGGGCGCGCCCTCTACCCTCGTGGGCACATGGTAAGGCCCCCTGGTGTGTTCTCAATGCCAATAATTCTTAAATATTCTAGAAAAAATCATATTAAATTTTCGGGGCATTTGGAGAACTTTTATTTTCGGGGTATTTTTTTATTGCAAGGATAATTCGGAAAATAGATAGAAAATACTATTTTTACTTTATTTAATCTAAATAACAGAAAGTAAAAGGAGGGTACAGAAAGTTGTGCTTTATAACTTCATCCATCGCATGCTCATCAAAAAGAATCCACTAACAAGGTTGATCAAGTCTTGTTAACAAACTCTTTCGGAATAACATGAAACCGGAGAATTTTCGAATAACACTAGGTTACCTCAATGGGGATATGCACATCCCCAACAATAAGAATATCATATTTCTTCTTGATAGTAGGAAGAGGAAATTCAAAACCTCCAATAATAATCGTTGAAATTTTCCCAATAGAATTGATACTGTGGACTTGAGGTTGTTTCCTCGGAAAGTGTACCGTATGCTCATTACCATTAACATGAAAAGTGACATTTCCTTTGTTGCAATCAATAACAGCCCCTGCAGTATTCAAAAAGGGTCTACCAAGGATAATCGACATACTATCGTCCTCGGGAATATCAGAATAACAAAGTCCGTTAAAATAGTAACGTTTGCAACAACAACAGGCACATCCTCACAAATACCGACAGGTATAGCAGTTGACTTATCAGCCATTTGCAAAGATATTTTAGTGGGTGTCAACTTATTCAAATCAAGGCATAACACTGACACCGGCTCCAAGATCACATAAAGCAGTTTTAACATAGTTTCTTTTAATAGAGCATGGTATAGTTGGTACTCCTAGATCTCCTAGTTTCTTTGGTATTCCACCCTTAAAAGTATAATTAGCAAGCACGATGGAAATTTCAGTCTTCGGTATATTTCTTTTATTAGGTACAATATCCTTCATGTACTTAGCATAAGGGTTCATTTTAAGCATATCAGTCAAACGCATACGCAAAAAGATAGGTCTAATCATTTCAGCAAAGCGCTCAAAATCCTCATCATCCTTTTTCTTGGATGGTTTAGGAGGAAAAGGCATGGGTTTCTGAACCCATGGTTCTCTTTCTTTACCGTGCTTCCTAGCAACAAAGTCTCTCTTATCATAATGTTGATCCTTTGATTGTGGGTTATCAAGATCAATAGCAGGTTCAATCTCTACATCATTGTTATTGCTAGGTTGAGCATCAACATGAATATCATTATTAACATTATCACTAGGCTCATGTTCATTACCAGATTGTGTTTCAGTATCAGAAGTAGAAATATCATTGGGATTCTCAGGTGTGTCGACAATAGGTTCACTAGAAGCATGCAGAGTCCTATCATCTTTCTTTTTCTTCTTCTTAGAAGAACTAGGTGCATCAACATCAGTTCTCTGAGAATCTTATTATTCTCTTAGGGTGTCCCTCAGGATACAAAGGTTCCTGAGTCATTTTACCCCCTCTAGTCACAACTCTAACACCATTATCATTTTTCTTATTATTTAATTCATTGAGCAAATCATTCTGAGCTTTACGTACTTGTTCTACTTGAGTGGTAACCATAGAAGCATGTTTACTAATGAATTTAAGTTCACCTTTAACTCTAGACATATAATCACTCAAGTGTTCAATCATATAAGCATTGCGTTTCAATTGTCTACCAACATAAGCATTGAAGTTTTCTTGTTTAACAATAAAATTATCAAACTCATCCAAGCATTGGCTAGCAGACATATTACGAGGAATATCACCTTCATCAAATCTATAGAGATAATTTACCTTTACTACCTTTGTCGGGTTATCAAGACCATGTATTTCTTCAATAGGTGGTAAATTCTTAACACCTTCAGCTTTAATATCCTTTTCTTTCATAGATTTCTTTGCCTCTTGCATATCTTCAAGACTGAGAAATAGAATACCCCTTTTCTTCGGAGTTGGCTTAGGAGTTGGTTCAGGAAGTGTCCAATCATTTTCATTACTCAACATATTATTCAATAGCAATTCAGCTTGATCAACAGTTCTTTCCCTGAAAACACAACCAGCACAACTATCCAGGTGGTCTCTGGAAGAATCGGTTAGTCCATTATAAAAGATATCAAGTATTTCATTTTTCTTGAGAGGATGATCAGGCAAAGCATTAAGTAATTAGAGAAGCCTCCCCCAAGCTTGTGGGAGACTCTCTTCTTCAATTTGCACAAAATTATATATTTCCCTTAAAGCAGCTTGTTTCTTATGAGTGGGGAAATATTTAGCAGAGAAATAATAAATCATATCCTGGGGACTACACACACAACCAGGATCAAGAGAATTAAACCATATTTTAGCATCACCCATGAGAACGGAAACAACTTAAGGATAAAGTAATATCGAGTTTTCTCATCATTAGTGAACAGGGTGGCTATATCATTTAATTTAGTAAGATGTGCCACAATAGTTTCAGATTCATAGCCAAAAAAGGATCGGATTCAACCAAAGTAATCAACTCAGGATCGATAGAGAAATCATAATCCTTATCAGAAATACAGATAGGTAAAGTAGCAAAAGCAGGGTCATATTTCATTCTAGCATTCAAAGACTTTTCTTTCAACTTAGCTAACAGTTTATTAAGATCATATCTATCATTGCAAGCTAAAAAGTCTCTAGCAGTTTCTTCATCCATAACATAACCCTCAGGGACAACAGGAAATTCATATCTACGGGGAGAATCTTCATTATCACTTTCATCAATATTATCAGTTTCAATAATTTCATTCTCTCTAACCCTAGCAAGTTGTTCATCAAGAAATTCACCTGGTGGCACAGTATTATCAAGCATAGAAGTAGTTTCATCATAAGTATCATGCAAAGCAGAAGTGGCATCATCAATAACATGCGACATATCAGAATGAATAGCGGGAGTAGGTGTCACAAGTTTACTCAAAACAGAAGGTGAATCAAGTGCAGAGCTAGATGGCAGTTCCTTACCTCCCCTCATAGTTGAGGGAAAAATCTTGGTTCTTTCATCTTTCAAGTTCCTCATAGTGATCCGCAGATATAAATCCCAAGTGACTCAAATAATAGATCTATGCTCCCTGGCAACGGCGCCAGAAAATAGTCTTGATAATCCACAAGTATGGGGGATCGCAACAGTTTTCGAGGGTAGAGTATTCAACCCAAATTTATTGATTCGACACAAGGGGAGCTAAAGAATATCTCAAGTATTAGCAACTGAGTTGTCAATTCAACCACACCTGGAAACTTAATATCTGCAGCAAAGTATTTAATAGCAAAGTAGTATGACAGTAGTGGTAACAGTGGCAAAAGTAACGGTATTGGTTTTGTAATGATTGTAACAGCAGCAACGGAAAAGTAACTAAGCAAAGATCAATATGTGAAAAGCTCGTAGGCAATGGATCAGTGATGGATAATTATGTCGGATGCGATTCCTCATGCAACAGTTATAACATAGGGTGACAGAGAACTAGCTCCAGTTCATCAATGTAATGTAGGCATTTATTCCGAATATAGTCATACATGCTTATGGAAAAGAACTTGCATGACATCTTTTGTCCTACCCTCCCGTGGCAGCGGGGTCCTATTGGAAACTACGGGATATTAAGGCCTCCTTTTAATAGAGTACCGAACCAAAGCATTAACACTTAGTGAATACATGAACTCCTCAAACTACGGTCATCACGGGTAAGTATCCCGATTATTGTCACTTCGGGGTTAACGGATCATAACACATAATAGGTGACTATAGACTTGCAAGATAGGATCAAGAACTCACATATATTCATGAAAACATAATAGGTTCAGATCTGAAATCATGGCACTCAGGCCCTAGTGACAAGCATTAAGCATAGCAAAGTCATAGCAACATCAATCTCAGAACATAATGGATACTAGGGATCAAACCCTAACAAAACTAACTTGATTACATGATAAATCTCATCCAACCCATCACCATCCAGCAAGCCTACGATGGAATTACTCACGCACGGCGGTGAGCATCATGAAATTGGTGATGGAGGAAGGTTGATGATGATGATGGCGACGGATTCCCCTCTCTGGAGCCCCGAACAGACTCCAGATCAGCCCTCCCGAGAGAGATTAGGGCTTGGCGGCGGCTCCGTATCGTAAAATGTGATGAATCCTTCTCTCTGATTTTTTTCTCCCCGAACGTGAATATATAGAGTTAAAGTTGAGGTCGGTGGAGCACTAGGGGACCCACGAGGCAGGGGGCACGCCCAGGGGGGTAGGCGCGCCCCCCACCCTCGTGGACAAGGTATGGCCCCCTGGCCTTGATTCTTTCGCCAGTATTTTTTATATATTCCACAAATATTCTCCATTGATTTTCAGGTCTTCCTAGAACTTTTATTTCTGCACAAAAATAACACCATGGAAATTCTACTGAAAACAGCGTCAGTCCGGGTTAGTTCCATTCAAATCATGCAAGTTAGAGTCCAAAACAAGGGCAAAAGTGTTTGGAAAAGTAGATACGATGGAGACGTATTAGTGGTCTCGATATTCTTGATTTAAAAATGGTTGGGCCTTGTGTTTGTGAATGTGATGGCTAGGGCTGCATAAAATCCAGCCAGATAAACCTTGGGTGGTTCACTATACAAGTTCATCCTTGGTCAAGGTTCTCTTCTCCACCACTATTATCTCAGTGGTGGGTGATCACTGTAACACTCTGTTCTGAATGGACAAATGGTTGGAGGGGTATTCCATAGTTGATTGCACCTTTTTTCCCTCGTCCCTAAGCATCAGGCTAACAGCTGTATTGTCCATGATGCGTTGGTTGGACGTTGTTGGGTGTAGGATATTCAAGGCGCTCTCTTAGTGGTTGCTTTGTCTGAATATTAGATATATGGGATCTTTGTGACCGAACTAGAAATCGAGAATGACATTCAAGATAAGCATTCTTGGAGATTTGCTGGGGCTGGTCAATATTCGACAAAATCGGCCTATGGAGCGTTCTTTTTGGTTCAGTTGGTCTAGATCATTGGAGGTTATTTTGGAAGTCATGCCACCCCTCCGCCCTAAGAAATGCCATTTCTTCCTATGGTTGGTTGGCCGTAATAGGTGTTGGACGGCTGGCAGTATTTCTTGAAGGGGTTTGCCACATCCAGATTGTTGTCCTTTCTTCAAGTAGGAAGACGAAATGATTTATCAAATCCTTTCCTCTCGTGTGTTTGTAAGAGATACATGGTCCCTCCTGTTCAGACATCTTGGCCATGCAGACTTTGCCCCCAACTGAGTCACCTACTGTTAATTTCTTTGATTGGTGGTACAAAACCATATCTTTGGTGCCAGGCTCTAAGAAGGCTAGGTAAAACTCCTTGTCGGTGTCAAAACCGGCGGATCTCGGGTAGGGGGTCCCGAACTGTGCGTCAAGGCCGGATGGTAATAGGAGACGAGGGACAAGATGTTTTTTACCCAGGTTCGGGCCCTCTCCATGGAGGTAATACCCTACTCCTGCTTGATTAATATTGATGATATGGGTAGTACAAGAGTAGATCTACCACGAGATCAAGGAGGCTAAACCCTAGAAGCTAGCCTATGGTATGATTGTTGTGTATGGAGTTGATTGCCTACGGACTACAACCCTCCGGTTTATATAGACACCGGATAGGGTTAGGGTTACATAGAGTCGGTTACAATGGTAGGAGATCTTGAATATCCGCATCGCCAAGCTTGCCTTCCACGCCAAGGAAAGTCCCATCCGGACACGGGACGAAGTCTTCAATCTTGTATCTTCATAGTCCAGGAGTCCGGCTGAAGGTATAGTCTGGCTACCCGAACACCCCCTAATCCAGGACTCCCTCAGTAGCCCCCGAACCAGGCTTCAATGACGATGAGCCCGGCGCGCAGATTGTTCGGCATTGCAAGGCGAGTTCCTCTCCAAATCTTGTGTACCTGTAGGAATAATGTCTGATTTTTGTAATGTAGTGCTCCTCGGCTTCCACGCCCAATAATGGCCGTCTTCCACGTGTTCAAACGAATGCGAAAAGCTGGGGTGTTTTTACATCCACACCCCTAGCCATATAAACGAGCCGCCTATTTAACGGGATGGGGATTTAGGTCCAAACCACATCTTCTCCTTTCCGCGAGTTATCATCAGAGCGCTTCCAGCAAAGGTCCATTCCAACATGACCAGCCGTCGCAGCTCCTCCCCTCGCCCCTCCGTTCCCAAACCCGGGGACTGGGAGAGTTGCACCATCCCGCATAGCGAGCTAGCGTCACTTCAGGCCAAGGGATTTCTCCCTCAGGCATACATGGTCCCAGTCCGAGCCGGTCTCGCCACCTATAATGGCGGAAAACAAGCGGAGAGCACCCCCAATCCTTCTAAAGGAGAGCGGGTGTGCCTCGTCCCCTATCTAATAAGGGGACTGGGATTTCCAATTCACCCATTTCTCTGCGGGCTTCTGGAGTTCTACGGCCTCCAGCTGCACAACCTCACGCCTGCCTCCGTATTGCATATTGCGGGTTTCGTCGCCCTTTGCGAGCTACTTTTAGGCGTTGAGGCTCATTCCCGCTGTGGAAGAGATTATTCTGCCTGGTGCCCCGTTCTAAAGAGGGGTCTATATACCAAGTGGGTGGAGCCAAAGTATGGCGCATCGCCGGGACCGGATACCTATCTGGAACCCCGAAGAAGGCGTCCGAGGACTAGCCTTCGGAATGGTTTTATATAGATGACGTCCCGCTACCGGACCCTATCCGGGTCGGTCTCCCTGAGTTCAACAGTGCTCCATTGAAGAAACGCTTGAGCTGGCGTCCGCGGAGCTCTCAGAGAGAAAGCGACAGAGACGTCCTTTACCTAATGGGCCGGATAAGACTGTTGGCTCATTCCGGACTAACCATGATTGGAGTCATGGCCGCATGCATTATGCGGGGGGTGCGGCCACTTCAATATAGAGGCCACCCCATGTGGGATTTCAACGGGGAGGATGACGCCACCCGTTACGGTCGTAAGGGGCCGGCTTCAGCTGCCCCCCTAGTAAAGATCTTATCCTCTTTGTACAAGGGAGAAAAGGAGGAATTCCTCCGCGTCAACCCGCAGGCCGGATTTACTATGTACGATCCTCCAAGTTGGGTAAGTGAACAACCGCGCTTGCCCGTTTGTTTTGCACTCCCACGGTTAGATATGTAGTCTAACGACTTCAATGCAGGAACTGCGCAAGGTGGTAAAGGATATAAACAGCCACCCTCCACAACCCGAGGACCCAGAATGGTCCCTCGATCCGGACTCCGAAGAGGATCCGGACATATCGGTGGAGCTTATCGACGGGGTGTTCCATCAGCTAAGCAAGGACAATACCTTGGTAGCCATCACGGCTGATTACCCAGGGTTAATCCCGGCCTCCCAGGTGACAGAAACTGGAGTCTCATTCCCTTGAGAGAGATTCCACTCTCACGTATTCTGGTGTTTCTGACGACAACCGTGTTTTGCAGGGGAGATTTCCGAGGCAGGAGGCCGAGCCTGTGGCGGCTAGCCAACGAGGGGCCACAGGGCCCCGTGGGGTAAAAAGGAATGTAGTCCGGACTGAGATGCCGGCGCAAAGGTATAGCGCACCCTCTGCTTCCCTGGTGTTATTCTGTCTGGGCATATTAACGTTCGTGCTATCTTCAGAACGAAGAGACCTCGCCGGACTATATCCGGAGAGGTTGCCAATCGCGCCCCCACCAGCCAGGCTCCAACGTCTGGCCAGGAAGCGGAGGCAAGCACAAGGCGCGCACCGGACGCTCCTCCGACAGAGGATGCGGATAGGCTGTCTGCCACAAATTCTGAAGTGGAGAGTGCCATGAACCACAGGCGTCGCCGGACCATTCTACGCGACGCTTGTTTCTCCCAAGAGGCTTTAGATGCCTTTAATTCGGGAGATGCGTACCTCCGTGCCGCTCAAAATGGTTTATCCAGAGCCACAGAGCAGTATGTAAAATACATATGGGTAAGAAAATTTTGGTCAAATATATATATACCCATAGCCCCCGAGACTTGAAACAGTTAGAGCAACTGATTTAAGGATCATTTAATATTCAGGTTCTTACAAAGAAGAATACTGTACTGTCCCAGGAGCTGGAAAAGTGCAAGGCCCAACTAGAGGCCACACTAGCCGCAGTAGGGGAGTCCAAAGAGACCCCCTCAGGTAAGATACACTTCGAAAGATTAGTATTGTGCGGTGTGGGTGCAAATCTGACAAATCATGTTGTAGATGGCGCCGGACTCGATCAGGAAAAGCAACAACTCTTACGCCGGCTAAAGGCCGGTGAGAGTACGTTGACAAAGGTGAGGCGAGAGAAGAATGATCTTCAGGATGCCAACACCAGGCTGGACGTCGAACTTAAAGATGTTCGTGGCCAGCTGTCGGACTCCACGAAGGAGAATCAGCGGCTTCGACGCGGCATATTTAGTAAGTGCTTGAACGAACTTTGAAAAAAGCGTTCGGCGAGGAAGTCGACTAACAGAGTAATGTCTGTACGTATGCTCACAGGTCGTCCTACAGAGGAGATGCCCGGTTCTACGGGTGACCTTCTTCCCGAACTCATGCAACTACACGAGCGAATTCGGCAGACGATGCGAGGTGTTGCCCAAGCCTTATGGCCTGCCCACTCCATGCCCGAGGGACTTGGAGAGCTTGCAGAGAAGCTGAAGGGAGCTCGGCGACGCTTCCGGTTGTGGAAGATATCGGCCTGCCGACAAGGCGCTAGGGAAGCCTGGGCCATGGTGAAGACCCGTTTTATGAAGTCTGACCCAAACCACATGGCCGAGGTCGAACCAGTGGGGCCTGACGGGAAGGAGATCCCTGTGAGCTTAGTATACGGCCAAGTAGAGTTGGCCGTGAAGTATTTCCAGCAGGACTGTAAATTAGACAGCCTGTTAGATGGTATAGAAGAGGAATACAATCAGTCAGAATGACTATGTAATTTTGAATTGACATGTGTAATGCCTTCTAGTCGGATTGTAGATCGTTTGTTGTTGCCGACCTTTTCGCTTCAACCTTGGGACCTGACGGTCCGGAGTGTGTCCGAATACCATAGAGGTTATATAAGAACCGTGGTATGCGTGGAGACCAGGCGTAGGGGTCATTAGTGCTTTATCAGACAAGTGCCCAACTAGTTATGTTATATTACATGGTTAGTAAGAAACATCTTCCAGAGAGAATAGTTCCGTTAGGGGTTCCTTTCGCTGGGAGGCATGCCCTAAAGTGCATGTCCGGACTGCGTAAAAAGACGCAGGAAAAAGCATCCGGGGGCGCATAGAATGAGTAAAAAGATCATCTTTTATCTCACCGACCGAATATTCCCTTAAGAACGCTAGCTTTCGGCTTCACCCAGTCTGAGGTACACATCCGGCTGACCCAACAGTAACAATCACAGAGGTGCTCCCTTTACCGCCTAGCCGAACAATCGGGAACGTAGGGGTAAGCACAGGAGCCAGGCACCCAGCTTGGCCAAAACTTAAGTCATATCGATGCATATAATGGTGAAAAAAAGGGTACATGCGGAAGTTTGACGCATGTGTTGGGCGTGAAGCCCATATAAATAAGCTTCTGTTAAAGAAGCCCCCAGGTTTAATGAGCGCAAGTGGCATGTCACTAGATGAGCCTTTAAGGGCTATAAAAGAAAACAGGGGAAGGAGATAAATGTAAGACAGAAAAATGCAAAAAATGGACAGAGGAAGGAGATGAACACAGAGTCCGGCGCTAGGCATAGAATCTTCGGAGACGGGTGGCGTTCCACGGGTTCGGCTCGAGTTAGTTATCTGACGCATCTCGCAGGCAGTACGCCCCACCAGTCAGGACTTGGTCGATTATGAATGGACCTTGCCACTTGGGCTTGAGTTTGTCCTTTTTCTTATCCGGCAGGCGTAGAACTAGTTCGCCAACATTGTAATTTTTGGCCCGTACTTCTCTGCTTTGATATCTTCGGGCCTACTGTTGATAAAATGCGGAACGGGCTTTTGCCATGTCACGCTCCTCCTCCAGGGCGTCCAAGTTGTCCTGCCGATCGAGCTCGGCTTCTCTTTCTTCATACATGCACACTCTAGGTGAGTCATGAATTATGTCGCAGGGCAGAACTGCCTCTGCGCCGTACACCATAAAAAATGGTGTGTATCCGGTGGTGCGATTTGGCGTAGTCCGCAACCCCCATAGCACGGAGTCGAGCTCCTCTACCCAGTGCGTGTTAGATTCCTTGAGGGACCGCACCAGTCTGGGTTTAATGCCGCTCATGATAAGACCATTTGCACGTTCGACCTGGTTGTTGGTTTGTGGGTGATAGACGGAAGCATAATCGAGCTTGATGCCCATGTTTTTGCACCAGAGTTTTACCTCGTCGGCGGTAAATTGTGTACCATTATCGGTTATGATGCTGTGGGGGACGCCATAACGGTGTACAACCCCGGATATGAAGTCTATCACAGGTCCGGATTCGGCCGTTTTAACAGGCTTGGCTTCTATCCATTTGGTGAATTTATCCACCATGACCAGTAAGTATTTTTTCCTATCGGTCCCACCTTTAAGGGGTTCGACCATGTCAAGCCCCCAGACCGCAAAAGGCCAGGTGATGGGTATAGTTTGGAGTGCGGAGGGTGGCATATGGCTTTGGTTGGCAAAAAGTTGGCAACCAGCACATCGTTGGACTAGGTCCTGAGCGTCTGCCCGGGCCGTCGGCCAATAAAAGCTTGTACGAAAGCCTTGCTAACAAGGGACCGAGCAGCGCCATGGTGACCACCGAGTCCGGCATGAATTTCAGCCAGAAGGTTCCGCCCTTCCTCTTCGGAGATGCACCTTTGAAGGACTCTGGTAGTGCTTTTCTTATAAAGCTCTCCCTCATGGACTCTATAGGCTTTAGATCGCCGCACTATGCAGCGGGCCTCGTTTTGGTCGTCCGGGAGTTCCTGCCTAGTAAGGTAGGCTAGGAATGGTTCTTTCCATGGGACGATGACCGCCATTATTACGTGGGCTGAAGGTGTAATTTCATTGGCAGAGCCTCCAATTGTGTCAGATTGTTCGGCGTCGAGTGGTGCGGCTGGGTCCGGGCTGTTATTTGCGGGTTTCCCCTCCCATGCTACGGATGGCTTGAACAATCTTTCCAAAAAGATGTTGGGGGGACTACATCGCGTCTTGCTCCGATGCGTGCCAGGACGTCCGCTGCTTGATTGTTTTCTCGGGCTATATGGTGAAACTCCAGCCCTTCGAACCGAGCTGACATTTTTAGGACGGCTTTGCGGTAAGCTGCCATTTTTGGGTCCTTGGCGTCAAAGTCTCCATTTATTTGGGATATCGCGAGGTTTGAATTCCCGCGTACCTCTAGGCGCTGGATACCCATGGATACTGCTATCCGGAGGCCATGTAGGAGGGCCTCATATTCGGCTGCATTGTTGGAATCCATGTACATGATCTGGAGCACATATTGGACTGTGTCTCCTGTGGGGGACGTCAGGACGACGCCAGCCCCCAGTTCGGCCAACATTTTGGAGCCGTCGAAATGCATAATCCAGTTTGAATATGTGTCGTACTCTTTAGGGAGCTCGGCCTCCGTCCATTCTGTGACGAAGTCGGCCAAAACTTGCAATTTAATAGCTCGCCGTGGCTTATAGGTTATATCGAATGGGAGGAGCTCGATGGCCCATTTTGCAATCCGGCCCGTTGCGTCGCGGTTGTTGATAATATCGTTGAATGGTACTTCCGAGGCTACTGTTATGGAACACTCTTGAAAGTAGTGTCATAGCTTCCGGGATGCCATGAATACCGCGTATGCAATCTTTTGATAATGCGGGTACCGTGATTTGCATGGAGTGAGGACGGTGGATACGTAGTAGACCGGCCTTTGAAGGGGGAATTTGTGTCCATCCGTTTCCCGCTCGACAACGAGTACTGCGCTGACAACTTGATGTGTTGCTGCAATGTACAATAACATTGGTTCGCCGGTGTTCGGCGCGGCCAGGACTGGGTTTGTTGCCAATATGGCTTTTATTTCATCAAGTCCGGCCTTGGCGGCCTCCGTCCACTCGAAGTGTTCGGTGAGCCGAAGGAGGCGATAGAGGGGTAGTGCCTTTTCTCCCAAGCGGGAGATGAAGCGGCTTAAAGCCGCCACGCATCCGGTTAATTTTTGTATTTGTTTGAGGTCCTTTGGGACATCCAATTGTGACAAAGCTCGGATCTTGGCTGGATTTGCTTCAATTCCTCTACCGGATACAATGAAGCCCAAGAGCTTTCCGGCTGGAACGCCGAAGACGCATTTTTCCGGGTTGAGCTAGATGTCATATTTTCAGAGGTTATCGAACGTAAGCCTCAAGTCGTCTACTAGAGATTCGACATGTCTTGATTTGACGACCACATCGTCCACATACGCCTCCACTGTTTTGCCGATCTGATTTGCCAGACATGTCTGGATCATGCGCTGATATGTTGCACCAGCGTTTTTTAGCCCGAAGGGCATTGTGTTGAAGCAGAATGGGCCGTATGGTGTGATGAATGCTGTTGCAGCTTGGTCTGATTCTGCCATCTTGATTTGATGGTAACCGGAGTATGCGTCGAGGAAACACAACAAATCGTGTCCTGCGGGGGCATCGATAATTTGGTCGATGCGGGGGAGGGGGAAGGGATCCTTTGGGCAAGCCTTGTTAAGGACTTTAAAGTCGACACACAGGCGCCAGGATTTGTCTTTCTTTGGTACCATCACCAGGTTTGCTAGCCAGTCTGGATGATTTATGTCTCTGATGAATCCGGCCTCCAATAGCTTGGCTAGCTCCTCTCCCATAGCCTGTCTCTTGGGTTCGGAAAAACGCCGAAGGGCTTGCTTGACAGGTTTAAATCCTTTTAGGATATTTAAGCTGTGTTCGGCCAGCCTGCGTGGGATCCCTGGCATGTCTGAAGGGTGCCAGGCAAAGATGTCCCAGTTCTCTCGTAGAAACTCTCATAGTGTGGCGTCTGCATCAGGGCCCCGATTGAAGCTGTTTTATTGGGGTCCGTTGGATGGACCTGGAATTTGACTATTTCGTCGGCTGGCTTGAAGGATGTGGATTTGGATCTCTTATCGAGTATCACATCATCCCTGTTAACCGTGGAGCGCAGCGCAGTCAGTTTCTCGGCCACTAAGGCTTCGGATAGCGCCTCAAGGGCTAATGCGGCCGTCTTGTTTTCGGCGCGGAGTGCTATGTCCGGATCACTAGCTAGAGTGATAATTCCATTCGGCCCGGGCATCTTAAGCTTCATGTACCCGTAATGGGGTATTGCTTGGAAGATTGTGAATGCTTCTCGCCATAGTAAAGCGTTATATCCTCTCTTAAACGGGGCCACCTGAAACGTGACTTCTTTGGACCTGTAATTATCCGGTGTGCCGAACACCACATCTAGTGTGATTTTTCCTGTGCAGCGCACTTCCCGACTGGGGATTATTCCTCTAAAGGTTGTGCTGCTTCGCTCGATGCGGTTCCAGTCTATTTCCATTTTTTGAAGGGTTTCCTCATAAATGAGGTTCAGTCCGCTGCCTCCATCCATGAGCACCTTGGTGAGGCGAAAGCCGTCCACTATGGGACTGAGGACCAATGCGGCTGGTGCTCGGGCTGTTCGGAATCTAGGTTCATCACTTGTGTTGAAGGTAATAGCAGTGTCGCTCCATGGATTTATTGTTGCAACTTGATAGACTTCGGCGAGGCTGCGGAGTGTTCTTTTTCGCATACTGTTTGATGCGAAAGTCTCGAAGACTGTGAGAACGGTACTGGTGTCCTTGGGCTGGCTTTCTGCGGCCTCCATAATTAAGAGGTCCTCGCCAATTTTGGCCACCTGCCGGAGTATCCAACATGCTCTAAGGCTGTGAGTTGGTGTGGCGTCCTCTGTACTGTGAATTCTACAGGGCCCATCAAGCCACCTTTCCAGTACGGTTCCATGCCCTGTAGAGGGTTTTGGTTTTTTCGTGTTTATCCCGGGTGTCCTATGATGATGCACCCTCTTAATTCGGACGGGATTACTATTCAAGGCCGGATTATCCCAAAACTTTATTTCGGTTTTCCAGGCGCTTTCCGTCACACAGTATTTTTGTACTATGGACGCCAAGTCAGCGAAGCGTGTAATATCACGACGACTTACGGCATTAAGGATTCCCTCGTCCGTGCAATTACTGCAGAAAATTGAGATTGCGTCTCCCTCGCGGCAATCCTTTATCCTGTTCATAACCAGGAGGAATCTAGCCCAGTAATGATGTACTGTTTCGTCGGGCCTCTGCCTGATTTGGGAGAGATCGCTTATGTTCGGGTGGGCGGGTGTCGTTGAATCTGAAACCTCACCCAATCCAAGATTCGAAGGCCGAAGAGTTTCTGAACTCTGAAGTTCGGATTCTTGGATGTTGTCCAACGAATCTAGCCCGTTGCCTGATCCTAAGCTCAGGTCTTGAGTTACATCCTCCTCTCCGCGGTTATCCGGCTTGGAGGAGTCGGGAATTCGGATGTAGCTAGTCCTTAAAATAGATGAAGGGTCGCCGCACTGCGCCTCTACCACGGCAACGTGGTGGGTGACTTGGGGAGAGTTAATTTCTCTTAGATCCGGTTTAAGCCCAACCTGGTCGTAATCCGTAGCGACCCCCAGGGCAGCGATGCGATCCAAGAGCTCGTTTACGGAAGAGAGCTCCATTGGATCTAGCTGCTCGACGAGCTCCAAGCTGACGTGTAGGTTGCTTTTGATGACCCGAGAGGTCACCGTCGGCGCAACAGCCGAACAGGTGGTCATGAGGAAACCACCTAGCCGGAGGGTTTGGCCGACAGCCAAGGCTCCCTTAGCAACGGCATCGTCTTTAAAGGCGGGAGGAGGCATCCTTCCTGATTGTGACGGCACAGAGGAACTCTCAATGAAAGCACCAATGTCGGTGTCAAAACTGGCGGATCTCGGGTAGGGGGTCCCGAACTGTGCGTCAAGGCCGGATGGTAACAGGAGACGAGGGACAAGATGTTTTTTACCCAGGTTCGGGCCCTCTCGATGGAGGTAATACCCTACTCCTGCTTGATTAATATTGATGATATGGGTAGTACAAGAGTAGATCTACCACGAGATCAAGGAGGCTAAACCCTAGAAGCTAGCCTATGGTATGATTGTTGTGTATGGAGTTGATTGCCTACGGACTACAACCCTCTGGTTTATATAGACACCGGATAGGGTTAGGGTTACATAGAGTCGGTTACAATGGTAGGAGATCTTGAATATCCGCATTGCCAAGCTTGCCTTCCACGCCAAGGAAAGTCCCATCCGGACACGGGACGAAGTCTTCAATCTTGTATCTTCATAGTCCATGAGTCCAGCTGAAAGTATAGTCCGGCTACCCGAACACCCCCTAATCCAGGACTCCCTCACTCCTTAATCACTCTTTGTTCTTGGATGATTTGGAAGCCTTGAAATTATTGTCTTCAATAGGAGTCTCCCTAATGTCCAAATGGTGTTGCTGGCCATTAAAGATGAAGCATATCTTTGGTCCTTGGATGGGCTAAGCTCTTGGCTAGATTGATCAGGGGAGGGTCTTAGTCGTGGTCATGGTTTTTGACTCACATCATCTTTGCTCTTGCTTCTGGCGCATCCGTTTTAGCTACTTAGTGGGGCTTGCAAGCACGTGCAATGATGCACAACTCTCCTGCGTTTTCGAGAAAAAAGCCACAATATACTTCCAAAATTTTCCTCTTTGAGGGTTTCATTTTGGGTTTGTTTTGTTTCCATTTGCTTTGCCTTTTCATTGCTTATCATTTTCTCTATGCCATCTCATGTTGCATTTGGTCATTCATGTTGTTGCCATGAGCATCATGTGCATTACCCCTTGTCACCCTCTCAAACCTTTGAACCATCACCCCCATCTCCTTCCCTTTCTTTTCTTTTCTTGCAAGTGCCATATTGCACTTCTCCATTAATGTTCTTCTTCTCCCTATAAATCTGGCACCATGCCTACATCCTCTCTGCTAGTTTTCAACTCATTTGAATCTGTTTTGGTTAGGTTAAAAATTGACTCTAGTTTGAATTTAATTCAAACTTGATTTAATTTTCTTCCTTTAAAAATCCCCAAAGCAATTTATTCAAATGGCCCATAATTCTAGGAGCTTGAGGCTTTTTATTTCTGCCAAATACCTCTCCTACCTCCCTGGATTTTTCCTTTTCTACAGCGGTATTTAAATTCACAGATCTAAAGAAAAGGGAGAAGCCTCCCAATGCATCCACCTGGGCCTCCACAGCCAGCAACCCACCTAGGCACCAGCCAGCCCAGCCAGCGCAGCCCATCCAGCCTGCTTGCGACAGGAGCGTCGTCTCCCCTGTACGGCAGCTCATCCATAGGAGCCACGTCGGTGTCCGGTCGATTTGACGGCCGGAGAAGCTCCCTAGCCCCCTATAAACTTGTCCCCCACGTCCTAGGGTTCCTCCTCGACCGATCCCCCTCCTCTACCTGCCTCACCGCCACCTAGTTTAGCGTCGCGCGCCGTGCCCTCGCCCTGCCCGCCATGGCCTCGCCGAGCAAGAGCTCGAGCTCAGGGTAGTGGTCCACGTCGTCTCCGACCCGCCTGCTGCCGTGGAGAGGGCCGTCAAGTACCTCTCCATCCCTTACCTGCACGCACGCGACGCCACGGCCCCTGGATCTACCTCCCCATCATCCTCTTCCTCCCCTGCTTCATGGACAACAACCCGTCAAGTTCAGAGCTCCCTCGCGTCGTCTCCGGCTCGCCTCCGTCGACCTCATCGTGTCCTAGGGTGAGCTGGGTAAAGCACCTACCTCCCCCTTTCTTTCCATGGCATTTAGGACCCCGTGAGGCTCGGTCGATCCGTGTCTTTGCTGCGCTACCGGTGCTCTGGCGAGGCATGTTTTCTTTTCTTGTAGATGTAGTTGTTGTCGCTGCCGTAGCATGCCCGTGTGCCCCCGCTCGGGATCCCCTCTGTCGCGCCCGCGGCTTGCATGACCCGCTTCGCCGCGTCTCCTGCTGCAACTCTCCCGCGTCCGCGTAGCTCGCTTCCTCACGGCGCCATCGTCACCATGCCGCGCTCGAATCGAGCGCGAGCTCAAGCTCGAGCCGCTGCATATGCGCGCCCCGTAGCTACACCGTCTCATGTTCCCGCACGCCCGCCGGAGTCCCTATGCCCCGCTGGTTGCCGCCGTTGCCCGCCGGCGACGTCGCCATCTTCTCTGTGTAGGAGCAAAGGGAAGGCTTGGCCTTCGCGTCTATTTCAAAGGGTCTAGCCCCCCCCCTTCTTGGCGCAAGCACGAGCGCAGCCGAGCTGGTTACCCAGGCACGCACACACCCGGGAGGTCTCGGGTTCGAACCCTAGGTTCCGCGTATATTTTTGGGGTGTGGTGTTATCCGCGTATCACTGACAATCAGGGCCCACCTGTCATCCTTCCATAGCCCCATGTTTTTCCTTTTCTTTTATTCCAGTGATTTCCATTTCTGGAATATGCTAGCTTTCCTTTTCAGGCAAGTCCAGATATGGATATTCCAAATATGGAAATTGCCAATTCTGTCAGATTCCATTTAGGGCAGTTTTCATCTTATTGCACTTGTGATGATTTTTCTACTGCAACCCCAACATATTATATATGTTTCTGGGGTAGAAAAATCCAATGAATCCAGTGGTGGCATTAGTTTCTGCATTTGAGCAAGTTCACAAACATGTCATTTTACATCATGGTGTTGTTTTGTCCTTTTTGTGTGATTTAATGCAAGTATGCTATGAGGTCGCTTTGCACATGGATAGCTTCATTTTCATGTCTACTCCATGCTAGATTTTGTTCCATGCCATGATATACTATGTAGTGAGTTAATCAAGCTTGTTAACATGCCAACATGAATCTGTTTTTGCCATGCCCTGAAATTTCACTAAGTCTGAATTTGTTTATAAAACTTGCTATGTTTGCATGGGTGTAATCATATTTTTTGTGCCCTTTTGGCTTATGGTCAGTAAGGGACTTTTGTTATGTGTTTAGAGTAGCTTCATGCCATGCCTTGCTTTGCCATGTTATGTTCCTGTAGCATGTAGTTTTCATGCTCTAAAGATTGCTTCCTGATAATAAATTCCAGACTTGTGTTAATTTCACTAATTCTCAAACCTGTTGTCATTTGCACTTTTGCCATGCTTGTTTGAACCTGTTAATGGATGAATTAGCCATAGCTCAGTGTTCATCTTCTGTCAAGCATCATGAGTGGATCCCTACCATGTATTTTGTTGCCATGTTTGAGTGCTGTAGTATATTTATCTTGTTGCATTTAGTTGGGCACTTGCTGATTATCGCAGACGTGTGCCATATCTGTTTTGCTTGCCATTTCCAAACCGCGGATCTGATTCCGGTGATCTTTATATCGATTTCAACCGAAATCAACTCCCCTTTCCAGTGGAACTCTTGGATTTCCATGTTGAGGCCAGGTTTAATCATTTCTCTGCAAATCATGCATATGCATCACATATCGCATCCTGCATATCATCCCATGTTTGCATCATGTTGCTTGAGCATTGCACGTGGTTGATTGTGCTCTTTTGCTTGTTGTTCTTGTTTGGGTAGAGCCGGGAGACGAGTTCATGAATGAGGAGCCCGTTGAATTCGCTTACGAGGATCAAGGCAACTCTGAGAACTTTACAGGCAAGATGACCATACCCTCGAAATCACTTCTATCTTTGCTTGCTAGATGCTCGCTCTTTTGCTATGCCTATGCTACGATACCTACCACTTGCTTATCATGGCTCCCAAATTTCCGTGTCAAACCTCTAACCCACCATGTCCTAGCAAACCGTTGTTTGGCTATGTTACCGCTTTGCTCAGCCCCTCTTATAGTGTTGCTAGTTGCAGGTGAAGATTGGAGATCGTTCCTTGTTGGAACATTGTTTATTGTTGGGATATCACAATATTATCTTGTTTATCTTAATGCATCTATATACTTGGTAAAGGTTGGAAGGCTCGGCCTTATGCCTAGTGTTTTGTTCCACTCTTTCCGCCCTAGTTTCTGTCATATCTGTGTTATGTTCTCGGATTTTGCGTTCCTTACACGGTTGGGTTATAATGGGAACCCCTTGACAGTTCGCCTTGAATAAAACTCTTCCAGCATGGCCCAACATTGGTTTTACCATTCGCCACCTAGCCTCTTTTCCCTTGGGTTTCGCGGACTCAAGGGTCATCTTTATTTAAACCCCCGGGCCAGTGCTCCTCTAAGTGTTGGTCCAACCTGTCAGCTGCCGGTGGCCACCAGGGGCAACTCTGGGCTGGCCTACCGGAACCTTGTACAATCCGGTGTGCCCTGAGAATGAGATATGTGCAGCTCCTATCGGGATTTGTCAGCGCATTTGGGTGGCTTTGCTGGTTTAGTTTTACCATTGTCGAGGATGTCTTGTAACCGGGATGCCGAGTCTGATCGGATTGTCTTGGGAGAAGGAATATCCTTCATTGACCGTGAGAGCTTGTGATGGGCTAAGTTGGGACTCCCCTGCAGGGATTTGAACTTTCGAAAGTCGTGCCCACGGTTATGGGCAGATGGGAATTTTTTAATGTCCTGTTGTAGATAACATGAAACTTAACTTAATTACAATGCCCCAACCGCGTGTGTAACCATGATGGTCTCTTCTCGGCGGAGTCCGGGAAGTGAACACGGCATTGGAGTAATGCTTGACGTAGGTTGTTCTAGGATCACTTCTTGATCATAGTTGTTCGACCGTGCTTTTGCCTTCTCTTTTCGCTCTCTTTTGCGAATATGTTAGCCACCATATATGCTAGTTGCTTGCTGCAGCTCCACCTCATACCTTACCTTACCTATAAGCTTAAATAGTCTTGATCGCGAGGGTGCAAGATTGCTGAGTCCCCGTGACTCACAGATTCCTTCCTAAACCAGATGCAGGGACCGATGATACCGTTCCAGTTGATATGAACGAGCTCAAGTGGGAGTTCGATGAAGACTCTCGCCGTTACTACGTGTCTTTCCCAGATGATCAGTAGTGGTGCCCAGTTGGGGAGATCAGGGATTTTGTCGCATTTGGGGGTTGTTCTTCATTTTGGTACCGTAGTCGGACCCTGGGTGTAGTTGATGAATGTAATGACTTATTTATGTATTTGTGTGACGTGGCGAGTGTAAGCCAACTATGTATCCTTTCCCCTTTATTTATATTACATGGGTTGTTTGCTAAGATTACCTCACTTGTGACATTGCTTTCAATGCGGTTATGCCTCTAAGTCGTGCTTCGACACGTAGGAGATATAGCCGCATCGAGGGCATTACAAGTTGGTAATCAGAGCCTTCCCCGACCTTAGGAGCCCCCTGCTTGATCGAATCGTTGGCGTTGTTGAATCTACAAGAATGTTTTGAGTCATTTAGGAATTATATATCGGAGAGTTAGGAATTCTTTTTACTCCTCAGTCCCTTCGTCTCTCTGGTGAGGCATCTTGACATAGAGTTTTGACTCTTCTCTTCTCAAATTTCACTAAAAAAATTAGGATCACGCGGGTTTCTTGGAATCGTTCCGATGGTTTTGTGACGAGAACATTGTTCTTGGTGCCTCCTGTCATTTAGGGGTTGTGGCAGTGTCCCGGGGAGTTGAGCTCCGAGGTGTTGTCGTCACAATTTTATCGTTGAGATTCTGGAATACCTAAGTTTCGCCGACATCGAAAATCTCTTTTATGTAGTTGTTGGTGAGATAACCTCGACACCACCCAGTACTGGGGCGGGAGTTTGGGAGTATTGCCATAACTTGTATAACGGATGCTTTTCAAAGGTTGAGGTAAATGATTTCCGAAGGTTTCTTGGTTATGTGTTGAAGGATGGATATAGCTGGATGTAGGATTTGTTAGCTTTGGGTGAGATATTATGCTTCCCCTGTATCCTCAACACCTGATTGCATAACCGGAAAGGTTCGGGAGTTTCATAGGTGGGAATTCGTGTAGCTCTAGTCCTTCTTCCGTGGATATTTGGTTTGGGATTGGGTAATCCTCACCAAGTATTTGTTCTTGTCCGTACCTTGTTTTATATTCTTCTACCTCAATTCGAAGTGGCTTCTCAATTTATGGATATGTGACCATTTCAATTGGAATGCATTCGTTCATTTGGTTCGGATGTGAAGACTTTATGTTGCAATTTCAATCCTTTTGATTCAGCTTGAATTATTGCCTGTCAAGATGCTAACAGATGTCACCCTCTTCAGGATGGCTCCTGCTAAGGGCAACAATCAGAATCAGAATCAGGATCCACCACCACCACCTCCACCTCCACCTCCGGAGGCATGGCAAGCTGTGATGGCCGCTACCAATGCAAACACGCAGCTGATCATGCAAATTCTGCAAGAGCGCAACCAAGGCCATGGCAACAATCAGAATCAGTTTGCTACACTCAACCAGTTCCTCGCTAACCAGCCAAAGATTTTCAGCAACTGTGTCGAGGCCTCAGATGCTGATGATTGGCTCGTGGATATCTGCAAGCATTTCGAGTGCAGTAACGTCAGGCCTGAGGACTTTGTCAAGTTTGCCTCCTTCCAACTCAAAGACCAAGCTGCAGAATGGTTTCAGCAATACAAAGATTCCAGAGGAGGCTGTGCTATTACTTGGGATGAATTCCATCAAGACTTCAAAGCTCATCATATTCCTCAGAGTGTGGTTGAGGGCAAGCATGAGGAATTCCGCAACCTGAAGCAAGGCACTATGTCTGTTTACCAGTACAACATCATGTTCCAGAGGCTCGCTCATTTCGCCAAGCAAGACATCACTGACGAGAAGAGCATGATATACCAGTTCAGGGGTGGTCTCAGAGAAGAACTCCAACTTGCTCTCATCCTTTTTGAGCACAAGAAGTACGATGAGTTTTACAACATGGCAATGAAGCAAGAGGCTGCCCAACTGAAGTGCGATGCTTCCAAGAAGCGAGTCAGAGATGCGACTCCTTCCTCAACTCAAGTGGCTAAGCAGCAAAAGTATTGGCTTCCTCCTCCTCCGTTCCATCAGCCTTATCAGCAGAAGAGCAAAGGTGGCAATGGATCTTCCCACCCACCCAACCCAGGCTTTCAGAACAAGACTTCGTCTCAAGCTCCAAGATCAAGTGCTTCGTATCACCGTCCAATTTCAGAGGTCACGTGCAACAAGTGCCAACAGAAGGGTCACTATGCGAACAAATGCTTCAATCAGAGGCGTCTCCCTCCTCCTCCTACTGTGACGTCTGCCAGCACCGCAGTGGTCAAGCATAACCCCAAGCACGCCAAGGTCAACTTGATGAATGAAGCTCAGGCAGAGGACTCGTCAGATGTCATCATGGGTAACCTTCCTGTTAACGATATTCCTGCAAAAGTTCTTTTTTACACTGGTGCATCGCATTGTTTCATCTCGAGACCATTTACATCTAAGCATGAGTTGGCTTTGCAAGTTTTGCCTAGACCGATAGCAGTTGTCTCTCCTGGTAAACGCATGAACGCTAACACCATTGTTCCGGATGTTACTATCACTTTGGGTGACTACAAGTTTCTGTCTTCTCCTACTGTTCTGGGTGACTCGGATATTGATCTTATTCTCGGAATGGACTGGCTTTCTAAGCACAAGGCTTAGCTTGATTGTGCTGCCAGGCAGATTCAATTGACTCATTCATCTGAGGATGTAATTGTTTTTGCCGCAAGGGATGATACCATTCGTCTATTTTCTCTCAATGAGAAGGATGAGTTGGATGCCATCTCTCAAATTCTGGTTGTTTGCAAATATCAAGACGTCTTTCTAGAAGAGCTTCCAGGAATGCCTCCACACCGACAAGTTGAATTTGTCATCGATCTTGAGCCTGGCACGGAACCTGTTTGCAAACGTCCTTACAAGCTGGGACCTAAAGAGTTGAAGGAGCTGAAGAAGCAACTCGATGAACAAGAGAGAATGGGTCTCATTCGACCTAGTTCTTCTCCATGGGTTTGTGGAGTTCTCTTTGTGAAGAAGAAGGATGGAATGGACCGACTCTGTGTTGACTACCGTCCATTGAACAAGAAGACTATAAAGAACAAGTACCCACTTCCCAACATCAACGAGCTGTTTGAACAACTCAAAGGTGCTCAAGTATTCTCCAACCTTGATCTCGGTATGGGCTGTCATCAGATTCGCATTCGTGAAGAGGATATCCCCAAGACAGCTTTCAGAACAAGCTATGGTTCATATGAATACACTATCATGTCTTTTGGCCTCGTCAACGCTCCGCCAACATTCTCTCGCATGATGAACTTCATCTTCAACGCCTACACAAATGACTTCGTCTTGGTCTACCTCGATGACATTTTGGTTTTTTCCAAGAACAAGGAGGATCATGCCAAGCACTTGCGTTTGGTGCTCGATAAGCTCAGAGAACATCAGTTCTATGCCAAGTTTTCAAAGTGCGAGTTTTGGCTTGATGAGGTTCTCTATCTTGGGCATATCATCTCTGCCAAGGGCATAGCGGTGAATCCTGAGAAGGTGTCTGCAATTGTGAATTGGGAACCACCTTAGAATGTGAAGCAACTCCGCAGCTTCCTTGGTCTCGCAAGCTATTGTCGAAGGTTCGTTGAGAACTTTTCAAAGATCGCGAAGCCTCTTTCCAACCTCCTCCAGAAGCACGTGAAGTATGTTTGGTCTCCTGAATGTGACATCGTTTTCAACACCCTGAAAGAGAAATTAGTCACTGCTCCAGTTTTGACTCCTCTTGATGAATCCAAACCGTTCGAGGTCTTTTGTGATGCTTCCCTTCAAGGTCTTGGTGCAGTGTTGATGCAAGAGAATAAAGTTGTGGCCTATACTTCTCGCCAGTTGAAGCCCAATGAAAAGAACTACCCCACTCATGACCTCGAGTTGGCGGCAGTTGTTCATGCTCTTTTGACTTGGAGACATCTCTTATTGGGAAGAAAAGTGGACATCTTCACTGACCACAAGAGTCTCAAGTACATCTTCACTCAGCCTAATCTCAACCTCAGGCAGACTCGTTGGGTCGAAATGATTCAAGAGTATAATCCGAGTATCGAATATACTCCAGGCAAGGCCAATGTTATTGCTGATGCATTGAGCAGGAAGGCTTACTGCAACAGTTTGATTCTCAAGCCTTACCAACCCGAGCTTTGTGAAGCTTTCTGCAAACTCAATCTGCAAGTTGTTCCTCAAGGTTTCCTCGCCAACCTCCAAGTCTCTCCTACTTTGGAAGATCAGATTCGTGAGGCTCAACTTCTTGATGCTATGGTGAAAAAGGTGAAGATTGGGATTGCCAAGAGTCAACCCAAGTACAAGTGTTATCGCCTTGATGACAAGGATACTCTATTCTTTGAGGATCGCATTGTTGTGCCTAAAGGTGACCTTCGTAAAGTCATTATGAATGAGGCTCACAATTCACTCCTCTCTATCCACCCGAGAAGTACAAAGATGTACCATGACCTCAAGAAGTCGTATTGGTGGACTCGAATGAAGTGTGAGATTGCTCAGTTCATGAATGAATGTGATGTCTGCAGAAGAGTGAAGGCAGAACACCAACGACCAGCTGGTCTCCTCCAACCTCTTGCCATTCCAGAATGGAAGTTTGACCACATTGAGATGGACTTCGTGACTGGGTTTCCAAAGTCCAAGCGTGGCAATGAAGCTATATTCGTTGTCATCGACAAACTCACTAAAGTGGCTCATTTCCTTCCTATCAAAGAATCCATTACAGCAGCTCAATTGGCAGAGCTATATACCTCTCGGATTGTCTCTCTGCACGGCATTTCGCAGTTGATTTCTTCAGATCGTGGCAGCATCTTCACCTTGAAGTTTTGGGATTCTTTTTAGAAGGCCATGGGCACCAACATCCGTTTCAGCATAGCTTTTCATCCTCAAACTAGTGGCCAAGTCGAGCGTGTCAATCAGATTTTCGAAGATATGCTCAGGGCTTGCGTTATCTCCTTCGGTATGAAGTGGGAAGATTGTCTTCCATATGCCGAGTTCTCCTACAACAACAGCTTCCAAGCGAGTTCGGGCAAGGCCCCATTTGAAATTCTCTATGGAAGGAAGTGCCGTACTCCTCTTAACTGGTTAGAGACCGGTGAACGTCAACTTCTTGGAAATGACTTGATCACAGAGGCATAAGAGATGTGCAAAGTCATTCGTGATAACCTCAAAGCCGCGCAATCGCGCCAGAAGAGCTACTATGATAGTAAGCATCGTGATTTGGCTTTCGAGATCGGAGACCATGTTTACCTCCGCGTCTCTCCAATGAAAGGTACTCGTCGCTTCGGCATCAAAGGGAAGCTTGCCCCTAGATACGTGGGTCCTTTCAAGATCGTCAGCAAGAGAGGCGATCTCGCCTATCAACTTGAGCTTCCCTCCAACTTTGCAAACGTGCACGACTTGTTTCACGTGTCTCAACTCCGCAAGTGCTTCAAGACCCCTGACCGCACCGTCAACTTCGAAGACATTGATCTCCAAGAAGACCTGTCTTATCGTGAGCACCCAGTTGCTATTCTTGAAGAAACTGAGCGCAAGACTCGCAACAAGTCAATCAAATTCCTCAAAGTCAAGTGGTCACACCATGCCGACCGTGAAGCCAGCTGGGAACGCGAGGATCACCTCCGTTCTGAGTACCCGGAGTTTTTCCAGTCCTAGATCTCGGGATGAGATCCTTTCATAGTGGTGGAGTGTTGTAACACCCCAGATGTAAAATTTCCAAATTTTGGCAATGTATCCAGCCTTGTCGTGTTCAATACCATGTGGTTTTCCTCTTTGAGGGTTTCATTTTGGGTTTGCTTTGTTTCCCTTTGCTTTGCCTTTTCATTGCTTGTCATTTTTCTCTATGTCATCTCATGTTGCATTTGGTCATTCATGTTGTTGCCATGAGCATCATGTGCATTACCCCTTGTCACCCTCTCAAACCTTTGAACCATCACCCCCCCCCCCTCTCCTTCCCTTTCTTTTCTTTTCTTGCAAGTGCCATATTGCACTACTCCATTAATGTTCTTCTTCTCCCTATAAATCTGGCACCATGCCTACATCCTCTCTGCCAATTTTCAACTCATTTGAATCTGTTTTGGTTAGGTTAAAAATTGACTCAAGTTTGAATTTAATTCTAACTTGATTTAATTTTCTTCCTTTAAAAATCCCCAAAGCAATTTATTCAAATGGCCCATAATTCCAGGAGCTTGAGGCTATTTTTATTTCTGCCAAATACCTCTCCTACCTCCCTGGATTTTTTCCTTTTCTATAGCGGTATTTAAATTCACAGATCTAAAGAAAAGGGAGAAGCCTCCCAATGCATCCACCTGGGCCTCCCGCAGCCAGCAGCCCACCTAGGCACCGGCCAGCCCAGCTAGCGCAGCCCATGCAACCTGCTTGCGACAGGAGCGTCGTCTCCCCTGTACGGCAGCTCATCCACAGGAGCCACGTCGGCGTTCGGTCGATTTGACGGCCAGAGAAGCTCCCTAGCCCCCTATAAACTTGTCCCCCGCGTCCTAGGGTCCCTCCTCGACCGATCCCCCTCCTCTACCTGCCTCACCACCGCCTAGTTTAGCGTCGCGCGCCGTGCCCTCGCCCTGCCCACCATGGCCTCGCCGAGCAAGAGCTCGAGCTCGGGGTAGCCATCCACATCGTCTCTGACCCTCCTACTGCCGTGGAGAGGGTCGTCAAGTACCTCTCTATCCCCTGCCTGCACGCACGCGACGCGACGGCCCCTGGATCTACCTCCCATCATCCTCTTCCTCCCCTGCTTCACGACAACAGCCCCGGCAAGTTCAGAGCTCCCTCGCGTCGTCTCCGGCTCGCCTCCATCGACCTCATCGTGTCCTAGGGTGAGCTGGGTAAAGCACCTACCTCCCCCTTTCTTTCCATGGCATTTAGGACCCCGTGAGGCTTGGTCGATCCGTGTCTTTGCTGCGCTCCCGGTGCTCTGGCGAGGCCTGTTTTCTTTTCTTGTAGATGTAGTTGTTGTCGCTGCCGTAGCATGCCCGTGTGCCCCCCGCTCGAGATCTCCTCTGTCACGCCCACGGCTTGCATGCCCCGCTTCGCCACGTCTCCTGCTTCAGCTATCCCGCATCCGCGTCGCTCGCTGCCTCACAGCGCCATCGTCGTCGTGCCGCGCCCGAATCGAGCGCGAGCTCAAGCTCGAGCCGCTGCATATTGCGCCCCGTAGCTACACCGTCTCATGTTCCTGCACGCCCGCCGGAGTCCCTATGCCCCGTTGGTTGCCGCTGTTGCCCGACGGCGACGTCGCCATCTTCTCTGCATAGGAGCAAAGGGAAGGCTTGGCCTTTGCGTCTATTTCAAAGGGTCTAGCCCCCACCCCCCTCTTGGCACAAGCACGAGTGCAGCCGAGCTAGTTACCCAGGCACGCACACACCCGGGAGGTCTCGGGTTCGAACCCCAGGTTCCGCGTATATTTTTGGGGTGTGGTGTTATCCGCGTATCACTGACAATCAGGGCCCACATGTCATCCTTCCATAGCCCCATGTTTTTCCTTTTCTTTTATTCCAGCGATTTCCATTTCTGGAATATGCTAGCTTTCCTTTTCAGGCAAGTCCAGATCTGGACATTCCAAATATGGAAATTGCCAATTCTGTCAGATTCCATTTTGGGCAGTTTTCAACTTATTGCACTTGTGATGATTTTTCTACTGCAAGCCCAACATATTATATATGTTTTTGGGGTACAAAAATCCAATGAATCCAGTGGTGGAATTATTTTCTGCATTTGAGCAAGTTCACAACCATGTCATTTTACATCATGATGTTGTTTTGTCCTTTTTGTGTGATTTAATGCAAGTATGCTATGAGGTCTCTTTGCACATGGATAGCTTCATTTTCATGTCTACTCCATGCTAGATTTTGTTCCATGCCATGATATACTATGTAGTGAGTTAACCAAGCTTGTTAACATGCCAACATGAATCTGTTTTTGCCATGTCCTGAAATTTCACTAAGTCTGAATCTGTTTATAAAACTTGCTATGTTTGCATGGGTGTAATCATATTTTCTGTGCCCTCTTGGCTTATGGTCAGTAAGGGACTTTTGTTATGTGCTTAGAGTAGCTTCATGCCATGCCTTGATTTGCCATGTTATGTTCCCGTAGCATGTAGTTTTCATGCTCTAAAGATTGCTTCCTAATGATAAATTCCAGACTTGTGTTAATTTCACAAAGTCTGAAACCTGTTGTCATTTGCACTTTTGCCATGCTTGTTTGAACCTATTACTGGATGAAGTAGCCGTAGCTCAGTGTTCATCTTTTGTCAAGCATCATGAGTGGATCCCTGCCATGTATTTTGTTGCCATGTTTGAGTGTTGTAGTATATTTATCTTGTTGCATTTAGTTGGGCACTTGCTGATTGTCGCAGACCCGTGCCATATTTGTTTTTCTTGCCATTTCCAAACCGTGCATCCGATTCCGGTGATCTTTATATCGATTCCAACCGAAATCAACTCCCCTTTCCAGTGGCAGTCTTGGATTTCCAAGTTGAGGTTAGGTTCAATTATTCCTTTGCAAATCATGCATATGTATCACATATCGCATCCCGCATATTATCCCATGTATGCATCATGTTGCTTGAGCATTGCACGTGGTTGATTGTGCTCTTTTGCTTGTTGTTCTTGTTTGGGTAGAGCCGGGAGATGAGTTCGTGAATGAGGAGCCCGTTGAGTTCGCTTACGAGATCAAGGCAACTCTGAGAACTTTGCAGGCAAGATGACCATACCCTCGAAATCACTTCTATCTTTGCTTGCTAGATGCTCGCTCTTTTTCTATGCCTATGCTACGATACCTACCACTTGCTTATCATGCCTTCCAAATTGTCGTGTCAAACCTCTAACCCACCATGTCCTAGCAAACCGTTGTTTGGCTATGTTACCGCTTTGCTCGGCCCCTCTTATAGTGTTGCTAGTTGCAGGTGAAGATTGGAGATCGTTCCTTATTGGAACATTGTTTATTGTTGGGATATCACAATATTATCTTGGTTATATTAATGCATCTATATACTTGGTAAAGGGTGGAAGGCTCGGCCTTATGCCTAGTGTTTTGTTCCACTCTTGCCGCCCTAGTTTCCATCATATCGGTGTTATGTTCCTGGATTTTGCGTTCCTTACACGGTTGGGTTATAATGGGAACCCCTTAACAGTTCGCCTTGAATAAAACTCTTCCAGCATGGCCCAACATTGGTTTTACCATTCGCCACCTAGCCTCTTTTCCCTTGGGTTCCGGGGACTCAAGGGTCATCTTTATTTAAACCCCCGGGCTAGTGCTCCTCTAAGTGTTGGTCCAACCTGTCAGCTGCCAGTGGCCACCAGGGGCAACTCTAGGCTGGCCTATCGGAACCTTGGACAATCCGGTGTGCCCTGAGAACGAGATATGTGCAACTCCTATCGGGATTTGTCGGCACATTCGGGTGGCTTTGCTGGTTTAGTTTTACCATTGTCGAGGATGTCTTGTAATCGGGATGCCGAGTCTGATCGGATTGTCTTGGCAGAAGGAATATCCTTCGTTGACCGTGAGAGCTCGTGATGGACTAAGTTGGGACTCCCCTGCAGGGATTTGAACTTTCGAAAGCCGTGCCCACGGTTATGGGCAGATGGGAATTTGTTAATGTCCGGTTGTAGATAACATGAAACTTAACTTAATTAAAATGCCCCAACCGCGTGTGTAACCGTGATGGTCTCTTCTCGGCGGAGTCTGGGAAGTGAACACGGCGTTGGAGTAATGCTTGACGTAGGTTGTTCTAGGATCACTTCTTGATCATAGTTGTTCGACCGTGCTTTTGCCTTCTCTTCTTGCTCTCTTTTGCGAATATGTTAGCCACCATATATGCTAGTCGCTTGCTGCAGCTCCACCTCATACCTTACCTTACCTATAAGCTTAAATAGTCTTGATCGCGAGGGTGCGAGATTGTTGAGTCCCCATGACTCACAGATTCCTTCCTAAACCAGATGCAGGGACCGATGATACCGTTCCAGATGATATGACCGAGCTCAAGTGGGAGTTCGATGAAGACTCTCGCCGTTACTACATGTCTTTCCCAGATGATCAGTAGTGGTGCCCAGTTGGGGCGATCGGGGATTTTGTCGCATTTGGGGGTTGTTCTTCATTTTAGTACCGTAGTCAGACCCTGAGTGTATTGGATGAATTTAATGACTTATTTATGTATTTGTGTGACGTGGCAAGTGTAAGCCAACTATGTATCCTTTCCCGTTTATTTATATTACATGGGTTGTTTGCGAAGATTACCTCACTTGCGACATTGCTTTCAATGCGGTTATGCCTCTAAGTCGTGCTTCGACACGTAGGAGATATAGCCGCATCGAGGGCGTTACAGTCTTTGTCGTGGTCATGGTTTTTGACTCACATCGTCTTTTCTCTTGCTTCTGGCTCATCCGTTTTAGCTACTTAGTGGGGCTTGCAAGCACGTGCAATGATGCACAACTCTCCTGCGTTTTTGAGAAAAAAGCCACAATATACTTATAGGAACGATCACATGGCTATATTAAGAGGCTATAAATATGCCAGCTAGAGTTAATAACAATAATTTGAACCATCCATAAATAAACTATGTAGAATTCTTTATGGGAACCACAAAAAATACACCTTTAGGAGTCCAAAATCTTTTGAAGAAAAAGTGAAGGAAAAATAAATCCGAATTAGTGAGAAAACACAAATCAATAAAATGCTATTTGGACCAATGTCATTGCATATTTTAGGCACTACTTAGCAATGTCATATTGGAGAAATACACTAACAAAGATGGTTCTAGTTGTTTTATTGCAGAATTTTCATACACAATGAGGGTAACATAGAGGTGTGATGTTTACAACTTCAATGTTGTTGCTCTGGAGGTCATGATGGGGAAGCACCCAAGTGACTTGCTAACCTCTCAGTCAACGATATCCCTATCACAAGAAGATGATTCACCTAAGGACATATTGTACCAATGATTGAATCCTCCAATGGAACAACCTGTAGAAGAAGTTGTGGTCATTGTCCCGATATCTCTTGCTTGGACCGGGGCAAATCCCAATCCAGGTCTTCAATGTGAAGTCTAACGCAAGAGATGTCAACACATATGCATGGCTACCTCTGCTAAGCTTTCAAACTTGTCTCAACAAGTAAGCTAAAAGAAATTGGCGGAGCTGAAGGTGGTGG
>NC_041386.1:517659880-517762072 GCF_002162155.2 Triticum dicoccoides
ATTTTTTGGGGGAGGTTTATATTACAGCTCCCCTCTCCCCAAGGATTTTTTGTGGCTCTGTCACTACTAAGTACTAATAGACTATCAGAAGTCATGTACCTTTGTGCAAAGTACTTTTCTGACAAAAATACAGTGTTATTCATCAGAGAATAGCAATATCGTTTACAAAACTGTAACCTTGTGAAGAAAAGAAAATCATAAAATATCTTGATGCAAAACATAAATATATGCCATAGTTTTTAGTAAGAATACGATTAAGAATTAGAGACAATATTGAGAAAGCACACGTGCAACTTGTCACGCAGAGTTTCCACGCAGCAAATCGACTATGAAACTAGTCAGTTTTGCTAGCTAACAAACTTAAGTTCCATCTTTTCAGGCCGCAATGGTATGAAGAGCCTACTGAATATATGCACATGCAAACTCATAAAAGACCCGTTCCAAAATTATGTAAACATTTCAACTAGATACATGGAAATGAAAATTGTGATCGGTGGCATGAAGTTGTGGTTGATATGAAAGGTGAAGGGTTCGGATTAAGCGGGCGATGATAAACCGAGAGTTTATGATAAGGGTGTGTCTAGAACTCAGTCGACTGAGATTTAACGAAGTCTCAATCGAGTGACGTGAGTGTGTTTTTTTTTTGCTACAATCTGCACGGTTGGATGCTACAAACGGCGGCGAAAAAATGTTGCAACTGTATTGCAAGCAACAACAATAAATGCTACAACCGTTCTAACTGAAATGCTACAACCGTCAATGAAAGATGTTGCAACCGATGCGATGACGTGCTACAACCAATGAGGGAAGACATGCTACAACCAGCAAGATGGATGTTGCGACCGATAGAAAAAAAATGTTGCAAATGATGGCACAAAATGCTGCATGGTTGATTGAGACTTGGTTAAATCTCAATAGACTGATTTTTAGTAGGCCCGTTGCGGTAAATGAAATCTATTACCGAAAGTGAAGTGTACAGAACCGTGGAGAGGTGCGCCAATAAGCAGATAGCCGATAAAAATCATAGGAGAGCAGAGAAACCGTAGGGTGTAACTAAGTGGGGATCAATCTCTTAGCTATGTATTAGATTATAAGTCATATAAGTGTTGGTTCCCAATAGCATACATACATACAAACATGCCACACATACACCTACGTACTATTCCATCGCAATACAACAGATGGCAATTCACACTGGAGGAAAAACCTTAGAAAGAAGAACTAATTAGACACCGGCCGACCCAACAGAACCTATGTACGCACTTCATCTTCATCTAGACAAGCTTATTTTTTGAAACCTATATCAGCCAATCAATCAGACGAATTACTCGCGAGTGGCGCGCTAGCTGTTAACTCCGATCACTGGCGAGGCGAGGTGAGGTTATCTTGTGGGCGGCCCCGGCTCGATTTCCGTGGGCCGCCACATGGTCTTCCTCGCGCAGAGCATGGCCTCCTTGCGCTTGGACACCGTCATCCTCACCTCCCAGTGCATCGACCTCACCCCCTCCACGATCTCGTCCACCGTCTCCTTGTCGTCCCGCACGATCAGCTTCCCGTTCGGCCTCAGGATCCGGTCCACCTCCACCAGCACCGGCAACACCTTACACCTACCACACCCAAAAATTTCTTAGTTGTAGTCCAATGGCGATCAGTCCAATGGCGATCAGTCCGACGGCGTAGTAGAGGGTGGAATGCCAACCTGGCCTTGAGCTTGGAGAAGAGGTGGTCGGCGTGGAGGAGGTCGTAGGAGCGAGGGTAGGTGCTGAAGGACTCGCACCAGTCGTGGTATATCCCGAACATGCCCCGCTCGTAGATCACCGGCAGCGTGTCCGGCGAGTCGATGTTCACCGTGTTCATCACCCACACGTTCATGTCCCGCAGCGCCGCCGCCAGCCCGCCGTACACGGCCCGCATGTCCATCACGTTCCGGACGCTCTTCCAGTCGATGCCCATGCCGGCCAGGTACGAGTTCTGGACCACCTTCTTCCAGTGCGCGTAGTCCGCCGCGAAGTCCTCGGGCGCCGCCTTCCCGTACACGCCCACCTGGCTGCTGTTCAGCCAGTAGGGCGCCTTCTCCGCCCGCTCCGGCCACTGCTGCGGCCACCGCGACCCGCGCACCGACGGGTCGGTGGGGACGCGGTGCATGCACGCCCGCAGCGAGATGTTCCACGCCGCGTTGGGGTCGTCGGACGGGTGGCACAGCGGAGGCTCCGTCTGCCGCCGTGTCTCGTAGCAATGGTTGCTCATCGGCTTCCGGAAGATGACGAGGCCCACCCGGTCGATGGTGTCCCTGGTCTTCGCCACCATCTCCCAGCACATGGCCTTGGTCAGCTTCACCATCTCGCCCCAGATCTCCACGTCCTCGGGGAGCTTCTGGTACACGGGGGTGGCGGACCACACGAAGAAACCGCCGGGCCGGACCAGGCGGTTCACCTCCAGGAGGAGCAATCCGCCGTTGATGTGCCAGGGGACTCGGCACCGGGCGCAGTGGACTATGTCGAACACGTTGCTCGGGAACTGGAGCCGCTTGGTGCCCATGACGGCGGAGATGGCCGGGATGCCGCGCTCCAGCGCGAACTGCACCTGCGCCTCGTGCTCGTCCTTGGGCGCGAACGACATGGTCAGCACGCCCCGCTCGAACATGAACCCGCCGAAGCTGGCCACGCCGCACCCCACGTCCAGCACCACCCTGCTCCGGCGGCCCCAAGCCACCTCCGGGAACGCCTGCTGGATCAGGTCGATGTAGTGCAGCGCGCCGCCGGTCTTGAACTGCGTGCCTCCGCCGGGGAACGTGAGGTACTCGCCGGAGACCTTCACCCAGTTCTGACGCTTCTTGAATTCCGCCAGCTGCGTGTGCGGAACGTTGTGGTACCAGATCTTGCTGCGGCTGACTGGCCACCGGATGGGATCTTTGTAGGACAGCGGCGCCGGGACGAGGCACGTCGGCGGGTGGGCGGGGCAGTGCCGCTCCCGGTGCTCGTAGTGAATGTCGGTCTTGAGCTTCTTGATGGCGGCCTCGTTGTCCAGGCACGGGATGTAGTCCTCGCCTGTGCTCGTGTTGCACAGCTTCCAGACGTGCGCCGGCAACGACACCGCCGCCTCCGGTTCCGCTTCCGCTTCCGCCTTGCTTGCCGCTTTCTTCTTCTTCTTCTTATTCTTTTTCTTCTCGGCGCGCGTCTTCTGCTCGTTTGTCGACTCCGCCGCCTGCGTCGTGAACGACCCGTTCTGCGCCGCCCGCTCCATCAGCAGCTCCGCCTGCCCGTTCTCCAGAGTCTCCGGAAGAAGCTTCTGCTCTTCCTCGACAACGTCCGACGTCTTCGTATCGTCGGGATTAGTGACGGCGGAGGCTTCGGTCGATACCACGGCCGCCGCCGCGTCCTCCGTCTTGTCCGTGACGGCGGTGGTCGTCTCCTCCATGATTGGCTTGGCATTGTCCTCTGAGATGAACGTCTTGTTGCCGTCATCTTTCACCACGTCGACGCCTTCCATCTTGCCGTTCTCGTCGTCGAAGGTCTGCTTCTTTGAAGAGCCGCCGCCGGCGGCCTCCTTCGGGTTTTCCTCCTGGCTGACGATGCTCTCCTTGGTGTCAGCCGGCGACTTCTCAGTGTTCGCGTCCTGACCGCCGCTGCCTGCGCTTTCCTTGGTGTCGGTAGAAGCCTGCTCCTTCACGTCTGTCACCGTGTCCTCCACGCTCTTCCCCTGGGAAGCAGCCACGGCGGCAGCGGCAGCGGCGGCGCCGTCCGTCTCGGCGGTTTCCGGCTTCACGAGCTCCCCGCCCTCCGTCCTGCCGTTCTCGTCATCGAACGACTGGTTCTTGGACGCCGGCTTCTCGCCGTCGGCCTCGCCGCCCTTGGCGTCCACGGTGGGCTTCTCGGCCTCCACAGCGGCCGTGGTGGCCTCCGCGACGACGTTGGCACTGTCCTGCTTGAAGTTGTTGGTGGCGTCGATGGAGCGGTCCTCCTCCTTCTCCTTCACGACGGCCTCCGCCGCCTTCTTGACGTCCGCCGTGGACGCCGTCACCGTGGCCGCCGGGACGGCCTCCGGCGACGGAGGGGAGACCATCCAGAAGCCGACGAGGCAGAGCACTGCGAAGACGACGACGGTCGCCGTCGAGAAGAGCGACGACCGCTGCCTCTGGTTCCGATCGAACAGGGCCATCGTCTCGTCCCCCTTCACCTCATGCAACTCCGTTCATATATGCTTCCTCACCCTCTGCCCGCACGCAGAGGTCAGATCCTGAAACACCACAGCATTCAAAATGCCGCCATGGCGATGAACAGCAAAATTTCAGGAAACTAAGCAAAGGGAAGACAATGTGTGTAACCATCCATAATACCTCGAAATTAGTGGCACGATTTCTCCTGATCAGGAACACTGGCCCGCAATGATCTCCCGGTCACTTCAATACCTAGCAACAAGACCATGGATGCATGGCGTTAGCCTGTTCTTGGGCTGTCGGAATAATTGCGTGGCTTTCAAGGGGAGGAGAGCTCGGACGGAGGGAAGGGAGCGTTAAGCGGGGAGTGAGGGGAGACAAGTGGAGGACACTCCCCGGTTTCGTTGCTTCCGCATGCAGCACCAGTGTCCTGTATGTGCATGTGCTTTTCAAATAAGCCAAGCTTTTCAGGTTTCAACATAAAAAACTTCACCAACATTTCAAATCCATACTTTCAGTTTTCCGATCCAAATTTGGGCATATAATAGGGACAGAAATGCACGAATAAAACATGATAATCATTATCCAAAAGCTAAGTTCAACCAAAAGCAACATCATGCACATATCTCCAACACAAAGGCCGTCACAAGCTGGTGGTAACATTCCCTCCTCCCAAAAGCGCACCACCCCATTGTATCCTACTCCGCCCGTAAGGTTTTTTTTCACAGACTAGGGTAGTGCCGGAGGGTGATAATGATACATGAGTTGTATGTTACTTCTCCTCGCTCGGTTGCCCCGGTTTTGGGGTCTAGGTGAGTGAGAGCTGCTCCTTGTTCCCACCCCTTCCTAGCACCGCCGGCCACTTCGGCTGTAGTGGTCGCTCAGTGCGCTCCCGTGGCTCTGCCAGATCCAGCTCGCGTGGCAGCGAAGGATGGGGCCAGCCCGCCTCCATTCCAGATCTGCGTTTGTCCGGGGGTTTGTCCGTGGATCCGGTCTCTTCGCCGCCCCCAACTCGTCAGCGGCCATCCCTGGTCCTCCGCCGTGTATCCTGCTCCGGGGCCGCGGACGCCCTCTCCACGCCGGTTAATAGTAGGAATCGCCCGATGGAGCAGCCCCGCGTAAAGTCCATTGTGGTCTGCCCTCCACCCCCCGCCGGCCACACCTCTTTGGGCCAAGCTGATGAATGGACGCCGGTCCTATCCCGCAACTCACGTCGCGCCACCGCGCGCGCCCATGCCTCCCCGGGCGCACGTGGCGCCCCCGAGGCCAGCGGCTCTCTTTCAATGAGGACGCCGACCGCGCAGCCTTCTTAAGGCGGTTCAGGGGGCTCTGCTTCCGGTGCCTCAGCTCCAAGCATCGCCGCGTAGATTGTAGAGACCCCATCCACTGCATTGAATGCAAACTGCCGGGCAAAATCGCCAAGGACCGCCCCCAAGTCCGGCGAGGCCGTAGTGGTGGGCTGGCACCCGCTGCTAGCCGCGCTCTTGTTCGCGAAAGGCTTCGCTTCCCCACACCACCATCACCTGCGCCGGTCATGGACCGCTACTGCCACACCGACCCAACGCGTCGGCCAAGGGACAGCCACAAGGTGGTGATCGAGTCGCCAGAGATGGAGCATCAGATGTTCCTCCTACGCCGCCACGCCGTCCTCCTGATCTCCATGGCCGAGCGGCATGCGTCGAGCTCCATGTCCATCGGCCGCGCATTCCACTCCGTGCTCCGCACCCCGGCGCACCTGCTGTGAGTGACCAGCCACGACCCCCGAGGACTTCCTCGTCCACTTCGAGCTGCCGGCGCACCGGGACAACGTCGTCCGCCTGGGCTCCATCAACGTCGATGGTGTCATCTTCACCATCAAGTCGTGGCATGAGGATGACCACGCCGACCACAAAGACTTCCTCCTCCACGTCTGCGTCGTCATCGAGAAGATGCCCATGCACCTGTGGTCCGTCAAGGGGGCGGCGAAGGTGCTCGGCGACAAGTGCATCCTCGACTGGGTCGACAGCCGCACGCACGAGTGCGACCACATGCGGACTTTCGCGTGCTGGGTGTGGGTGTACGACGTCGCTTTCATCCCCACCAAGCACACCATCTGGCGCGCGGTGCCGGTCGAGTCGAGGCCATGCTGAGCTTCTCGCCGCCGAGCCATGAGGTTCCCCCATCCTCATGTCCGGCGCAACGTCATGCTCATCCATGTTGACCGCGTTGAAGATTGGACGTCGTTGTCGCTGCGCGCCTCGCACTCGGGCCAGAGCATCATCCCGTCCTCTGGGTCCGAGGACAATCGCCCGTTCCCGCGGGTCTACCCGGGGACGTGGTGGATGCACATCGAGGATGGCCAGGGGCAGGGCAGGCGCCACCCTCCGGTGGTCGGCTCCTATGGCTGTGGAGGGCTTCAAATCAGGCCTCGTCGGGACCACGACGACAATTCCACCGCTCCTGGAAGGGCACGCTCCTAGGCCGCGGCCATGGCTGGCACGAGCAACCGCCATGAAGGGGCAACGGCGGCTCCGCACGTCAGCGGAGCAGGACGCCTACCAGCAGACGCCAAAGCAAGGACAACCGCCATGCTGGCAGCAGCCTCAGAGCCACCCCGCCTCTGCCGTTGTTGTTGGACCAAGCATCGCGGCTCCGGAGATGATGGCGCACCCCTCACGGCGGTGGAGGCCATTGACCCCGTCACCGACTTCTTCGACTCGGCGGACCACATGCCTCTCCAGCCCATCCACGCAGACTGCAGCTACCACGAGATCGACCAGGCGATCGTCTCTACACTTGCTACTCCGCTCGAGTTCGCACCCGGCCCCTCGGCTATGGCCTACCACGCCACGCCTTCGACGGTCTTCACTAAAGTTCAGCTTGGCGCCATGATGCAGCAGGTCCAGCAGCTCCAGCTCCTCAGCAGTGACAGGAATGACAGGCAGAACGGCCTCTTCACCAATACCTCGCCCCCCTCGTGCACCACCCTCCAGCTCGATGTACCTCAGCACCGCCCAAGGCCCAGGCCTGTTCAGGACCGACCAGGGAGAGCGCGCGGTAGGCAGACCTCGGCTCTAACGTGTCTGTTGCGCAGCGTGCTTCCATGTTACTGGTCAAGAAGCTCGGCCTGCTGGGGCTGAAGGAGGCCATGACAGCGAAGGCGGCTGAAGCCCCCATCAAACGCTTCGACGAGCCGTTGTCAGAGGAGGATATCTCCATCATCACCAAGCTCACACGCCTCAACCCGGAGGCGCTACGCATCGCCGGGGCCATGTCCAGCCCGGATGTCGCCGCTGAAGCTGTAGTTTAGTTATGTTAGTCGACTATAGTAATTTCGTCTATGTTAGTTTTAGTCTCTAGCAGCGCTTGGCCTTAAGCCGAGTAGAGTTAGGTTCCATGTTAGTTCTCCATTGTGTTAGAACCAGGATTTGAGGATCGCTTCTGTGCCAGAGGATCTTGGGGCCTATTGGTGGCCTCTGGCACGCCCCTGTTAAGCTGGTTGTGTACCTGTATCACTTGCTCATCAATAGAATTGTGATGTTGTTGGAGAATTTGCCTATGCCCAATGAATAACACCCAATTCTCCCTCATGTCGTGATGTCAGAGGCCTGAACTCGCCGGTGAGGAGAGCTGCAGTCTGTGAACTTGCTACCTCTCGCAAAACTCCAATTCTTTGCCTACAAGAGATGAAGCTGGAATCGTGGTCGTCCAGCATTGTGCATGAACTAGGAGGGAACAGGGTGGATGGTTGTGCGGTCCTGCCAGCAGTAGGAACCAGAGGAGGCGCGGCGATCCTCTGGGAGAAGAGCGTTGTGTAGCTCGACACACAGGTCATGTGTTGCTTCTCGATCACTGCTAAGGTCACTGTCGGTGTCAAAACCGGCGGATCTCGGGTAGGGGGCCCCGAACTATGCGTCTAAGGTCGATGGTAATAGGAGACAGGGGACACAATGTTTACCCATGTTCGGGCCCTCTCTATGGAGGTAATACCCTAGTTCCTGCTTGATTATTCTTGATGATATGAGTATTACAAGAGTAGATCTACCACAAGATCAGAGAGGCTAAACCCTAGAAGCTAGCCTATGGTATGATTGTATGTTGTCCTACGGACTAAAACCCTCCAGTTTATATAGACACCGGAGGGGGCTAGGGTTACACAAGGTCGGTTACAAAGGGGGAGATATCCATATCCGTATTGCCTAGCTTGCCTTCCATGCCAAGTAGAGTCCCATCCGGACATGGGACGAAGTCTTCAATCTTGTATCTTCATGGTCCAACAGTCCGGCCAAAGGATATAGTCCGGCTGTCCAGAGACCCCCTAATCCAGGACTCCCTCAATAGCCCCCGAACCAGGCTTCAATGACGTCAAGTCCGGCACACAGTATTGTCTTCCGCATTGCAAGGCGGGTTCTTCTCAAATTTTGAATGTTTGTTAAGTAGTGTTCGGACCCATAAATGTTGGATTTCTTGGCTTCTGCGCCCAATAAGGGCTATATTCCACGCGTCGAATGAATACGAGGAGCCATGGCGTTTTTACATTCACCCCCTAGCCAGATAAATAAATTGTCTATTAAAGGGATGGGGATTCTTAGATCCAATCCATACCATCCTCCCACGGCGAGAATCCATCGGAGCGCGCTTCAGAAAAATCCATTCCAACATGGCCGACCACCGCAGATCCTCTTCTCGCCCCCGTAGCCCTAAGCCTGGTGATTGGGAGAGATGCTCCGTCCCACACAGTCGATTAGTCGAACTGCAGACTCAGGGATTTCTCCCTCCAGCTCATATGGTTCCCGTCCAAGCCGGGCTCGCCACCTACAATGGCGGGGAGCAAGCGGAGAGCTTCCCCAGCCCCTCCACGGGGGAGCAGGTGTGCCTTGTTCCTTAATTATTAAGGGGACTCGGATTTCCAATTCATCCGTTCCTCCGCGGGCTCCTGGAGTTTTACGGCCTCCAACTGCATAATTTCACCCCTGCTTCCATATTACACATCGCCGGCTACGTTGCCCTTTGCGAGTTATTCCTGGGCTGCGAGGCTCATTTTGAGCTGTGGAAGAGGTTATTTTGCCTCGTCCCTTGCACATAGAAGGGGTCGCTTTATCAAGTGGGCGGAGCCAGAATATGGCGCATCACCGGAACCGGATACCTGTCTGGCACTCCGAAGAAGACGTCCGAAGACTGGCCTTCGGAATGGTTTTATATGGAGGACGTCCCCCTTCCGGGCCCTGTTTGGTGGGGTCTTCCTGAGTTCAACAATGCTCCTCTAAAGAAACGCCGAAGCTGGCGCCCATGGAGCCCCCAGGATGAAGACAACGGAGAAGTCCTTTACCTGATGAACCGGATTAAAGTGCTGGCTCAATCAGGATTGACAGTAATCGAGGTTATGTCAATATGCATAATGCGGGGAGTGCAGCCACTTCAATATCGAGGGCACCCCCAGTGGTGTTTTAACGGGGAAGATGATGCCACCTGTTGCGGGCGTAAGGGACCGGACTCCGCTACTGCTTTAGCAAAAATTATGTCCGAGTTGTTCAAGGGAGAGGAAGAGGAGTTCATCCGCATCAAGCCACGGGATGGATTCTCCATGTACAACCCTCCAAGTTGGCTGAGTTATATCTCCTTACTCCCATTCTTCCCATATTTTTTGTCGTAGGTACTTACCTTGCCATTTTACGGCAGGAACTGCGAAAAGCTGTAAGGAAGGTCAACATCCCATCTCCACAACCAGAGGACCCTGACCGGGCCCTCGGTCCCAGACTTGAAGAAGATCCGGACATATTCGTGGAGCTGATAGACATGTAGTTCTACCAATTGAGTTATGATGACGCCATGGTGGCCATTACGACCGACTATCCCGGACTGCTCCCTGCGTCGCACGTAAGAGAAACTAGAATCCCAACTCCAAAAACTAGGATCCCCTTTTAGACACTTCTCCTACCATATACATAGGGTGTTTTACAGGGAAGGCATTCGGTACGCCATGCCGAACCCGCAGCAACGCGCCAACAAGAGGCACCGAGGCCGGGTAGGCCAAAAAGGAAGGCGGTCAGGACGGAGATGCCAGCGCAGAGGTATGACAAAAACCCCCGCTCCGTGGTTGTTGTCTTTCTCAAAATGTAATGACATCCATGTTTCTTTAATAGAAAAAACGCTCGCCGGAATATGTCCGGAGAGGCTGCCGATCACGCTTCCACCAGTCGGGCTCCAGGGCCGGACATAGAGGCGGAAGCCGACATGGGGCGGACGCTGGATACTCCTCCTACAGAGGATGCAGATAGACTGTCCGCTACAAATTCAGAAGTGGAGAGCGCCATGAATCATAGGCGTCGCCGGGCCGTACTCCGTGACGCTTGCTTCTCACCAGAGGCATTTGATGCCTTCAATTCTGGAGACGCGTACCTCCGTGATGCTCAAAATGGTCTAGCTAGAGCCACGGACCAGTATGTAAGGGATGTACGTCTGACGATTATATGTATCAGTAGCCCCTGAGACTTGAAATAGTTGACGCAACTGATTTAAGGATCAATATTTGTGCAGGTTCTTACGGAGAAGAATTCCCTACTGTCTCAAGAGATGGACGAGTGCAAGGCCTAGCTGGAAGCCGCTGTTGCCGCATTGAAGGAGTCCCAAAAGGGTCCCCCTGGTAACTCCTTTGTCTATTGCAAAGAATATCAGTACCAGGTAGTATGCGGCGCATATGCACACCTAATAATAGATGTTGCAGGTGGCCCTGGAGTGAATTCGGAGGCCGTGGAGGCGGATACGACACGTGATGATCGACAGTGAAACGCTGGCGAGCACGTGCTGACGCGAGTCAGGCAGGAGAAAAATGATCTCCAAGATGCCAATATCCGGCTGGGCGTGGAACTGAAGGACGTCCGAGCCCAGCTTGCGGACTCCGTGAACAAGAATAAACGGCTTCAGCACGACATTTTTAGTAAGTGCTTGAACGAACTTTTTAAAGTAGTTCGGCGAAGAAGCCCGATAACAGTGTTATATCTGCAGGTATGCTGACGGGTCGTCCCGCGGAGGAAATGCCCGGGTGCTCGGGTGATCTTCTACCAGAGCTCTCACAACTGCACGAAAAAGTTCAGCAGGTGATGCGGAGTATTTCCCAAGCCTTGTGGCCGTCCGCGTCCCCGCCAGGAGGCATAGGGGAGCTTATAGAGAAGCTGAAGGGAGCACGACGGCGCTTCCAGTTATGGAAGATATCAGCCTGCTGATAAGGTGCACGGCAAGCCTGGGCTATGGTGAAGACACGATACACCAAGGTTGACCCAAACCACATGGCCGAGGTCAGACCTGTGGGGCCCGATGGGAAAGAGATCCCTGTCAGTTTAGTGTATGATCAAGTAGAGTTAGTCGCAAAGTATTCCCAACAGGATTGTAGGCTAGACAGCCTGTTGGATGGTATAGAAGAAGAATTTAATCAGTCTTAGTGACTGTGTACTTCAAGTGACATATGTAATGTCCCTAGATGGATTGTAAATCATTTGTCATGGCGGACCTTTTCGCTTCGACCTCTGGACCCGATAGTCCAGAGTGTATCCGAATACCCACTCGGTTATATAAAAACCGGGGTATGCATGGAAACCAGGCGTAGGGGTCATAAGTGCTTAAATAGACAAGTACCCAACTAGCTATGTTATATTACATGGGTAGTAAGAAACATCTTCCAGGGAGAATAGTCCCGTTAAGCGTTCCTTTCCCTGGGTACGCATGCCCTAATGTGCATGTCCGAACTGCGAGACGCAGGTTAAAAGCATCTGGAGGCATGTAGTAATTTAAATGAAAGTCATCTTTTATTCACCGACCGAATATTCCCTTAAGAATGCTAGCTTTCGGCTTCACCCAGTCTGAGGTACACATCCGGCTGACCCGGCAGTAACAATCGCAGAGGTGCTCCCCTTATGCCCTAGCCGAATTAACGGGAACGTAGGGCATAAACACAAGAGCCAGGCAACCCAGCTTGGCCAAAACTTAAGTCATATCGATGCATATAATGGCGAAAAAGGGTACATGCGGAAGAATAACACATGTGCGGGGCATAAAGCCCGGAAAAATAATTAGATTAAGCTTCTGTATAGGAAGCCCCCAGGTATATTGAGCGCGGTTAGCGTGTCGAGATTGTGTAACCAAGACATAGGTTTAGCCCTTTAGGGCTTTGAAGAGAAAAGAGAGAGAGAAAGAAAGAGGGAAAAACAGATGTGCCAAAAAATTCATGGAGGTAAGGAGACGAACATAGAGTCTGGCACTAGGCGTAGAATCTTCGGAGTTTGGCTGCGTTCCATGGGTTTGGCTCGAGTCGATTATTCGATGCATCCCGCGGACGGTACGCTCCACCGGTCAGAACCTGGTCGATAATGAAGGGACCTTCCCATTTGGGCTTGAGCTTGTTCTTTTTCTTCTCCGGCAGGCGCATAACTAGTTCACCAACATTATAGGTTTTGGCCCGCACTTCTCTGCTTTGATACCTTCGAGCCTGTTATTGATAGAATGCAGAACGGGCTTTTGCCACGTCGCGCTCCTCCTCCAGGGCATCCAAACTGTCCTGCCGATCGAGCTCGGCCTCTCTTTCTTCGTACATGCGCACTCGAGGTGAGTCATGAATTATGTCGCAAGGTAGCACCGCCTCAGCGCCGTACACCATAAAAAAATGGTGTGTATCCGGTAGTGCGATTTGGCGTGGTTCGCAGCCCCCATAGTACGGAGTCGAGCTCCTCTACCCAATGGGTGTCTGATTCCTTGAAGGACCGGACTAATCTGGGTTTAATACCACTCATGATAAGACCATTCGCCCGTTTGACTTGACAGTTAGTTTGCAGATGATAGACAGAAGCATAATCGAGCTTGATGCCCATGTTGCTGCACCAAAGTTTCACCTCGTCGGCTGTAAAGTTTGTGACGTTGTTAGTGATGATGTTGTGGGGAATGCCATAACGGTGTACAACCCCGGTTATGAAGTCTATCACCGGTCTGGATTCAGTTGATTTAACAGGTTTGGCTTCTATCCATTTGGTGAATTTGTCCACCATGACCAGTAAGTATTTTCTCTTATGGGTTCCCCCTTTGAGGGGTCCGACCATATCGAGCCCCCAGACCGCCAAGGTCCAAGTAATGGGGATGGTTTGGAGGGCGGTAGGTGGCATGTGGCTTTGGTTTGCAAAAAGCTGGCAACCAACACAATGTTGAACCGGATGTTGTGTATCTGCCCAGGCCGTCGACTAATTAAAACCTGTACGGAAGGCCTTACTTACAAGAGCCCGGGCTGCTACGTGGTGGCCGCCGAGTCCGGCATGGATTTCTGCCAACAGCTTCCGCCCTTCCTCTTTGGAGATGCACCTTTGAAGGACTCCGGTTGTGCTTTTCTTATAAAGCTCTCCCTCATGGACCTTGTAGGCTTTAGATCGCCACACTATGCAGCGAGCCTCATTTTGGTCCTCGGGTAATTCCTGTCTAGTTAGGTAGGCCAGGAATGGTTCTGTCCACGGGGCGATGACGACCATTATCACGTGGGCTGAAGGTGTTATTTCGGTGGCAGAGCCTCCGATTGTGTCAGAATATTCGGTGTCTGGGGTTGTGGCCGGGTCCGGACTAATTTTGCCGGTGTCCACTTCCCATACCACGGATGGTTTAAACAGTATTTCCAGGAAGATGTTTGGTGGGACAGGGTCGCGTTTAGCACTGATACGAGCTAGGATGTCCGCTGCCTGGTTGTTTTCCCGAGCCACGTGGTGGAATTCCAGCCCCTCGAACCGGGCTGACATTTTGAGGATAGTGTTGCGATATGCCGCCATTTTCGGATCCTTGACATCAAAGTCTCCATTTATTTGGGATATTGCAAGGTTCGAGTCCCCACGCACCTCTAGGCATTGGATGCCCATGGAGACTGCCATCCAGAGGCCGTGTAGTAGGGCCTCATATTCGGCTGCGTTATTGGAGTCTGTATATAGTATTTGGAGCACGTATTGCACCGTGTCTCCGGTGGGGGACGTCAGGATGATGCCAGCCCCTAGACCAGCCAGCATTTTAGAGCCGTCGAAGTGCATGATCCAATTGGAGTATGAGCCATATTCTTTAGGGAGTTCGGCTTCTGTCCATTCGGCTATGAAATCGGCCAGTACTTGCAACTTAATGGCTCGACGTGGCTTATATGTTATATCGAATGGGAGGAGCTCAATGGCCCATTTGGCAATCCGGCCCGTGGCATCACGGTTGTTTATTATGTCATTGAGTGGTACTTCGGATGCCACCGTGATCGAACACTCTTCAAAGTAGTGTCGTAATTTCTGGGATGCCATAAATACCGCGTATGCTATCTTTTGGTAATATGGGTATCGTGATTTGCATGGAGTGAGGACGATGGATACATAATATACCGGCTTTTGAAGCGGGAATTTATGTCCGTCCGTCTCTCGTTCGACGACGAGCACTGCGTTTACAACTTGGTGAGTTGCCGCTATGTATAATAGCATTGGTTTGCCAACAGTTGGCGCGGCCAAGATTGGGTTGGCAGCCAGGATGGCTTTGATTTCTTCCAGTCCGGCCGTGGCTGCATCCGTCCACTCGAAGTGTTTGGTGTGCCTAAGAAGGCGATAAAGGGGAAGTGCCTTTTCTCCTAATCAGGAGATAAAGCGGATTAAGGCCGCCACGCATCCAGTCAATTTCTGGATTTGCTTGAGGTCAGTTGGGACACCCAACTGTGACAGAGCTCGGTTTTTAGCCGGATTTGCTTCAATTCCTCTACTGGAGACGATGAAACCCAGGAGCTTTCTGGCGGGAACGCAGAAGACGCGTTTTTACCGATTGAGCTTAATGTCGTATGTTCGGAGATTGGTGAACGTGGCCCTCAAGTCGTCTATTAAAGAGTCGACGTGTCTGGTTTTAATGACCACATCGTCTACGTATGCCTCCATAGTCTTGCCGATCTGCTTTTCCAGACATGTCTAGATCATGAGCTGATATGTTGCGCCGGCATTTTTTTAGCCCGAAGGGCATTGTGTTAAAGCAGAAGGGGCCGTATGGTGTTATAAATGTTGTTGCGGCTTGATCAGACTCCGCCATCTTAATCTGGTGGTAACCGGAGTATGCGTCGAGGAAGCACAATGATTCGTGTGCTGCGGTAGCATCGATGATTTGATTGATGTGAGGGAGTGGGAAGGGATCCTTTGGGCAAGCCTTGTTAAGGTCTTTGAAGTCGACACATAGGCGCCAGGATTTGTCCTTATTTTGTACCATTACCAGGTTTGCTAGCCAATCCGGATGTTTTATTTCTTTAATGAATCCGGCTTCTAGTAGCTTGGCCAGCTCCTCTCCCATGGCTTGTCGCTTAGGTTCAGAGAAACGCCGAAGAGTCTGCTTGACTGGCTTGAATCCTTTCAGAATATTAAGGCTATGCTCGGCCAAACTGCGTGGGATTCCTGGCATGTCTGAAGGATGCCAGGCGAATATGTCCCAATTCTCGCGCAGAAACTCCCGTAGTGCGGCGTCTACAGCGGGATCTAACTGTGCCGCAATGGATGCTATTTTTGTAGGGTCCGTTGGATGGACTTGGAATTTAACTATTTCATCCGCTGGTTTAAAGGAGCTGGACTTGGATCTTTTGTCTAGTATCATGGCATCCCTGTCCACCGTGGAGCGCAGCGCGGTTAACTCCTCCGCCACAAGGGCTTGGATAATGCCTCGAGGGCTAGTGCGGCTGTTTTGTTCTCGGCGCGGAGTGCTATGTCCGTATCACTAGCTAGAGTGATAGTTCCCTTGGGTCCGGGCATTTTGAGCTTCATGTACCCGTAATGGGGTATGGCTTGAAAAATTGTGAATGCCTCCCGCCCTAGAAGGGTGTGGTATCCGCTACTGAACGGGGCCACTTGGAATGTAATTTCTTCGGACCTGTAATTCTCCGGAGTGCCGAATACCACATCAAGTGTGATTTTCCCAGCGCAACGTGCCTCTCGACTAGGGATGATTCCTCGAAAGGTCATGCTGCTTTGTTCAATACGGTTGCTATCTATGTCCATTTTTTGGAGAGTTTCCTCATAGATGAGGTTTAATCCGCTGCCGCCATCCATGAGCACCGTAGTGAGCCGAAAGCCGTCCACAATTGGACTGAGGACCAAAGCGGCTGGTGCTCGGGCTGTTCGGAATTTAGGTTCGTCACTAGCGTTGAAGGTGATAGCCGTGTCGCTCCATGGATTTATTGCTGCCACGTGGCAAACTTCGGCAAGGCCGCGGAGTACTCGCTTACGCCTATTATTTGAGGTGAAGGTTTCGAAGACCGTTAATATTGTGTTGTTATCCGTGGGGAGGTGCTCTGAGGTATTTTGGGTGAGAAGATCCTCACCGCTTTTGGCCACCTGCCGAAGTACCCAACATGCTCTAAGGCTGTGTGTTGATATGGTATCCGTTGTACTATGGATTTTGCAGGGCCCGTTGAGCCATCCCTCCAATACGGTTCCACGCCCTATAGTGGGCTTTTGCTTCTTTGTAATTGAGTCGGGCGACTTATAAGAGTGCGCCCTTTTGGTTCGGACTGGCGGTTTTGTCAGATCTGGATTATCCCAAAATTGCGTTTGAGTTTTCCAGGCACTTTGCGTCGCACAGTATTTCCGTACTATGGCTGCCAAGTCATCGAAGCGTGCTACGTCACGGCGACTTATGGCATTGAGGACTCCCTTGTCCATGCAATTGTTGCGAAAGAACGAAATTGCATCTTCCTCGCGACAGTCCTTGACCTTGTTCATTACAAGGAGGAATCTGGCCCAATAGTGATGTACTGCCTCTTGGGGCGCTTGCCTAATGTGGGAAAGATAGTTTGTATCTGGGTGGGTGGGTGGATTTAAGTCCAGACCCAATCTGTGATCCCGTGGTAGGGGAGTTTCCAATCTTAGAAGTTCGGGCTCCGGGATATTGCCCTGTGGGTTCGGTATGCGGCCTGATTCTGGATTCAGGGTGAGGGCGGTGTCCTCCCGCGAGCACGTATCCTATTCGAAGAGTTCAGGAATCCGGACATAGTTCGTCCTTGGGATAGAGGGAGAATCGCCGCATTGCTCCTCCACCACTGCTATTTGATGGGTGACCGGCGGAGAGTTAATCTCCCTTTGATTGGGTTTAAGCCCGATCTGATCGTAGTCCGTAGTGACTCCCAGAGCGGCAATGCGATCCAAGAGCTCGTTCAAAGAGGAGAGCTCCATTGGATCCATCTGCTCGGCAAATTTTGAGCCGATGTGGAGGCTATTTTCGATGACCCGAGAGGTCATCGTCGGCGCAGCGGCCGAGCGGGCGGTCATGACGAAGCCTCCTAGTCGGAGAGTTTGGCCTATAGCCAGGGCTCCCCCAGAGGTGATGTTGTCCTTGACAACGAGGCGAGCCATCTTCCTTATGATGACGACACAGCGGAACTCTCAATGAAAGCACCAATGTCGGTGTCAAAACCGGCGGATCTCGGGTAGGGGGTCCCGAACTGTGCGTCTAAGGTCGATGGTAACAGGAGACAGGGGACATAATGTTTACCCAGGTTCGGGCCCTCTCTATGGAGGTAATACCCTACTTCCTGCTTGATTATTCTTGATGATATGAGTATTACTAGAGTAGATCTACCATGAGATCAGAGAGGCTAAACCCTAGAAGCTAGCCTATGGTATGATTGTATGTTGTCCTACGGACTAAAACCCTCTAGTTTATATAGACACCGGAGGGGGCTAGGGTTACAGAAGGTCGTTTACAAAGGGGGAGATATCCATATCCGTATTGCCTAGCTTGCCTTCCACGCCAAGTAGAGTCCCATCCGGACACGGGACGAAGTCTTCAATCTTGTATCTTCATGGTCCAACAGTCCGGCCAAAGGATATAGTCCGGTTGTCCGAAGACCCCCTAATCTAGGACTCCCTCAGTCACCCTCTTGCAGTGCTCCTCCTCATTTCTGGCTGACGACTGTGTACGGCCCGATCGATGATGGGCTCAAAGACTCCTTCCTGGTGGAGCTAATCCACTCCGCTCCGCCCCTAGACGAGCCATGGATAATTGCGGGCGACTTCAATATCATCTATGAAGTAAGGGACAAGAGCAACCTCCACCTGAATCATCACATCATGGGCATGTTCAGAAGGGCGATCGACATGGCCGACCTGAAGGAGATCAAGTGCAAAAACAGGCGCTTCACATGGTTAAATGAGCGGGAGGACCCGACCCTGGTGAGCATCGACAAGATTTTCTGCAACGTGGAATGGGAGAGCCTCTTCCCCTCCCTCATGCTGATGGCTGCCTCGACCGCTTGCTCGGACCACTGCCCGCTGCTGCTGGCTGACACCACTGCATCACCGAGGAGGGCCACGTTCAAATTGAAGCTTTTTGGACATGCTTCCTGCGCTTCAGAGAAACAGTGGAACGGGCCTCGCAGCGACCAGTTGCGCCCGGGTGCCCTTTTCATGAGATTGAAGCTCAAGCTGAAGCAGACTGCTTTTGACCTAAAGATTTGGGCTCTCTCCTTGTTCAGTGACGCCAAAGTGCAGCTCCACCTTGCTGGACATCGCCCAGGAAATGCGTCGGTTGTCACCAGTTGGATTCTGCCTCCGCAAGCAGCTCAAGTAGAGGATCGTAGGGCTGGCGGCGATTGAGCATGCACGCAAGCACAATGTGTCCAGGGTTTCCTGGCTCCGCACTGGTGACTCCAAGACCGCTTTCTTCCAGGCGAAGATCAACTCCCGAAGACGCAGAAATCACATTCACTCTCTGCATTCAGAAAACGGGATGGCCACAACACACGAGGACAAAGTTGTCATTGCCCACACCCACTTCCTCCAGCTGCTCAGCACAAGGCAAGCTCGCTCTTAGTTGATCAACTGGGATTCCATTCAGCTACCATCGGTTCAAAACGCTAGGCTCAACAACCCATTCACTAAATCTGAAGTGTGGGAGGCGATCATGGCATCCCCCTCTGAGAAGGCACCTGGGCCTGACGGTTTCTCTGGAGCATTCTACAGATCATGCTTGGGCGTCATTAAGCAAGATGTCATGGTGGTCTTCCATCATTTCTACAACTTAGCTAGGGGCAATTTTATTGCCCTCAACTCTGCCATGATCGTGCTGCTACCTAAGAAGGATAGGGCGACATGCATGGCTGATTTTCGGCCCATCAGCCTTATCCACTCCATTGCAAAACTGATCGCCAAGGTCCTGTCCATGAGGCTTGCCTCCGTCATCAGCACATTGATCTCGCGTGTGCAAAGCATCCATGACAGTTTTCTTTATGTCCAAAACACCGTCAAAGCTCTGCACCGCCGAAAAACGCCTACACTCATACTGAAGCTGGATATTGCCAATGCGGTCGACAACATCTCCTGGGAATACATCTTCGAGCTACTCCAAAAATGTAGGGATCGAATCGCACTCCTTCTCTCGTCATCTTCATCGTCTTGCCTCTTGAATGGCACTCTGGGCGCCTACATCACCCATCGTCGTGGGCTGCAACAGGGAGACCTGCTCTCCCCGCTGTTATTCATTCTCTGCATTGACCCCCTGCATCGCCTCTTGGAGGCGACAACCTTGTCGGGGCAGCTTTCCCCGCTGCCTGAGATGGTCGTGTGCATGCGCACAAGCTTGTACACTGACGATGCTGTGATCTTCGTCAACCCCGCAAGGACGGAGGTGGATGCACTCCTCAGCATCCTTCATCTCTTCAGTGAAGCCACGTGCCTACACGTCAATCTAGCCAAGTCCTCGGCGGTCCCGATCAGCTGCGGCGACCTCGACCTCAGCTCAATCCTGTAGAACTTTGGCAACATTTTAGTGTCGCTGCCCATCGTACCTAGGTCTCCCCATCACCACCGGTAGGATTCCTTTGGTTCACGTACAGTTCATCTTAGATAGGATCCGCACACACCTAGCTAGTTGGAAGGGCAGGCTGATGCATATTGCCGGCCGTAGGGTGCTTGTCTGCTGCATCCTCTCTGCCATGCCGACGTTCGCTCTTACGGTGCTAAGGACGCCAAAGAAGTTTTTCAAGGAGGTAGACAAAGCTAGGCGGCGTTTCCTGTGGGCACAAGATGAAGATGTGACGGGAGGAAAATGCAAGGTCGCATGGAGCGCGGTCACCACACCGGAGTCCCACGGCGGCATCCGCATTCATGATCTGGACAAGTTCGCGTGCGCCCTTCGGCTACGCTGGCTCTGGTTGTCCTGAACCCATCCAGAACGGCCCCGGGTCAGCTCAGACATGCCATGCAACCTGGATGATCAAGCCCTCTTCGCCACCAACACGGCGGTCACCATTGGAGACGGCGCGACGGCCTCCTTCTGGTCAAGATCGTGGCTAGGCGGCGGGCCTCTCCGTTTGGTCTACCCCACCCTGTTCGCCCACTCCATCCACAAGAACAGGTCCGTCTGGGACGCACTGCATGAGGGGTGTTGGATCCTCGATCTTCATCATGGTGAGCACGGTAGCATCGCGCCAGTGTGCTTCAGCTGGCAAGGGAGATCTGGAGCATGGAAAACATCATCAACGAAGACCGCCATGACACAATCCGCTGGACTGCTAGCACCTCTAGGCAGTACTCCGCACGATCCGCCTACGCAGCGCAGTTTCTGGCACCAACAACAACTTCCTTCTCCAAGAACATCTGGCGTATCTGGGCCCCTAGCAAGCTCAAGATGTTCCTCTGGATGCTCCACCTCGACAGGCTATGGTGCAACGATCGCCTGCAACGGCGTGGCTGGGAAAACAAATATTCCTGCCAGCTTTGCCTTCGGAGCTTGGAGTCCTCCTCCCACCTCTTCTGGGAATGCCCGATCGCAATTCAGGAATGGATAACGGAGGCATCATGGCGGGGTTGCTACTCCCTGGCACACATTATCTGGAGCTCTAGAACAACGATGACAGAGAGGGTGAGGCTGATCATCGATGCGGCAAGCCCAACCGACAGGAAAGGAACCAGATCAATACTTAGCTGGGGGCAATTTTGTTGCCCTCAACTCTACCATGATCACGCTGCTACCTAAGAAGCATAGGGTGACATGCATCGACAAAAAAGATACATCAGTTGTGCTAATTATGAAGGTTCCAAATCCTACTAAGTTTGTTCATTTCAGGCCAATAAGCTTATGTAATACTATTGTTTATATTATTTTTTTGCAAATTGCCTGGTGAATAGACTTGGGTCAATTTGGATGAATTAATCTCTCCAAGAGTGCATTTGTACCGGCAAAGATGATAGTGGACAATGCCTTAGTTGCTTTTGAATGTATTCGTCACATCAAGCAGGAGAAAGACCTCACTAAGAGTTTTTGTGCTTACAAAAAGGATATCTTGAAATCATATGATATGGTGGAATGGATTTTTTGTCAACCTTTCCATGTCTCCTTTTGGATTTATTTACACTGTCTCGTGGGTTATGACAAGGTGATCAACTATCCTCCTTCTTGTTATTATTTGTCCCCGACGGACTTCCTGCTCTAGGTAAGTGTGTTGACTCAACTAATATTTCACCACTCAAAGTTACCTCTAAGGATCCTTTTATTGTACACTTATTATTCATGGATAACACCATATTGTTCTTCAAAGTATAAATGGGTGAGGCACAAAATGTGAGGGTTATCATAGAGGAATATACTATGAGGACATGACAATGCAAAGTGTTCTGTTCTATTCGGTGAGGCATATCCTGCAGATGTCCAGGAGCAAGTCTGGTTAGGGATCAATGTGACTACTTCTAGCTTTGAAGAGAAGTACCTCGGACTCTTGACCCCAATGGTATGAAGAAGGTAAATTTTAGAATATGCGGGCCAAGTTAATAAAGCGTATTTTGCAATGGGGGATCACCATCGTGTTCAGCTTGCTAAATAAATGTTAACAAAATTAGCCGCTCAAGCATTGCCAACAAATGTTATGGGGGTCTTTAAACTGTCACTCTCAGTGTGTGATGAACTAACAACGATGGTACATGGTTTTTAGTGCAGAACACGATAGGGTACAAAGAAAACACATATGAAATTTTGGGAAGTTCCGTTGAAACAATAAACATGGATGAGTTGGTTTTTGAGATTTTAGGCTTTTTAATCAAGCCCTTGTTAGCTCGACAAGACCAATGTTTGCTGACTAAGCCTGATAGTCTATGCGCCTGAGTGCTCAAGGCATATTACTATCCAAGTGGGCGCTTGGATGATATTGTCTTTGTTGGGAATGCATCTTCCTCATTGAAAGCTACCAAGTACGGTCTTGAAATGCTGAAGAAAGGCTTAGTTTGGCATGTCGGTAATGGACCTGTCGTGCACACTATTAAAGAGTGGTGAATTGACCACTCCAAAAGAAGGATATTATGAAGTGTTCCCCTATAGCGGTAGCCAAGGTAATATTTTAAAGATAATTTATAAATCTCTAACCTTCGAGTATTAGATATATGAGAACACATGCTCACCGCGCTCAGTGCATCAGTTCTCTCTTGAGAGCCAGGACCTATTTACTTACATGATGTCGATGCATCATAAGTGGGCACGACTATGGCTGAAATTTCCTATGAGGTGCTCCAAACCTCGATCGGAGGTGATAATAATTACACCTCGGTTTGATATCCCTTGGGATCCGGGTGAATGAATGGAGTGTCAAAGATTGGCTACATGGCCATCAAGAAAGTGCTTCCCGAGAGGCAACCCAAAAGCCAGTAGGTTTGACACTTACTTTTTTGCATGAAATACTATTAGAGTTGGTTTTGGACTAATCTTTGAAAGGTAATTTTTTTAATGTATCAGTTGACTCAGCTATATTATTTTGCCGCATCCCTACTTACAGTTTTGGTTGCAAATATGTGATCTATAGGATATGAGGAGGATGAACAAAAAATATCATGAAGTTCTACAACTCTAGAAGGAAAGACGAGGTGCGGTACAACCATTCATGGTCGTACCAACACTCGTTCCAGCTCCGGCCGCGAGAAGAAAAGGTTGTCCAAAAGAGAATACTAGCTATAGTACAAGCACATGCACTCATACCAATACTTGTACCGATGGCGGGCACAGAAGGGCGACCCTTTAAAACGAGAAGGCGATGTGCAATACAACCATTCGCAACCATACCAGTGGTCGTATCAAAACTCAGCTGCACAACCCACCCTTTCCAGAATAGGGTGTGGTCTCATACCCGTGCTCATACTAGAGGGCGGCAATGGGTATCGAGACAACAAATGGAAAACATTGCATGGTACAGACGCAACCGATCATACTTGTGCGCCTATTGATGCAGTAAACCCTTTATTTTATTTGTTTCGGTTGTGGGAGATTAGTGGGTTACTTTTTAATCGCTCCTTTGTGCTTTATGTTTTCGTACCGAGGCGGTAACCCCTTGGAAGCTCCCTGGCCTATTATTCTCAACAGTGCTTTATGTTTTCTTTTATTTACTTTATTTGGGTATACGAACTCTATTAATATAACAAGTTGTTTCTTTTTATTTCATGTGTTATTTTCGCAGAGGCTTGGACCTTATGTGGTGACATGTATGATATGGTGCCAACCATATAAAGACCCTCCCAAGCCGCTCGGTATCTTCAATTCGACGGGCGCCAACAACAAGTGCCTGGTAATATCTTCCACTTTGAACCTTGCTCAATAAAATCCATTTAGTCATGAGTTTCTCACCTTAAGTGAGGATCCCCTTTTTAATTAGGCACCTAAAAGGTTGGACACTCATATCTCATATCTTGTATCACACATGCTTCACTTAGACTCTAGAAGAGTCTACACTCTTAGACTTTGTTTGTTGACTTAAGCATGCTTAGGTTGATAAACTGACCTTTTGAGATATATGTTTTTTATCACTTTTAAGCTAACCCTTTTGTGGTACATTTTTTATAAAAAACTTCAAAAGCACAAAAATACTTTGTTTCCTTGTTAGTTTGTTTTCTACCAGGTTCCATAGGAAGGCAGTCACCGGAGCACAAGGAAAAACTGTTAAAGCATAGGTTCATGTCCATTGAATGAGAGGTCATATGTGCCATGGTTAAAGTGTACCACCCTTGCTTAATCTTATGCTTGGGGAAGTAACCACTTCCCACACTCTCCTTTAATCACTACATTTTCTCTTTTGCTTTCATAATTTACTTGAAGTTAGTTTTTCTTTATTTTGTTGTATGTGTAGGTGATTTGGAACTTTCATTGACTTAGCGCAATAAAAGGATACAAGTTGGAATCAATCTAGAGGAAATATAAGTGCTACATAAAGACCTTTCCTAGAGTTTGGAAAAACGAGATCTCCTAATAAGCCCGAATTGAATATCCAATACCACGAGGTTATCGGAATCATTCATAGGAGTCCAAGGAGTCCAACAATACACAAATCAGTATTCGTAAGAGTCTATCTTGATCCATTGCTACCTTGAAGGAAGGCCAGGAAAGAAGACACCGAAGGAGTTGCCACCACCGGGCACCAGCCCTATGCCGTCGTCAACTCTACCATCGCCCCTTCTTCCTTCCGACCACGATCTGCATGATGGGTTGTAATCACTCTTGAATGCCTTTGTTAATGGTATGTTTATTTGAGTAATTGTTGGTTATAGATGTGATCATCTAGTACACCCCATTAGATGATGTTTTCCATCTATTCATTCATGTATGTTCATGTTATAATCACTTTATAGTGAACTTAGTGACTGGGGCCATCCAATCCACCAGCGTAGTTGGAGATGTTCAACTCCCCAGACACACATGAAGTTGATAGTTATTTGTGTGAGTCGACCTTAGAAGCTACAACCTTTGGTATCTTGGGAGGAGCACAATATATCTAGAAAGCAGGGTTGTCCATAGAAAATAATACATTTGGTCTGGTATTTTTATGACCTTAATATAATTTTAGTTGCGGCATATGCCCGACAAGAAGAAGGACAATTGAGTTATTTCAATAAGCTACAACTTAGAGGTAATTCTATGAGGGGCCGCCCATGCATGGTAAATTATTTAATCACCTAACTATGTGGAAGTGACCCTACTAGTATTAGTGATCGATAGATAAAATGACATTAAATGTCGATGAGTACTAGAAACCTATTACCTGGACACCACATTTGCTCGAGTAAACATTGCACTAATTCTAGTTTATTTTACCATTTAGTCTTAGTACCTAATTTACGTTTTAGTTAATACATAGTCAATTTCTTTTTTACTGGTTTCCTAGCAATCGATAGAATAGCTATTTCCAAACTACATTTTGGGTGCGAATGTAGCTGTGTATGTCACACCATAGTTGTGGGATCAGTAGTTGCCTTCCTTTAACTCGTTTCACTTCAACGCATAAACTAGGTTACAATACTTCCTGTGAATTGTGCTTGTTAGTTAGCAATGTACATTTGTACAACATTATTATCAAACCATGGTGGAATAGGTGGGCATGTGCTTTATGAGCGACGCTGCTGAGACATTTGTAGTCTTAATACTTTGTGTCTAAACCACCATCAGCGAGGGGTAAGATACCGCCAACTATGTGAACCACAAGAAAATACCGTTGCCTCATCAGTTTTTGTATCCCTTTTCTCTTGCTCCTACGTTCGTGCAAGCTTCTTCCGCACTCGTAGTTTATTTTAGACTTGCATGTGCAAGTGTTCCTATGGTTACAAATAGAAAAGGCTAAAACCTTGCCAACTAAAGTCTAGAGTACAATTTTTCGTCAGTATTACCCCCTGGTCAATAGAATTCGATCCTGCACGATGTCATTGAGGTTCTGTAACACCTTGGCCAAACCCATCGCTTCCTGGTCGTTGCGCATGGGATCTAGACTGGTCCCACAAACCAACACTGGTCTTTTGTATGCACTTTGTCCTCACTCGTGTGCACCTAAGATTAACTTCTGAGTCGGTCACCCATCCTTAAATTTCTCCAAGCTAAGCAAGCTTAACTTTGAGGTTCCTTTTGAATGGCCTCCTAAACAAGAAAGTGTGCCAATTGTAACGCCCCAACCAAACCCACGATTCACTCCGGCTCTTGGCCGTTGCGCCTTGGATATATATTGTCCCCACAAACCAATACTAGTATTTTTTGTGCACTTTGTCATCACTCATATGCACTGATGTCTACTACACAACCTTCTTCTTGTAGACGTTGTTGGGCCTCCAAGTGCAGAGGTTTGTTGGACAGTAGCAAATTTCCCTCAAGTGGATGACCTAAGGTTTATCAATCTGTGGGAGGGGTAGGATGAATATGGTATCCCTCAAGCAACCCTGCAACCAAATAACAAAGAGTCTCTTGTGTCCCCAACACACCCAATACAAATGGTAAATTGTATAGGTGCACTAATTCAGCGAAGAGATGGTGATATAAGTGCAATATGGATGGTAGAAATAGGTTTTTGTAATCTGAAAATATAAAAACAGCAAGGTAACTAATGATAAAAGTGAGCGAAAACGGTATTGCAATGCTAGGAACAAGGCCTAGGGTTCATACTTTCACTAGTGCAAGTTCTCTCAACAATAATAACATAATTGGATCATATAACTATCCCTCAACATGCAACAAAGAGTCACTCCAAACTCACTAATAGCGGAGAACAAACGAAGAGATTATTGTAGGGTACGAAACCACCTCAAAGTTATTCTTTCTGATCAATCTATTCAAGAGTCCGTAGTAAAATAACACGAAGCTATTCTTTCCGTTCAATCTATCCTAGAGTTCATACTAGAATAACACCTTAAGACACAAATCAACCAAAACCCTAATGTAACCTAGATACTCCAGTGTAACCTCAAGTATCAGTGGGTATGATTATATGATATGCATCACACAATCTCAGATTCATCTATTCAACCAACACAAAGAACTTCAAAGAGTGCCCCAAAGTTTCTACCGGAGAGTCAAGATGAAAAGGTGTGCCAACCCCTATGCATAAGTTCACGAGGTCACGAAACTCACAAGTTGATTACCAAAACATACATCAAGTGGATCACGTGATATCCCATTATCACCATAGATAAGCACATGCAAGACATACATCAAGTGTTCTCAAATCCTTAAATACTCCGATAAGATAACTTCAAAGGGAAAACTCAATCCATTACAAGAGAGTAGAGGGGGAGAAACATCAAAAGATCCAACTATAATAGCAAAGCTCGCGATACATCAAGATCGTGCGAATCAAGAACATGAGAGAGAGAGAGAGAGAGAGATCAAACACATAGCTACTGGTACATACCCTCAGCCCCGATAGTGAACTTCTCCCTCCTCGTCATGGAGAGCGTCGGGATGATGAAGATGGCCACCAGAGAGGGATTCCCCCCTCCAGTAGGGTGCCAGAACGGGTCTAGATTGGTTTTCGATGGCTACGGAGACTTCTGGCGGCGGAAATCCCGATCTAGGTTCATTTCTAGAAGTTTGGGGTTATATAAGAGGTGTTGGAGTCGGGAACAAGTCAGGGGTCCCCGAGGCGGCCACCAGGTAGGGGGCGCGCCCAGGGGGGTAGGGCGCGCCCCCCACCCTCCTGGTGGCCTTGGGACTCTTCTGGCCCATCTCCGATACTCCGTGGGCTTCTTCTGGTCCAAAAATGATCTCCATGAAATTTCAGGTCAATTGGACTCTGTTTGGTTTTTCTTTTCTGCGATACTCAAAAACAAGGAAAAAAACAGAAACTGGCACCGGGCTCTAGGTTAATAGGTTAGTCCCAAAAATCATATAAAATAGCATATAAATGCATATAAAACATCCAAGGTTGATAATATAATAGCATGGAACAATAAAAAATTATAGATACGTTGGAGACGTATCAAGCTTCCCCAAGCTTAATTCCTGCTCGTCCTCGAGTAGGTAAATGATAAAAACCGAATTTTTTATGTGGAATGCTACCTAGCATAATTCTCAATGTAATTTTCTTTATTTTGGCAAGAATATTCAGATCCATAAGATTCAAGACAAAAGTTTAATATTGACATAAAAATAATAATACTTCAAGCAAAGTTCATCCCTACAATTGTGTCTTCTCAAAATAACATGGTCAAAGAAAGTTCATCCCTACAAAATCATATAGTTTGGTCATGCTCCATTTTCGTCACACAAGAATGCTCTCATCATGCACAACCCCGATGACAAGCCAAGCAATTGTTTCATACTTTAGTAATCTCAAACTTTTTTCAACTTTCATGCAATACATGAGCGTGAGCCATGGATATAGCACTGTGGGTGGAATAGACTATAATGATGGGGGTTATGTGGAGAAGAAAAAAGGAGAAAGTCTCACATTGACGCGGCTAATCAACGGGCTAGGGAGATGCCCATCAATTGATGTCAATGCAAGGAGTAGGGATTGTTGGGGAATGTAGTAATTTCAAAAAAAATCCTACTCACACTCCAGATCAAGGTGATGCATAGCAACGAGAGGGGAGACTGTTGTCCACGTACCCTCGTAGACCGAAAGCGGAAGCATTAGCACAACGCGGTTGATGTAGTCGTACGTCTTCACGGCCCGACCGATCAAGCACCAAAACTACGGCACCTCCGAGTTCTAGCACACGTTCAGCTCGATGACGATCCCCGGACTCCGATCCAGCAGAATGTCGGGGAAGAGTTCCGTCAGCACGACGACGTGGTGACGATCTTGATGTTCTACTGTCGCAGGGCTTTGCCTAAGCACCAGTACAATATTATCGAGGACTATGGTGGAGGGGGGCACGGCACACGGCTAAGAGATCAATGATCAAGTGTTGTGTCTATGGGGTGCCCCCCTGTCCCCGTATATAAAGGAGCAAGGGGGAGGCGGCCGGCCTAGGAGGAGGGCGCGCCAAGGGGGGAGTCCTACTCCCACCGGGAGTAGGACTCCTCCTTCCCTTGTTGGAGTAGGAGAGAAGGAAAGAGGGGGAGAGGAACAAGGAAAAGAGGGCTGCACCCCTTGTCCAATTCGGACAGGGGGAGCGCGCGCCTCCTTCCTTTTGGCCTCTCTCCTCTATTCCCGTATGGCCTAATAAGGCCCATATACTCCCCGGCGAATTCCCGTAACTCTCTGGTACTCCGAAAAATATCCGAATCACTCGGAACCTTTCCGATGTCCGAATATAGTCATCCAATATATAGATCTTTACGTCTCGACCATTTCGAGACTCCTCATCATGTCCCTGATCTCATCCGGGACTCCGAACTCCTTCGGTACATCAAAACTCATAAACTCATAATATAATTGTCATTGAAACCTTAAGCGTGCGGACCCTACGGGTTCGAGAACAATGTAGACATGACCGAGACACGTCTCCGGTCAATTACCAATAGCGGAACCTGGATGCTCATATTGGCTCCCACATATTCTATGAAGATCTTTATCGGTCAAACCGCATAACAACATACGTTGTTCCCTTTGTCATCGGTATGTTACTTGCCCGAGATTTGATCGTCGGTATCTCAATACCTAGTTCAATCTCGTTACCGGCAAGTCTCTTTACTCGTTCCGTAATACATCATCACGCAACTAACTCATTAGTTGCAATGCTTGCAAGGCTTAAGTGATGTGCATTACCGAGAGGGCCCAGAGATACCTCTCCGACAATCGGAGTGACAAATCCTAATCTCGAAATACGCCAACCCAACAAGTACCTTCAAAGACACCTGTAGAGCACCTTTATAATCACCCAGTTACGTTGTGACGTTTGGTAGCACACAAAGTGTTCCTCTGGTAAACGGGAGTTGCATAATCTTATAGTCATAGGAAAATGTATAAGTCATGAAGAAAGCAATAGCAACAAACTAAACGATCAAGTGCTATGCTAACGGAATGGGTCAAGTCAATCACATCATTCTCCTAATGATGTGATCCCGTTAATCAAATGACAACTCATGTATATGGTTAGGAAACATAACCATCTTTCATCAACGAGCTAGTCAAGTAGAGGCATACTACTGACACTTTGTTTGTCTATGTATTCACACATGTATTATGTTTCCGGTTAATACAATTATAGCATGAATAATAAACATTTATCATGATATAAGGAAATAAATAATAACTTCATTATTGCCTCTAGGGCATATTTCCTTCAGGGATTGCCATGCAACGGATGCACTAGAGCTATAAATGTATGAAAGCTCAACAAAAGAAACTAAGTGGGTGTGCATCCAACTTGCTTGCTCACGAAGACCTAGGGCATTTGAGGAAGCCCATTGTTGGAATATACAAGCCAAGTTCTATAATGAAAAATTCCCACTTAGTATACGAAAGTGACAACATAAGAGACTCTCTATCATGAAGATATGGTGCTACTTTGAAGCACAAGTGTGGAAAAAAGGATAGTAGCATTGTCCCCTTTTATTTCTTTTCTTTTTCTTTTTTTATTTGGCCTTTTTTGGCCTTTATTTTTTCTCTTTTTTGGGACAATGCTCTATTAATGATGATCATCACACTTCTATCTATTTACATCTCAATGATTACAACTCGATACTAGAACAAAATATGACTCTATAGGAATGCCTCCGGCGGTGTACTAGGAAGGGCAATGAATCAAGAGTGGCATGTATGATAAATTATGCATGGTGGCTTTGCCACAAATACGATGTCAACTACATGATCATGCAAAGCAATATGACAATGATGATGCGTTTAATAAATTAAACGGTGGAAAGTTGCATGGCAATATATCTCGGAATGGCTATGGAAATGCCATAATAGGTAGGTATGGTGGCTGTTTTGAGGAAGATATAAGGAGGTTTATGTTTGATAGAGCGTATCATATCACGGAGTTTGGATGCACCGGCGAAGTTTGCACCAACTATTGAGGTGATAAAGGGCAATGCACGGTACCGAAGAGGCTAGCAATGATGGAAGGGTGAGAGTGCGTATAATCCATGGACTCAAGATTAGTCATAAATAACTCACATATTTATTGCAAAAATCTATAAGTCATCAAAAACCAAGCACTACACGCATGCTCCTAGGGGGGATAGGTTGATAGGAAAAGACCATCGCTTGTCCCCGACCGCCACTCATAAGGAAGGCAATCAAAGAAACACCTCATGCTTCAAATTTGTCACACAACGGTTACCATACATGCATGATACGGGACTTGCAGACCTCAACGCAAGTATTTCTCAAATTCACAATTACTCAACTAGCACGACTCTAATATTACCATCTTCATATCTCAAAACAATTATCAAGTATCAAACTTCTCATAGTATTCAATGCACTTTATATGAAAGTTTTTATTATATCCCTCTTGGATGCCTATCATATTAGGACTAGTTTCATAACCAACACAAATTATCGTTCTGTTTAGAGACTCTCAAAATGATATAAGTTAATCATGAGATTTCATCTATTTCTTCAAAATAAAACCACCGCCATGCTCTAAAAGGATATAAGTGAAGCACTAGAGCAAACGACAAACTACTTCAAAAGATATAAGTGAAGATCAATGAGTAGTCGAATAATTATGTAACTATGTGAAGACTCTCTAACATTTAAGAATTTCAGATATTGGTATTTTATTCAAACAGCAAGCAAAACAAAATAAAATAAAATGACGCTCCAAGCAAAACACATATCATGTGGTGAATAAAAATATAGCTCCAAGTAAAGTTACCGATGAACGAAGACGAAAGAGGGGATGCCTTCCGGGGCATCCCCAAGCTTAGGCTTTTGGTTGTCCTTGAATATTACATTGGGGTGCCTTGGGCATCCCCAATATTAGGCTCTTTCCACTCCTTATTCCATAGTCCATCGAATCTTTACCCAAAACTTGAAAATTTCACAACACAAAACTTAACAGAAAACTCGTAAGCTCCGTTAGTATAAGAAAATAAATCACCACTTAGGTACTGTTGTGAACTAATTCTAAATTCATATTGGTGTAATATCTACTGTATTCCAACTTCTCTATGGTTCATACCCTCCGATACTACTCACAGATTCATCAAAATAAGCAAACAACACAATGAAAAACAGAATCTGTCAAAAACAGAACAGTTTGTAGTAATATGTATCAAACGTATACTTATGAAACCCCCAAAATTCTAAAATAAATTGGTGGACGTGAGTAATTTGTCTATTAATCATCTTCAGAAAGAATCAACCTAATCTCACTCTCCAATAAAAAATGGAAGCAAAACTCGTGAGCGCTAAAGTTTCTGTTTTTTACAGCAAGATCGCAAAGACTTCACCCAAGTCTTCCCAAAGGTTCTACTTGGAACAAACACTAATTAAAACATAAAACCCCATATAAACAGAGGCTAGATTAATTATTTATTACTAAACAGGAGCAAAAATTAAAGAACAAAAATAAAAATTGGGTTGCCTCCCAACAAGCGCTATCGTTTAACGCCCCTAGCTAGGCATGTTGATTTCAATGATGCTCACATAAAAGATAAGAATCGAAACATAAAGAGAGCATCATGAAGAATATGACTAGCACATTTAAGTCTAACCCACTTCCTATGCATAGGGATTTTGTGAGCAAACAACTTGTAGGGATAAGAATCAACTTGCATAGGAAGGTAAAACAAGGATAACTTCAAGATTTTCAACACATAGAGGAAACTTGATATTATTGCAACTCCTACAAGCATATATTCCTCTCTCATAATAAATTTTAGTAGCATCATGAATGAATTCAACAATATAACTATCAGATAAAGCATTCTTTTCATGATCTAGAAGCATAGAAATTTTATTACTCTCCACATAAGCAAAATTCTTCTCATTCGGAGTAGTGGGAGCAAACTCAACAAAATACCTATCATGTGAGGCGTACTCCAATTGAAAATTAAAATCATGATGAGAAGTTTCATGGTTATAATTATTCTTTATAGAGTACATGTCATCACAATAATCATCATAGATAGCAACTTTGTTCTCATGATCAATTGGAACCTCTTCCGAAATAGTGGATTCATCACTAAATAAAGTCATGACCTCTCCAAATCCACTTTCATAATTATCACAATAAGATTCCACACCCTCCAAAATAGTGGGATCATTACTTCCTAAAGTTGACACTCTTCCAAACCCACTTTCATCAATATAATAATCATAAATAGGAGGCATGCTTTCATCATAATAAATATTCTCATCAAAACTTGGGGGACAAAAAATATCATCTTCATCAAACATAGCTTCCCCAAGCTTGTGGCTTTGCATATCATTAGCATCATGGATATTCAAGGAATTCATACTAACAACATTGCAATCATGCTCATCATTCAAATATTTAGTGCCAAACATTCTAATGCATTCTTCTTCTAGCACTTGAGCACAATTATCAGAATCCTTATTCTCACGAAAGACATTAAAAAGATGAAGCATATGTGGCATCCTTAATTCCATTTTTTGTAGTTTTCTTTTATAGAACTAACTAGTGATAAAACAAGAAACTAAAAGATTCGATTGCAAGATCTAAAGATATACCTTCAAGCACTAACCTCCCCGGCAACGGCGCCAGAAAAGAGCTTGATGTCTACAACACAACCTTCTTCTTGTAGACGTTGTTGGGCCTACAGGTGCGGAGGTTTGTAGGACAGTAGAAAATTTCCCTCAAGTGGATGGCCTAAGGTTTATCATCCGTGGGAGGCGTAGGATGAAGATGGTCTCACTCAAGCAACCCTGCAACCAAATAACAAAGAGTCTCCTGTGTCCCCAACACACCCAATACAAATGGTAAATTGTATAGGTGCACTAGTTCGGCAAAGAGATGGTGATACAAGTGCAATATGGATGGTAGAAATAGGTTTTTGTAATCTGAAAATATAAAAACAGCAAGGTAACTAATGATAAAAGTGAGCAAAAACGGTATTGCAATGCTAGGAACAAGGCCTAGGGTTCATACTTTCACTAGTGCAAGTTCTCTCAACAATAATAACATAATTGGATCATATAACTATCCCTCAACATGCAACAAAGAGTCACTCCAAAGTCACTAATAGCAGAGAACAAACGAAGAGATTATTGTAGGGTCCGAAACCACCTCAAAGTTATTCTTTCTGATTGATCTATTCAAGAGTCCGTAGTAAAATAACACGAAGCTATTCTTTCCATTCAATCTATCCTAGAGTTCATACTAGAATAACACCTTAAGACACAAATCAACCAAAACCCTAATGTCACCTAGATACTCCAATGTCACCTCAAGTATCTATGGGTATGATTATACGATATGCATCACACAATCTCAGATTCATCTATTCAACCAACATAAAGAACTTCAAAGAGTGCCCCAAAGTTTCTACCGGAGAGTCAAGACAAAAATGTGTGCCAACCCCTATGCATAAGTTCACAACATGACGGAACTCGCAAGTTAGTCACCAAAACATACATCAAGTGGATCATGTGATATCACCATTGTCACCACAGATAAGCACATGCAAGACATACATCAAGCGTTCTCAAATCCTTAAAGACTCAATCTGATAAGATAACTTAAAAAGGAAAACTCAATCCATTACAAGAGAGTAGAGGGGAAGAAAGATCAAAAGATCCAACTATAATAGCAAAGCTCGCGATACATCAAGATCATGCGAATCAAGAACATGAGAGAGAGAGAGAGAGATCAAACACATAGCTACTGGTACATACCCTCAGCCCTGAGGATGAACTACTCCCTCCTCGTCATGGAGAGCATCGGGATGATGAAGATGGCCACCGGAGAGGGATTGCCCTCTGGCAGGGTGCCGGAGTGTGTCTAGATTGGTTTTCAGTGGCTACGGAGCTTCTGGCGGTGGAACTCCCGATCTAGGTTTCTTTCTGGAAGTTTGGGGTTATGTAAGTGGTGTTGGAGTCGGGACCAAGTCAGAGGGGTCCCCGAGGCGACCACGAGGTAGGGGGCACGCCCCCCACCCTCGTAGTGGCCTCGGGACTCTTATGGCCCATCTTCGGTACTCCATGGGCTTCTTCTGGTCCAAAAATGATCTCCGTGAAATTTCCGGTCAATTGGACTCCGTTTGGTTTTCCTTTTCTGCCATACTCAAAAACAAGGAAAAAACAGAAACTGGCACTGGGCTCTAGGTTAATAGGTTAGTCCCAAACATCAAATAAAATAGCATATAAATGCATATAAAACATCCAAGGTTCATAATATAATAGCATGGAACAATCAAAAATTATAGATACGTTGGAGACGTATCATGCACATGTGATCAACTTCCAAGTCAGCCACCGATCCTCAAATTGCTTCAAGCCGAGCACGCTTAACTTTAAGGTTCCTTTCATATGAGCTCCAGAAAAATAAGGTGTGCTTTCTTGATATGAGTGGTCTATCATTTCTATTAAGTCAGGATGTCAGAGGTTCCTACTCCACTTACAAAGATATAAGGCTCAAGGTTGGACCAATCACTCAACTCAAGAAGATGAGCTTAATTTTGATCTTGAAATGGGGGAGTGTGACTCTTGATGCAGTTCCTAATGGTGAACGTGAAGGAAATATGTCCTAGAGGCAATAATGAAATTGTTATTTTATATTTCCTTATATCATGATAAATGTTTATTATTCATTCTAGAATTGTATTAACCGGAAACATGATACATGTGTGGATACATAGAAAAAACACCATGTCCCTAGTAAGCCTCTACTAGACTAGCTCGTTAATCAAAGATGGTTAAGTTTCCTAACCATAGACATGTGTTGTCATTTGATGAATGGGATCACATCATTAGGAGAATGATGTGATGGACAAGACCCATCCCTTAGCTTAGCATAATGATCGTTTAGTTTTATTGTTATAGCTTTCTTCATGACATATACATATTCCTTTGACTATGAGATTATGCAACTCCCGGATACCGGAGGAATGCCTTGTGTGCTATCAAAAGTCACAATGTAATTGGGTGATTATAAAGATTCTCTACAGGTATCTCTGAAGGTGTTTGTTGGATTGGCATAGATCAACATTACGATTTGCCACTCCGAGTATCGGAGAGGTATCTCTGGGCCCTCTCGGTAATGCACATCATAATAAGCCTTGCAAGCAATGTGACTAATGAGTTAGTTGCAGAATGATGCATTACGGAGCGAGTAAAGAGACTTGTCGGTAACGAGATTGAACTAGGTATGAAGATACCGACGATCGAATCTCGGGCAAGTAACATACTGATGACAAAGGGAATAACGTATGTTGTCATTATGGTACGACCGATAAAGATCTTCATAGAATATGTGGGAACCAATATGAGCATCCAAGTTCTACTATTGGTTCTTGACCGGAGAAGTATCTCGGTCATGTCTACATAGTTCTCAAACCCGTAGGGTCCACACGCTTAACATTCGATGATGATTTTGTATTATATGAGTTATGTGATTTGGTTACCAAATGTTGTTCGGAGTCCTGAATAAGATCACGGACATGACGAGGAGTCTCGAAATGATCGAGAGGTAAAGATTCATATATAGGACGATAGTATTTGGACACCGGAAGTGTTCCGGGGGTACCGGGTAGGTATCGGGTCACCGGAAGGGGTTCCGGGCAACCTCCGGCAAACTATATGGGCCTAATGGGCCAAGAGAGGGATAGACCAGCCCCTAAGGGGCTGGTGCACCCCCTCCCCCCATATGGGCATCCCAAATTGGAGTAGAAAAGGGGAAGGAGGAAAGGAGGAAAGGAAAAAGGGAATAGGATTCCCCCTTCCCCCTCTTCCCTTCCTACTCCAAATAGGAATAGGAAAGGGGGAGGCCGAATTTGGAGGACCCCAAGTAGGATTCCTCCTACTTGGGGCGCCCCCTTGGCTGCCTCTCCTCCCCTCCAACCTATATATATGAGGGGGGCACGGCTAGAACACACAACAAACATTGTTAGCCGTGTGCGGTGCCCTCCTCCACAGTTTACGCCTCCGGTCATATTCATGTAGTGCTTAGGCGAAGCCCTGCACAGATCACTTCACCATCACCATCACCACGCCATCGTGCTAATGGAACTCTCCCTCGACACTTTGCTAAATCAAGAGTTTGAGGGACGTCATCGAGCTGAACGTGTGCAGAACTCGGAGGTGTCGTACGTTCGGTGCTTGATCGGTCGGAACATGAAGAAGTTCGACTACATCAACCGCGTTATCAAACGCTTCGTTTTCCATCTATGAGGGTCCATGGACACACTCTCCCCCTCTCATTGCTATGCATCTCCTAGATAGATCTTGCGTGAGCGTAGGAATTTTTTGAAATTGCATGCTATGTTTCCCAACAGTGGCATCCGAGCCAGGTCTATGCGTAGATGATATGCACGAGTAGAACAGAAAGAGTTGTGGGTGGTGATATTCATACTGCTTACCACCAACATCTTATTTTGATTCCGCGGTATTGTTGGATGAAGCGGGCCGGACCAACCTTACATGACCACGTTCATGAGACTGGTTCCACCGACAGACATGCAAATAGTTTTGGATAAAGGTGGCTAGCAGGTGTCTGTTTCTCCAACTTTAGTTGAATCAAATTTGACTATGGCCGGTCCTTGTTGAAGTTAAAACAGCAAACTTGACGAAACACCGTTGTGGTTTTGATGCGAGGTAAGAACGGTTCTTATTAGAAGCTCGTAGCAGCCATGTAAAACGTGCAACAACAAAGTAGAGGACGTCTAACTTGTTTTTGCAGGGCATGTTGTGATGTGATATGGTCAATAAATGATGTGATATACGTTGTTGTATGAGATGGTCATGTTTTGTAAAACTTATCGGCAATTGGCAGGAGCCTTATGATTTTCGCTTTATTGTATGAAATGCAAAGGCCATGTAATTGCTTTACTTTATCACTATACGTTAGCGATAGTTGTATCTCTACTCCTAATCGATGAGTTGGTGAATCGTCTCCGTGGTTTATTTTCGCTGGTTTTTTTGTCTCTTCTCCCACCACCCCCTCCCACCCTCGTCCATGGTTTATTTTCGCTGGGTTTTTTTGTCTCTCCTCCCACCACCCCCTCCCACCCCGGATCATTGGTTTAATTTTCTCTCCACTCTTTATTACAACCAGAACTTTCCTAAGGTATAACAAATCATGGATCTAACTTCCTTAAATTATGCAAAACAATTGATTCCTTTTATTGGTTCAATTTGTCTAAGGAAACAAATAACAGATTTTCATGAAACAAAAAAATACATTTTAATCTAACTTCCTTAAATTATGCAAATCAATCGATTCCTTTTATTGGTTCAATTTGTCTTAGGAAACAAATAACAGATTTTCAGGAAACAAATAATACATTTTAATCTAACTTCCTTAAATTATGCAAATCAATCGATTCCTTTTATTGGTTCAATTTGTCTTAGGAAACAAATAACAAATTTTCAGGAAACAAATAATACATTTTCATCTAACTTTCCTAACTTATCTAAATCAATCGATTTCTCTTATTAGTGAAATTTGTTTTAGGAAACAAATAACAGACACGTCACAACTTTCCTCCCAATAAATAGTTTCTTAACATTTGCAAACTTTCCTAATCAGACACGTCACAAACGGGCAGGTACTGATATCACGTTACCAAACAATAAAATCCCATTTGCATATAAATCAGTTCAAAAATCCTAACTTTCCTAAATTTTTACCTTTACTTGATAACAACCAATATTTCCTATGTTTTCCACCTATTGAAGGAAATCACCCCTCCATCGATATTAGCATTTTTTGAACTGAGATCTCCGGGTTATGATTTTTTTGCGGTTCTTTCCAATTGTGACCTCTCCTTCCACTCCGGCTCCTTCTCGCATAAACACCTCCACCACAGCCAGGTGACACCGCCCTAGACCTCCTGCCTCTCCACACCTTCTCCACCACCTACTTCTCGTACTCCATTAACAATCCCTCCGCCACATTTGTCCACGGCGGTGTCGAGGGCATGGCGCAGCAACGTACCAGCGGTAGAGCACCGCATAGCAGCAGGAAGCAACACGCAGCAGGCGAGGCGAGCGTCCGACGGTGGAGGGCAGAGATGCGGCCGCCGTGGCTGAGGGGGCGGCCGACAGAAGATGGCCACGACTGGCGGCGGTGCGAGGCAGAGGCGCGACAGCGGGGGAGCGAAGGGATAGGTGGCAGCAGACGGGGCGAGCACAGCCAGCAAGAGTATGGCGCGCGGCCAGGGTATGTGTCACGCGGGGCACAGTGGTGCGGTGGCTGCGGCGAGCGCGAAGGCAGCGGCGGGCGTGACCTACGTGGTGTAGCACGGGCATGGGCATGGAGAGGGAGTGGCCCCGCGGGGGCGGAAGAAGAGCGGCAGGCTCAGGCATGGTCATGCATAGGAGCGGGCATGTGCCACGGGGTCAATCCGAGGAGCTCGGTGGCTACCCCTGCAATAGCCATGGCGGATGGTGGTTCACGGCCACGGCGAAATACCTAACGAGAGCAAACGAGAGAGGAAGTAGGGGAAAGGCAAGAGGAGATCATGGAGGTGTCAATGGCGCCCTAGGGGAAGACATGGGAGCTTGGGGCGAAGCGGATCGAATGACAATGTCGCGGTGGCCCAAGGTTGAGGAAGACGGCAGCGACGTCGATGCGGGGGTGCTGGACTTGATCTCGTTGGCGCAGATGAAGTAGCGAAGGCGTTCGGAGCTCCTCGACAAGCTCCTAGCCCGCAGGGAGGGCAGTGGCCATGTGGACGGGGTCAGTCATGGTGGTCGTGGCGTCTGACTTCGTCCAGATCGACGGGATCGAGCGAGCGAGGAGGAGAAGTGGATTTGGGAGGGGCGTCGAGGAGGAGTGAGGCCATGGGGGCAGGGAAGGAAGGGCGTCACCCTTATCCATTCCCCTTCAATGCCAGCGAGATGGTCGGGCGGGAGCACGGCTCTATAGCGACGCGGCTCGGGGAACAACAGAAGACGACCGCGTGGGCACTGGACCGCTAAGCCGGTTCAGTGGCAAGGCCCGGGGGTAGGGCGAATCCCCTTTTACATCGTCCTTTTGGTTTTTCAATGTATTCTAATATGTTTCTCCCTTTTAACACTGTTTTCTATTTATTCTGATCAACTAAATGATCTCTACTCCTAATGTCTCAGTTGGTAGTCTCCGTTCCGAGTTTATTTTCGTCCCACCTCCCGAGTGAGGGAGAGGGGGTAGAGAGTGAGGAAGAGGGAGGGAGAGGGTGTGTGTGTTAGAATTTGATGGTAAAAAAGGTCGTCAATGTCACTTAATATGTATGAGAATATTAAATGTAATATTAATATAATTGATATTGAACTTTTAAAGTTAATGTGGCCCCGTTGCAATGCACGGGCGTTCTTCTAGTAAGCAATAGTTGGAGAGATGACCACGACCCCACGATGGAGATTAAGGTGTCAAGTCGGTGACGATGGAGATCATGACGGTGCTTTGGAGATGGAGATCAAAGGCACAAGATGATGATGGCCATATCATGTCACATATTTTGATTGCATGTGATGTTTATCTTTTATGCATCTTATTTTGCTTAGTACGGCGGTAGCATTATAAGATGATCCCTTAACTAAATTTCAAGGTATAAGTGTTCCCCCTATGTATGCACCATTGTGAAAGTTCTTCGTGCTGAGACACCACGTGATGATTGGGTGTGTAAGGGCATATTTATCCCTAAGGTGTTTTGGTGATTGATGACAATGCATTTGCGGACTAATCGTGTGTCTCGAGTATTTTAGATATTTCATGACTAGGCACGAGATGGTTAGGAGCCCCTCGAAGATTATTGAAGACGGCGTTTTTCTACGTTCCTTTTTCGGTGGATTTGAGTCGTAGGAAAGCTGTACTATTAAGAGGGGGTCCGCTTTGGAAAGGTTTGGGTGGAATCGTCACGTACACGTTTACTCCTCTTTGCACCGCCTTTCCTTTAGCACCTTGGAGCATCCTTCGTTTCTTCTTGTTTGTGCAAAAAGAAGTCTTCCTATCTGTTGTTGTTCTGAGGCCTGCGGTAGTACTACTCTTCAGAGCGCTAGTACCGCAGGCCCCTGCGGTAGTACCGCAGGTGGTCATGGTAGTACCGCTCCTTGGGAGCCGTAGTATGGTGAGCCCTGGTCTGGCATAGCACCAGTAGCGAAAGTAGGAGCGGATGTAATTTTTTACATCCGCTCCTGGTAACCCACAAGTATAGGGGATCGCAACAGTTTTTGAGGGTAAAGTATTCAACCCAAATTTATTGATTCGACACAAGGGGAGCCAAAGAATACTCTCAAGTATTAGCAGCTGAGTTGTCAATTCAACCACACCTAGAAACTTAATATCTACAACAAAGTGTTTAGTAGCAAAGTAATATGATAGTAGTGATAACGGTAACAAAAGGTAACCGTAGTAAAAGTAATGTTTTTGGTATTTTGTAGTGATGATAGCAATAGCAACAGAAAAGTAAATAAGCGGAGAACAATATATGAAAAGCTCGTAGGCAATGGATCAGTGATGGAGAATTATGCTGGATGCGGTTCATCATGTAACACTCATAACCTAGGGTGACACAGAACTAGCTCCAGTTCAATGATATAATGTAGGCATGTATTCCGAACATAGTCATACGTGCTTATGGAAAAGAACTTGCATGACATCTTTTGTCTTACCCTCCCGTGGCAGCGGGGTCCTTACGGAAACTAAGGGATATTAAGGCCTCCTTTTAATAGAGAACCGGAACAACGCATTAACACATAGTGAATACTTGAACTCCTCAAACTAGGGTCATCACCGGTAAGTATCCGGATTATTGTCACTTTGGGGTTAACGGATCATAACACATAATAGGTGACTATTGACTTGCAAGATAGGATCAAGAACACTCATATATTGATGAAAACATAATAGGTTCAGATCTGAAGTCATGGCACTCGGGCCCTAGTGTCGGGTGGTAGGTGCGACATATGCCAATGGGTGGCTTATCATTGTGGGAGCCAGTAAGACGTTGCCGGTGCCTGGAAGCGGGATGAGGCAAAGACATGCACGTCGGCGAATCTTACCCAGCTTCGGGGCTCTCCGTGGAGATAACACCCCTATTGCTGCTCTGTGGGGTCTCCGCATGATCACTAGATGAACGAGTGGCTACAAGATGCTCCTTGAGCTGCTTGGTGAGAGGAAGAAGAAGGACACGGCTAGCTCTCCTCTCCTCTCTATGTGGTGTCTAATGCTAGCTCTGATCAACCCTTTGCATGGGTGCCCCGGGGGGTTTATATAGGCTCACCCCCCGGGGGTACAATGGTAATCCGGCTGGGCATGGGCCCCAGCCGTCTGTGTCTACGCTCGCCGGCTTCTGCGCCGGCTGCTGGGGCCCGCCGGCTGCCGGCTCCTTGGTCGACAGGCAGGCCCCACTGTCTAGGGCCTTGCCGGTGGCTGGTTACTGTTGCCTCAACCTGGTGACGAGGGCTTCGACGAGGTGGGCGTGGCTACAGTGCCGCCGCCCGGCGGGCGATCGCTGTAGCCTCACCGCGTCTGGTCTCCTTAATGGAGCGTCTCCTTCGAGGGAGGGGGCGAGCCGGCTGCGGGGAGCCGGCCCCGTCTCGGGCCGACTGGGGGAGGCCTGGCCACCTTCGGGTGTCTCTCTGCCTGAAGGAGCCCACCGCCCGTGGGACGCGCTGGCAGCCCATCGTGGATGACATCAGGGTCAACAGGGCAACAGTGCCGTGCCGGACGGGTCATGGCCACCCCGTACGGTGCACTGTGCCAGGCGTGCTCCAGGATTCGGGGGTGGCAGGCTTTACTGTAGCCACGCCCCATCACATCGCCATTATGTGGACGCAGACTTCGAGGGTACGATCTTGACCGCTTTGTGGGAGCCGGCCTCTTGGAGTCAGCCTTCTCGTGGCCGGCTTCTTGGAGCCGGCCCTCCTGCGGCTTTCTTCATGAGGGCTAAAGCCGGGCCGCCTTTCGATAGTCGGCCTGGGAGACAGCCGGCAAGGGGAAGGCGGCCCCACGTCTTGGATTCTTGAGGGCCAGATCGGCTCGTAATTTTTTTAGAAGGGCCAGGGGGAGCCGGCTAGGCTACCCGTGGTCATTTACTCCGACAGTAGTCCCCGAAGCTGATCGAGCTTTGAGGCTGACAAAGGGACGAGAAGCTTGGTCAGCTTCCTATCCTGAGGATCCGTCTTTGCTTATGCGCGCCGTCTTCGGAAAGCTCCGTTTCTCGTAGGCGGGAACGTGGGTCGGCCTGCGAGCTGACCGCGCGCCATCCCGCGGGCCACGTGGCAAGGAAAACCTGCCAACGTACGCGCGCGATGGGACGCCGCCGCAGGCCCGGGCCCGCCACTCCTAGGCCTCGGCCCGAGCGCGGATCTTCTGCAGCCCACACGGTCCGCTCGCCTTCCCGCGGCGGTTTTATTACGCCATCAGGGCGCAATAATCACGGGACGTGGGGGAGTGGGCGCAGTTGATCCCATGTTCCCCCACACCACGCCTCCTCGGCTCCGCCGCGTGGGTCTATAAGTAGGGGGAGGAGGGGGAGCGGCAGAGGCTCGCACGCCCTCCCTTGCTCCGCCCCTTCTCACCTTCCTTCTTCTTCCCTTCGCCGCCGCAGCGACCCATTGCCGCGCCGCTCCGCCGTCGGACCTCTCGGTTCCTTTGGTCCCGCCGTAGCGGGGTCGTGCGCGTCTCCGCCGTCGCATCGTCTTGTTCCTCGCCGCGTCGCTCCCATGGCGTTGTCGAGCTCGTGGGATGGCTCCAACGTCCACGAGGACCACGTTGAGTTCCTCCGCCGGACGCGGCGTCTGCCGGGCGAGAAATACATGCGGGTTCGTCAGGCGCCGGCGAGGGAGATTTCACTGGCACCGGAGGAGGGCGAGCGGGTAATCTTCCGCTCGTACTGCCTGCGTGGCTTCTGCCTCCCGGCGAGCGGATTCCTTCGCGCTTTTCTTGAATTCTACCACCTCCAGCCGCATCACCTCACGCCCAACACGGTGATGCTGCTGTCGGCTTTGTCACCTTGTGCGAGGGCTTTCTTGGGGTTCTCCCCACTCTCGAGCTCTGGGGAGAATTCTTCCAGAGCAAGCTCGGCACCGTTGTCGCGGGCGTGCCCGTCCCTGCGGAGCCTTTATTGCCATGAGGCGGATGGGCGAGAACAATCCGTTCCCGCCCATCCCGTTGATCCAGTCGGTGAAGCTCTGGCAGAAGTCCTACTTTTACGTGAAGAGCGTCACCTAGCAAGGCGACTACGTCAACCTACCGGCTTACGTAGCCGGCCCGCTGGCTAGGAGGCAACCCTCGTGGAGCTATCGGGCCAGGTTGTTGTCTCAGGCCGGGAACGCAGCCGTCTCCCGGCTCCGGGTGATGATCCAGTCGGAGGGCCTTACCGGGGCCGACCTGGTGGCCGCCTTTGTGGAGCGCCGAGTACTTCCGCTCCAAGGCCGGCCTCACATGATTTGCCAGATGAGAGGCCGCTTCGACCCGTGCCGGCTGAGCACCAGGGAGATGCCTCATGCCGAGGTGTCTTACATGGTGAACTACATCTCCAACTGCAAGCTTGCCGAGGATTGGCGATACGGCAAGGGGCCGTATTCTCGTGCCAACCCTCCGCCTGCCGTAAGTTTTTCTTCTTTTCTTCCTTTTGTAGCCGGCCTCATGATGGCTGACTTCTGATCAATTGGTTTGCCCTTAGCAGAACCCTATTCTTCCGCCGATGGCCGGGGCCGCAGGGGTAGAGCGCCAGCTCCTCCCCGACCGCACGGTGGACGACGGTGATGATCCGGACCTGGGAGCGGCCGCCATGGAAGATACCATCATGGGGGAAGGCGACGAGGCAGGAGGCGTGGGGCTCGGGGCCGGCCTTGAGGACTGGGCGGATGATGACGAGGTCGAAGCCGCCCCGCACCGCCAGCCGGCGCTTCATCATCAAGGTGCGGGCCCGTCTGCCGTGCTGGCTGCCCGTGGCGGCGCGCAGAAACGTCGGGCCGCGTCGACCTTCTTCGGCAGCCGGCCGAAGAAATCCAAGGGTTCCACGGCGGCGACCAAGCGGGATGAGGCGGCCGTGAAGGCGGCCCGCTTCCGCAAGGCGGTGAAACAGCCGCAAGCGATCTCGGCGCAAACCGTCAAATGTCTTGTAATTTTTTGTTGTCCTTTTCGATTGAGGCTCTTCTAAACCTTTCTTTGCTCGCCGGGCAGGGCACCGCTTTCCCTCGAGCGAGGTCCTGGCGGCTCCGTAGTCGGGCCGACTGGAGGGTCCTCAGGCTCCCGCCGCGTGGATCCCCGCGCCGACCTCATGGAGGCCACGGAGCGGAATGCACGGGAGGCGCGGGAGGAGCGGGAGGCGGTGGAGCGAAGGACCGCCCAGGCGGCGAAGGAGCAGGCCGACGCGGCGGCCAAGGCCCGGGTGGAGGCGGCAGCCGCGGAGACGGAGGCGGAGGCCTCGCATAACCAGCCTCCGCTGCTCATCGTTCCCCTCCGTGTCGTGGCCCCCGACATCCCCGTGCCCCCATCGGAGGAGGTCGACCAAGACCCGCCAGTGATGGAGAGGAGGGAGGACCACGTGGTCTTTGTGGAGGAGGTGCCGCAGTCGACGCCGACTGGAGCGGGCCAAAGCGGCCAACCAGCCGCGGCGCCAGAGCAGCCGGCCGGGGGCGAGCCGGAGGCAGGGGCCGGCCTCGAGGTGCAGCCGACATTTCGCCGGCGCGCAAGGGGAGGTACCTCCGCGCCGAAGCCGCACCGAGCTGCAGGCGCCAGCCAGACGGTGGAGACCCTGGAGGCGGCCAGCGCCAGCACGTCCGAGTGGACGCCCAGCGGGGGGACGGCCGAGCTGAACACGGCGGCCCAGGAGGTCCGGAACCGGCTTCAAGCCCAGGCCGCTTCACTGCAGCGATACACCCAAGAGTTCCTTGCGACGCGGGCCGTCATCCGGGTAAGCCCTCTGGCCTTGGTTGTTTTGCTCTTTTGATTTCTTCCGTGGGGGCGCGTCAGCGCACCCACTGGGTGTAGTCCCCGAGTTCCGAGTCGGCTGCTGAGCAGGCGGCTTGGGACTTACTAGGTCCTGACAGCTATCTTATTCTTGCATCCTGTCTGATCTTCCAGGAATACCATAACCTCCGCGCTGCTGCCTTCAACTCCCAGGCTCAGTAGCTGGGCCGGAAAACCGAGGACCTGACCAACAGCCGGAGTGCGTGCTTTGTCTTGTTCATCTCCTATGGGGCGCGTCAGCGCACCCACTGGGTGTAGTCCCCGAGATTCGGGCCGACTGCTAAGCAGTCGGGTCGGACCTTCCCTGACGACTTCTTCCTTATTGATTTTTCCTTTGTCTTCATGCTTGCAGGAGCCAATGCCGACTTGAGGGGGCAGCTCAGCGGGGCCCAGGCCGCCCTTCGCGCCAAGGAAGCCGAGTACAACGCCTTGGTCCTGGAGCGTGACCACCTGGCTAAGAAGTTGGCCGACCAGGAGGAGAGCCACAAGGCGGCCCTGAAGAAGGTGCAGGACAGCGAGGACGGCCTCAAAGCTGAGTTCGAGACCGAAGCGGCGGGCTGGGCTGAGGCGAAACAAGCGCTGAGCGAGGGCTTCGGCCGGATTGAGGATCTGATCGATGGTAAGCCGCCTTCCTCACTCCTTGCTTGCCCCTTGCCCCCTGATTTGTGTTCTGACTTGTGCTGCTTTTTGTTCTTTGTGCAGACTACTTCCCTGGCTACTCCGTCTTCGCCACCCAGACCATCAAGGCCCACCACGAGGCGCGCCGGCAGGCGGGGGCTGAAATCGCGCCGAACGCGAGCCGGACGCTTGAGGAGCAACTCTTGGCGGTCCAAGCCCGGCTATAGCCGGCTCACCGCATGCTCCGCCGCCTCCAGCGCGCCGGGGCGCAGGTGTTGGCCGCCCTCTGGCCAAGCGAAACGATTCCCCGCACCCCGAGTCGGACTGCCGACTGGCTGGAGGTTGCGGTTGGCCGCTTCGAGGCCTGGAAGGCATCGGCGGCCTGGCTTGGAGCTGGGCGGGCGCTGGAGTTTATTCGAGCCTGGTATCCCAGGCTAAACCTGGACCAGCTGCGCACCTAGCGGCTGGAGGCCGACGAGGAGATGGAGGAGGTACGGCCGGCTATCGCTCAGCGTGCCTCGACGATCACCGAGTGCATTGACATCAGCGTCTTTGCTCCTGAAATAAATGACGACGACGTTGCCCAGCCGGAGGAATGGTTTGGGCTGGACCCGGCAGTGGGTGAGGACTCGGCGGAGGAGATCGCTTCCAGCGATGAAGGTGAAGATGACGAAGGAGAGGAAGGCGAAGACGTCGAGCCGGCCGATGAAGCGGCCAGCCAGCCCCAGCCTGACTGTGCGTCCAGCAACGAGGCGCGTGCTAGCGCGCCCTCTGCGGGAGGTGGTGATCATGCCGAGGTTCGCCAGCCGGCCACTCCTCCAGCCAGCACTGCCGTCTCTACCGACCTGCCCGACTCGCCAGTCGCTCCCTTGGCTTAGTCTGCCATCCTTGCTTTTCCTGCTTGTTACTCTTTGAACATTTTTTGTTAAACTTGCGTAGTTCCACCCACTGGGGATGTATTCAAACTATGTTGAATGTTGGCCTTTCGAAGGCCTTTTGTGTAAATATGATCGTGTATGTGTTTGGCTTCCATTCGCGTATGCTTTTTATCTTTAGGCTGTTTCCTTTGCCGCCTTCCCCTAGCTGCTGCCTTCCCAACCGGCAGCTGCTCTGCAGCCTGCGGCTAAGGAAGAACTTGGATATATTTATATATTTTTATTGGGGAAGGAAAGTACTCGAGCTTTCTTGTATTGAAGCGAGGTGAATGGAAGCCGGCCGGCCGGCTACTCTGGTAGTCGGTCGGTGGTGGGAGAAAAAACGGCTTTTGTTATATTAGTCCGTTAGTCCCTAGCCGTTTTCGTGTGGGCGTCCTTTCCTGCCTTTAACTCTTGCCAGCCGGACAGCCGGTTCTTCGAACTGCGACTTTTGGCAAGAGAAGGCTTGGGTGCCGGGACACTACTTGTCTGACCGCGGGTAGGACTTCTAATATAACTCAAGGCGGCCAGTCCCCGGGCTGACTAGTCGAACCCGGTGTCGGACGAAAAAAGTGAATGTAATGACATGATCATAAGCATGATACTCTTCATTTATAGATAAAAGATGGCAGTCCCCGAGCTCTCCTCGGGGGGCCTATTGTCTCGTACTTAGTACAAAAGTTAGTGTGATACATACTGCATTTCAACTATAAAATCTTCGGAGGAGGATGGCGTTCCATGGTCATTCCGACTCTTTGCCAGAGTCGTCTCTCTTTCGTGCCTTTGGCTTCTGTGCGTCGATTAGGTAGTAGGAGTCATTTCCCAGCGCTCTGCTGATGACGAAGGGGCCTTCCCAGGGGGCCGAGAGCTTGTGCTGGCCGGCTGTTCGCTGGATCAGCCGGAGCACGAGGTCGCCTTCTTGGAAAGATCTTGGTCTGACCTTCCAGCTGTGGTAGTGACGCAAGCCCTGCTGGTAGATGGCGGACCGGCTGAGGGCTAACAGCCGGCTTTCTTCCAGCAGGTCGACGTTGTCTTCTCGTGCTTCCTTGGCCTCGGCCTCTGTGTACATGGTTACCCGAGGTGAGTCGAACTCGATGTCGGTTGGGATGACCGCCTCGGCACCGTACACCAGGAAGAAAGGAGTGAAGCCGGTTGACTTGTTTGGGGTAGTGCGCAGACTCCAGAGGACGGTCGGCAGCTCATCGAGCCAACAGTCGGCCGAACGTTCCAGTGGTACGACCAGTCAGGGCTTGATGCCGGAAAGGATTAGGCCATTGGCTCGCTCAACTTGGCCGTTTGACTGCAGGTGGGCAACGGACGCTAAGTCCAACCGGATGCCCTGCGTCGCGCAGAAACGTGCCAATGCTCCCTTGGCGAAATTCGTGCCGTTGTCGGTGATGATGCTGTGTGGCACGCCGTAGCGAGTTGTTATATCTGCGATGAATGTCACGACAGTCGGCCCATTCAGCTTCTTGATCGGCTTTGCCTCAATCCATTTGGTGAATTTGTCCACAGCGACAAGCAGATGTGTCATGCCGCCGCGCGCCGTCTTGAATGGGCCCACCATGTCCAGTCCCCAAACGGCGAAGGGCCAAGTGAGGGGAATGGTCTTGAGTGCCGAAGCCGGCATGTGTTGCTTGGAGCTAAAGACTTGGCACCCTTTGCAATGTTTAACTAACTCCTTGGCGTCATCCAAAGCAGTCGGCCAAAAGAACCCATGGCGGAAAGCTTTGGCGACGAGCGATCTTGAGGCCGCATTCTCCTTGGTGGATGTCTCTGAGGATTGCAATGCCCTTCTCTTGCTCAACGCATCGCTGGAAGACTCCAGTGACACTGCGCCTGACGAGATCTCTGTTGACGATTGTGTATGCTCCGGCTCGGCGTTGGACCTGTCTTGCCTCTGTATCATCAGCCGGCAAATCTTGGTTTATTAGGAAGTTGAGGATGGACTGAGCCCATGATGGAGCTGCGACTTCTTCTATTGCCAACACGGCTACTGCGACCAGGGCGGGCGGGCTGGGTGGTGAAATGGTGGAGTCGGCCGCCGCCTGTTGTGTTGGTGCAGTCCCCGGGCCGACTACCGTAGTCCTCGAGCCGGGTGTGGCAGTCCCTGGGCCGGGCGTAACTACGGAAGTCCCCGAGCCGCCTACTGACGTCCCCGGGCCGACTATCGAAGTCCCCGGGTCACCTGCTTGGTTCTTCGAGCCGGACCCGGCCGCGTCAGGGTCAGGCGGCACGAAGATGGAATCGGACTCTGGAGACGGCTTGATAGACGGCTTGAGGAGGCGTTGCAGAGAGACACCGGTTGGTATTGCATGCCGAGTGGAGCCTATTCGAGCCAGGGTATCAGCTGGCTCGTTGTCGTCTCGCGGTAAATGGAGGAACTCGCATCCTTCAAAGTACCCGCTGATCTGCTGTCCGAGGAAGCGGTAGCTTGCCATATTTGCGTCCTTGGCGTCCCAGTCGCCGAATGATTGCTGGACTACCAAGTCCGAGTTGCCGTAACATAGGATCCGGCGTATGCCGAGCTCTTTGGCAAGCCGGAGCCCGTGTATGAGCGCCTCGTACTCGGCCACATTGTTGGAGGCGGCAAAGTGAATTTGCAGTGTGTATCTGAGCTTGTCGCCTTTGGGAGAGGTGAGGATGATGCCGGCTCCCAAGCTGGTGCGCATCTTGGACCCGTCGAAGTGCATGCGCCAATGAGTGGAGTCAGGAGCTGGCGGTAGGTACTGGGTCTTGGCCCAGTCGACGAGGAAGTCGGCCAATGCTTGGGACTTGATGGCGGTGCGAGGCTGGTAGAAGATCATGTAGGGGGCCAGCTCGATGGCCCATTTCGCCACCCGGCCGGATGCATCCCGGCTGCCTATGATCTCGGCAAGCGGGGCGGTGCATACGACCGTGATGGGGTGCTCTTGGAAGTAGGGCTTCAGCTTCTTGGCGGCGAAGTACACGCCATAGCACATCTTCTGGTAGTGCGGGTAGTTCTGCTTCGAGGTAGACAGCACCTCGCTCAAATAGTACACCGGCCTCTGGACTGGCTGGGCTCGGCCCTCTTCTGGGCGCTGGACTACGATGACGGTGCTGACCACCCGGCTGGTTGCAGCGACGTAGAGGAGCATGGGCTCTTTCTCAGTCGGCGCCGCCAGGACAGGCGGCGTGGCCAGCATCTTCTTCAGCTCGTGAAAAGCTTGGTCGGCTTGGTCGTTCCACTCGAAGTGAGTGGTCTTCTTCATGAGGCGGTAGAGGGGGAGAGCTTTCTCTCCGAGCCGGCTGATGAAGCGGTTCAGGGAGGCCAAGCACCCGGTGAACTTCTGGACGTCTCGAAGTTTGGTGGGAATCGCCATTCTCTCAATGGCCTTGATCTTTACTGGGTTGCATTCGATGCCGCGTTCGGAGACCAGGAAGCCTAGGAGCTGGCCGGCTGGCACTCCGAACACGCATTTCTCGGGGTTGGGCTTGATCTGGAACCGGCGCAGGTTCTCAAATGTTTCCTTGAGGTCCTCCAACAAGGTGTTGTGCTTCTCCGTCTTCACCACAATGTCGTCTACGTAGACGTGGGCATTTCTGCCGAGCTGCTTGAGGAGGCACTTCTGCATGCAATGCTGAAAATTGGCACCGGCATTTCTTATGCCGAATGTCATAGTCAGGTAGCAGAAAGCTCCGAATGGCATGATGAAGGCGGTCTTCAGGCGGTCAGCCGGATCTAGCTTTATCTGGTGGTATCCTGAGTAAGCATCCAAGAAACTCAACAGCTCGCATCCGGCCGTGGAGTCTATCACTTGATCAATCCTTGGCAGGGCAAAGGGATCTTTGGGGCAGGCCTTGTTGAGGCTCGTGTAGTCTATGCACATGCGCCACTTGTTCTTCTTCTTTAGCACGAGGACAGGGTTGGCGAGCCACTCTGGAAAGAAAATCTCCATAATGAAGCCGGCTGCCAGAAGCCGGGCTATCTCCTCTCCCACAATCCTTCTTTTCTCCTCTGACAGTCGGCGGAGGGGTTGTTTGACTGGTTTTGCGCCTTCTCGGACGTGTTGCTTGTGCTCGCCGAATTCCTTCGGAACACCCGGCATGTCCTTAGGGGACCATGCAAAGATATCCCGATTCTCACGGAGGAAGTCGGCGAGCTCACCTTCCTATTTGCTGTTTAGGTTTGCCCCGATGACGGCAAACCTTTCTGGGTGCTCGGGGTCAAGAGGTATCTTCTTCGTCTCCTTGGCCGGCTGGAAAGATCCTTGGGCATCACACTCCTTGGGATCGGAGGACAGGGCCGGCTGTTTGCTGGCCATGGCCACGACTCGGTCCAACATCTTATTTTCTTCGGCAATCACCAGGGACTCGGCCAGCCGGCTGCTGGCTGCAACACACTCAGAAGATTTCTTGTAATCGCCGGCTACGGTGAGGATGCCCTTGGCGCTCGGCATCTTCATCTTAAGGTAAGCATAGTGGGGAACAGCCATGAACCTGGCCAAGGCAGGACGGCCTAGCAATGCATGGTAGGGGCTCTCCAGGTCCACCACTTCAAACCAGATCGCTTCTCGGCGGAAATGCTCCTTGTCCCCAAAGAGTACATCAATCTTGATCTTGCCAATGGGGGCGCAGGACAGGCCAGGTATAATGCCATGGAACACAGTCCGAGTAGGCATGAGTTGCTTCGTCTTGACGTTCAGCTTCTCTAGGGTGTCACGATACAGGATGTTGATGCTGCTCCCACCGTCTATCAGCACTCGGGAGAAACGGGCGGCGCGTCTGTCCGTTGCAAGGGTGGCATCCAAAACCAACGCGTAAGAGCCGGGGGATGGCATCACCTCTCGGTGGTCGGCCCGGCTCCAGCTGATAGGCTTTTCTGACCAGTGCATGTGCTCGGCGGGGTTGGTAGTGACCATGTTGACTTCTTGGTGCTCTCGGCATCCGCTACGCCGGCCTTCGGGCTGGCTTGTAAAGACGACATAGGCGGCATGCTCGTCGGGGAACTCATCGTGCACAGCTCTGACTGCTGGCTGAGCGGTCGGCAGCTGCGGAGCCGGAGGCGGCGGACCAGCAGGCGGAGGCTGCGCGAGACCTTCGCCTTTGGAGATTCAGGTGAGCCAGTGGCACTTCCGGGTTGTGTGGTTGGACGGCTTCGCGTCGCTGTGGAACTTGCACGGGGCGTCGAGAATTTGCTCGTAGGAGAAGGCCGGCTGCCAAGCCGGCCTGCCGCCCTTCTGTTTCTTGGGAGCGGGCCGCCCTTCGGGCCGCTCGTCTTCGACTGTGGCCACCTGCCGGCTGGTGGAGAGCGGCACGGGGCCCTTGTGCTTGTGGTCGTTCTGGTACGGGCGTCGGCCGGAGTCCCCAGCCGGCGTCTTGGGCGTCGGGTTGATTACCTTCCCAGACATGTCTACCCGGAGTTCAGTCTTCATTGAGGAGTCGGCAGTGGCGTACTTGTCCGCTATGACCAGAAGCTCGTCGAGGGTAGTCGGCTCGTCGCAGAGGAGCTTGTGCTTAAGGAGGGTCCCTTCTCGGCATCCGGCAGTGAAGTAGTCTATGGCTTGCACCTCGTGCACCCCTTCACAAGAGTTGCGGAGCTCGGCCCAATGTGTGAGGTAGTCGCGAGTGGACTCGGCAGAGCCTTGTATGCACAAGGAGAGCTATCTGGGCTTGGGAGCCCGCTTGAAGGTGCTGGTGAAGTTGCGGACGAAGGCTTCTGTGAAGTCTAGCCAGCTGTTGATGCTGTATGGCCTGAGGCTGTTGAGCCAGGTCCACGCCGTGCCTTGCAGCATCAGGGGCACGTACTTCACGGCAACGCGCCTGTTGCCGTTTGCTATGCGAACCGCTGTGGAGTAGTCGATCAACCAATCTTCCGGCTTCACGGAGCCGTTGTACTTGGGCGTGTCTCTTGGGAGCGAGAACCCTTTGGGAAAAGGCTCGTCGCGGATGCGGGGGCCGAAACAAGGCGGGCCGACATCATCTTCTTCTTCTACCGCCAGGGATCGCGCTAGGCGGTCGATCCGATGGCGGGCGTCATTCTCACTGACTCCTTCACGGAGACCTAGTCGGCCGCTGAGAGTCGGATGCGCAACAGGCGGCGGGGTGGGATATCTCTCCCCACGAGGCAGAGGCGGAGGCGGGTTTCCCCGCCGCTCCATGGCCCGGGGACGGCCTTCTGCGTCTCGCTCGATGGAGGTCCAGGTTCGGCTTCGGCTGGCAGCCGGTTCCTTCTCGTGTCGCGCGCGGGTTTTACTCGCAGTCGGTGTCCGGGATGACGCGTCGTGCTCTCAGCGCGGGGGAGGGCTTTCCGCGCGGGCATCGGCTTCGTGCCGCTGTGCGGCGGCATCGATTAGTTGCTGGATGAGTCTGGTCATGTGGGGGAGTTCTTCGGCCCCCAGTCCGTCTAGCTCGTCTACGGCCGCCTGGGCGGCGCACAGGTTCTTGAGTGGAGTGGCATAGACTGGGCGGTCGACTCCTAGCGTGTCGGCGAGGGCAGTGGCGCGCTGTCTGACAATGCCGGCTCGGCTTGGCCCGCCTGGGGGCGGCGTGCCAAAGGCGGCACGGTCGGCTTCGCGCTAGTGGGCCTCGGTGAGGCATCTCACGGAGGCCAACTTCCAGCCCTCCGCGAGGAGGGCGAGGCGGCGAGCCTCCAGTGCTTCGGCGTCGGCATCGGCCGGGTGGGGGTGGACAAATCGTGGACCGCTGCATGCGGGGCATCGAGGGCGTTCTCGCCAGAAGCGCCGCCGTGGCCGATGACCATCACCTCGGTGGTGGCGCCGTTGCAGCCATTGGCCTGGGGAAGGGGGTCGTTGTAGATCGCGACGTCGGTGGAAAATCATCGAGCGAGGCCATGTCGGAGTCGACAGGCATCGGATCGGTGGAGCCAACAGACTCCAAGTCCCCAACAAGCTCGCCGGAGACGTGGAGCTGGCCGAGGAGGTTGACGAGGTGGTCGGTGCCCGCGTCAGAGGCGAGCTCGTCGGAGATGAGGGTCTTGTCAAGTAGATCGGTGAGGCCTCTCGCTGCGCAGACGTTGGCGGCGCCCTGCAGCACGTCGTGGCAAGCGCCATCGGGCGTGCCGGGCTGGCTACGCTCGCTGGGGAGGAAGAGGGTTCCCGTCCAGAATAGGTCTCCGGACGACGGTGCACCTGGCCCCAGGGTGGGCGCCAAATGTCGGGTGGTAGGTGCGACATATGCCAACGGGTGGCTTATCATTGTGGGAGCCAGTAAGACGTCGCCGGTGCCTGGAAGCGGGATGAGGCGAAGACATGCACGCCGGCGAATCTTACCCAGCTTCGGGGCTCTCCGTGGAGATAACACCCCTACTGCTGCTCTGCGGGGTCTCCGCATGATCACTAGATGAACGAGTGGCTACAAGATGCTCCTTGAGCTGCTTGGCGAGAGGAAGAAGAAGGACACGGCTAGCTCTCCTCTCCTCTCTATGTGGTGTCTAATTCTAGCTCTGATCAACCCTTTGCATGGGTGCCCCGGGGGGTTTATATAGGCTCACCCCCCGGGGGTACAATGGTAATCCGGCTGGGCGTGGGCCCCAGCCATCTGTGTCTACGCTCGCCGGCTTCTGCGCCGGCTGCTGGGGCCCGCCGGCTGCTGGGGCCCGCCGGCTGGTGGGGCCCGCCGGCTGGTCGACAGGCAGGCCCCACTATCCAGGGCCTTGTCGGTGGCTGGTTACTGTTGCCTCAACCTGGTGACGAGGGCTTCGCCGAGGTGGGCGTGGCTACAGTGCCGCCGCCCGGCGGGCGATCACTGTAGCCTCACCGCGTCCGGTCTCCTTAATGGAGCGTCTCCTTCGAGGGAGGGGGCGAGCCGGCTGCGGGGAGCCGGCCCCGTCTCGGGCCGACTGCGGGAGGCCTGGCCGCCTTCGGGTGTCTCTCTGCCTGAAGGAGCCCACCGCCCGTGGGCCATGCTGGCAGCCCATAGTGGATGACATCAGGGTCAACAGGGCAACAGTGTCGCGCCGGACGGGTCATGGCCCCGTATGGCGCACTGTGCGAGGCATGCTCCAGGATTCGGGGGTGGCAGGCTTTACTTTAGCCACACCCCGTCACATCGTCGTTATGTGGACGCACACTTCGAGGGTACGATCTTGACCGCTTTGTGGGAGCCGGCCTCTTGGAGTCGGCCTTCTCGTGGCCGGCTTCTTGGAGTCGGCCCTCTCGCGGCTTTCTTCATGAGGGCTAAAGCCGGGCCGCCTTCCGATAGTCGACCTGGGAGACAGCCGGCAAGGGGAAGGCGGCCCCATGTCTTGGATTCTTGAGGCCGGATCGGCTCGTAATTTTTTCAGAAGGGCCAGGGGGAGCCGGCTAGGCTACCCGTGGTCATTTACTCCGACACCTAGTGACAAGCATTAAGCATAGCAAAGTCATAGCAACATCAATCTCAGAACATAGTGGACACTAGGGATCAAACCCTAACAAAACTAACTCGATTACATGATAGATCCCATCCAACCCATCATCGTCCAGCAAGCCTATGATGGAATTACTCACGCACGGCGGTGAGCATCATGAAATTGGTGATGGAGGATGGTTGATGATGACGATGGCGACGGATTCCCCTCTCCGGAGCCCTGAACGGACTCCAGATCAGCCCTCTCGAGAGGTTTTAAGGCTTGGCAGCGGCTCCATATCGTTAAACGCGATGATTTCTCCCTGATTTTTTTCTCCCCGAAACACAATATATGGAGTTGGAGTTGGAGTCGGAGAGGCAACAGGGGGCCCACGAGTTAGGGGGGCGCGCCCCCCACCCTCGTGGAGAGGTGGTGGGCTCCCTGGCCTTCATCTTTTGCAGGTATTTTTCATATTTTCTGAAAAGTTGCTCCGTGAAGTTTCAGGTCATTCCGAGAACATTTGTTTTTGCACATAAATAACACCATGGTAATTCTGCTGAAAACAACGTCAGTCCGGGTTAGTTCCATTCAAATCATGCAAGTTAGAGTCCAAAACAAGGGCAAAAGTGTTTGGAAAAGTAGATACGATGGAGACATATCAACTCCCCCAAGCTTAAACCTTTGCTTGTCCTCAAGCAATTCAGTTGACAAACTGAAAGTGATAAAGACAAACTTTTACAAACTTTGTTTGCTCTTGTTGTTGTAAATATGTAAAGCCAGCATTCAAGTTTTCAACAAAGATTATAACAACCACATTCACAACAACGCATAGGTCTCAAGTTTACTCATATCAATAGCATAATCAACTAGCGAGCAATAATAATAAATCTCGGATGACAACACTTTCTCAAAACAATCATAATATGATATAACAAGATGGTATCTCGCTAGCCCTTTCTGAGACCGCAAAACATAAATGAAGAGCACCTTTAAAGACCAAGGACTGACTAGACATTGTAATTCATGGTAAAAGAGATTCAGTCTAGTCATACTCAATGTAAACTAACAATAATGAATGCAAATGACAGCGGTGCTCTCCAACTGGTGCTTTTTAATAAGAGGATGATGACTCGGCATAAAACTAAATAGATAGGCCCTTCACAGAGGGAAGCAGGTATTTCTAGAGGTGCGAGAGCTCGATTTTGAAATAGAGGTGAATAATATTTTGAGTAGTATACTTTCATTGTCAACATAACAACCAAGAGATGGCGATATCTTCCATGCTACACACATTATAGGCGGTTCCCAAACAGAATGGTAAAGTTTATACTCCTCATTCCACCAACAAACATCAATCCATGGCTTGCTCGAAACAACAAGTGCCTCCAACTAACAAGAGTGCCGGGGGGAGTTTTGTTTGCAATTATTTTGCTTTAGTTTGCATAAAGCATGGGACTGGGCATCCCGGTGACCAGCCCTTTATCTCGTGAGTGAGGAGCGGAGTCCACTCCTCTTGAGAATAACCCGCCTAACATGGAAGATACGGACAGCCTAGTTGATATATGAGCTATTCGAGCATACAAAACAGGATATTTGTTTGAAGGTTTAGAGTTTGGCACATACAAATTTACTTGGAATGGCAGGTAGATACCATATATAAGAAGGTATAGTGGACTCATGTGGAATAACTTTGGGGTTAAGGGATTGGATGCACAAGCGGTATTCCCGCTTAGTACAAGTGAAGGCTAGCAAAAGACTAGGAAGCGACCAGCTAGAGAGCGACAACCGCCATGTACATGCATTAAAATTAATAAACATTGGATGCAAGCATGAGTAGGATATAATCCACCATGAACATAAATATCGTGAAGGCTATGTTGATTTTGTTTCAACTACATGTGTGAACATGCGCCAAGTCAAGTCACTTAAATCATTCAGAGGAGGATACCACCCTATCATACCACATCATAACCATCTCAATAGCATGTTGGCACGCAAGGTAAACCATTATAACTCATAGCTAATCAAGCATGGCACAAGAAACTATGATCTCTAGTTGTCATTGCAAACATATTTATTCATAATAGGCTGAATCAGGAACGATGAACTAATCATATTTACAAAAATCAAAGAGGTCGAGTTCATACCAGCTTTTCTCATCTTAGTCAGTCCATCATATATCATCATAATTGCCTTTCACTTGCATGACCGAACGATGTGAATAACAATAATAGTGCGCGTGCATTGGACTAAGCTGGAATCTGCAGGCATTCAATAAATAGGAGAAGACAAGGCAATATGGGATATTTTGTCAGGTCAACATTTATGCATATAAGAGCCACTTCAACAATTTAATTATGGTCTTCTCCTATCGACCCCCAAAGAAAAGAAAAGAAATAAAACTCTTTACACGGGAAAGCTCCCAACAAGCAAAAGAAGAACAGGAAATATTTTTGGTTTTTCTTTTTAATTACTAATACAAGCATGGAAATTAAGCTGATTAAAAGCTACAACTAATTTTTTTGGTTTTCCTTAAGGTTTATTAAACACACAAGAAGAAAGCATAAAAATGAAATAAACTAGCATGGATGATACAATGAAAAATTATGAGCACCGACATCTAGCAATGAGTGTGTGAACATGAATGTAATGTCGGTGGGAAATATGTACTCCCCCAAGCTTAGGCTTTTGGCCTAAGTTGGTCTATGGCCACAGCTGGCCTGGCGGATATCCATAATAGTAGTTGGGGTCGTACTGCGATACAGCGGCTATCGCCTGCTGAGTTGCAGCGTGGCGATGAGCGGCCTCCGCTCTCCTCTCGTACTCATCTGCCTCCTCTCTGGTAATGGTATATCTTCCTTTTGCCTGATGATCAAAGAAGGTAGGAGCAGGGAGAGTAATATGGACAGCACGGCGTCTGTCAAAGATTAGTCGATACTAGAGAGGTGATTCATTCCTCTCAACAAACTGGTGGTGGACCATAGCATTAAAGTCTAGCTAAGAAGGTGGTAATTCAATATCATCTTCGCGTATGGCTACACCAAGAAAATTAGCTATGCAGGTTGCATAAATTCCTCCAAAGAAATCTCCATTAAATAAGATGCAACCTATGTGCAACAATGGCTCCCAAATTATAAGATTGGTCTCCTAACACAGCACTCCTAAGAATACTGAGATCGGGGACACACATGTGACATGCCTCATCTTTACCATTGATGCATCTACCTATGAAGAGAGCAAAGTAAGGTATAGCAGGAAAGTGAATGCTTCCTATGGTAGCTTGTGTAATATCTCTAGATTCTCCCACAGTTATGCTAGCAAGAAAATCTCTAAATTCAGATTTGTGAGGATCCCTTATACTACATTGTGGAAGTTTGCATGCAGTGGTAAAATCCTCTAAGTCCATAGTGTAAGATTTATCATAAAGATCAAACAGGACATTTGGAGAATTACGTGAAGTTGAAAATTCAAACCTCCTCACAAAGGTACTGATGAGGTTGTGATATTGGCTGCACTTCTCTTCCTCGAAGCTCACAAGATCAGCGTTACGCAAATATGTGTTGAATTCTTCCTTAATTCCCACTCGATCCATAAAGTTCTTAGAAGGCCATTCACAAGGACGCACTGGAGCGTCTCTTGGTGGCTCGTCATCAGCATCACGGATTGCAAGCCTGGGTCCTTGCTTCCTTGAAGAACCACCTTGGAACATTTTCCTAAACATATTTCTTCCTCTGAAAAATTCTGAAAATTTTTAGTAACTTCAAAATAAAAGTAAACCAAACTCAGTAATATTGATAGCAACTACTCCTACAAGTACCTAGGGCCTATATCATGCATCAAAACTACTTTTGACCATATAAATTTGACATGCAAGCTCAAGAACAGGGTCACCTAAGCAGCAAAAATTTGCAATGAATAAAGCACTAGAACAAAAACTAATTGGACCAATGGAGGAGTCACATACTAAGGAACAATCTCTCCAAGCAGTTTTGTGAGAGGTGCTTTGAGCAAGGAGATCAAAAATGGCAGCAAGATGAGCTAGAACTCGTGCTTGAGCTGGATATTCGTGTTTGTGGGAGGAAGAAGAAGTGTATGGCTGAAAGAATAAGTGGAGGAGGGCCACCGTGGGCCCACGAGGCAGGGGGGCATGCCCAGGGGGGTAGGGCGCGCCCTCCACCCTCGTGGGCAGGTGGTTGGCCCCCTGTTGTTTTCTCAGTGCCAGATATTCTCAAATATTCTAGAAAAAATCATATTTAAATTTCAGGGCATTTGGAGAACTTTTCTTTTTGAGGTATTTTTATATTGCACGGATAATCAGATAACAAACAGAAAAATATTTATTTTTATTTTATTTAATATAAATAACAGAAAGTAGAAGTGGGGTACATAAGGTTGTGCCTTCTAGTTTCATCCATCTCATTATCATCAAAAGGAATCTACTAAAAAGGTTGATCAAGTCTTGTTAACGAACTCATTTCGAATAACATGGAACCGGAGAAATTTCGAATAACACTATGTTACCTCAACGGGGATATGCACATCCCCAATAATAAGAATATCATATTTCTTCTTGACAGTAGGAAGAGGAAATTCAAAACCTCCAAATATAATCGATGGAATTTTTCCAATAGAGTTGATACTATGAACTTGAGGTTGTTTCCTCGGAACGTGTACCGTATGCTCATTACCATTAACATGAAAAGTGACATTGCCTTTGGTGCAATCAATAACAGCCCCGGAAGTATTCAAAAAGGGTCTTCCAAGAATAATAGACATACTATCGTCCTCGGGAATATCAAGAATAACAAAGTCCGTTAAAATAGTAACGTTTGCAACTACAACAGGCACATCCTCACAAATACCGACAGGTATAGCAGTTGATTTATCAGCCATTTGCAAAGATATTTCAGTAGGTGTCAACTTATTCAAGTCAAGTCTACGATATAAAGAGAGAGGCATAACACTAACACCGGCTCCAAGATCACATAAAGCAGTTTTAACATAGTTTCTTTTAATGGAGCATGGTATAGTTGGTACACCGGGATCTCCAAGTTTCTTTGGTATTCCACCCTTAAATGTATAATTAGCAAGCATGGTGGAAATTTCAGCTTCCGGTATCTTTCTTTTATTTGTAATGATATCTTTCATGTACTTAGCATAAGGATTGGTTTTGAGCATATCAGTTAATCGCATACACAAAAAGATAGGTCTAATCATTTCATCAAGGCGCTCAAAATCTTCATCATCCTTTTTCTTGGATGGTTTGGGAGGAAAAGGCATGGGTTTCTGAACCCAGGGCTCTCTTTCTTTACCATGTTTCCTAGCAACAAAGTCTTTCCTATCATAACGTTGATTCTTTGATTGTGGGTTATTAAGATCAACAGCAGGTTCAATTTCTACATCATTATCATTACTAGGTTGAGCATCATTATGAACATTATCATTAACATTACCACTAGTTTCAGCTTCATTACCAGATTGTGTTTCAGCATCAGAAATAGAAATATCATTTGGATTCTCGGGTGTTTCAGTAATAGGTTCACTAGAAGCATGCAAAGTCCTATCATTTTTCTTTTTTCTTCTTTTTAGAAGGACTAGGTGCATCTATTTTATATCTCTGAGAATCTTGCTCAATTCTCTTAGGGTGGCCTTCAGGATACAAAGGTTCCTGAGTCATTTTACCAGTTCTAGTAGCCACTCTAACAGCACTATATCTTTACTATTCAATTCATTGAGCAAATCATTTTGAGCTTTAAGTACTTGTTCTACTTGAGTGGTAACCATTGAAGCATGTTTACTAATAAGTTTAAGTTCACCTTTGACATTAGCCATATAATCACCCAAGTGTTCAAGCTTATTTGAATTTTATTTCAATTGTCTACCAAAATAAGCATTAAAATCTTCTTGCTTAGCCATGAATTTGTCAAACTCATCTAAGCATGGGCTAGCAAATTTAGTAAATGGGATTTCAGCTTTATCATATCTATAGAAAGAATTTACCTTTACTACCTGTGTCGGGTTATCAAGACCATGAGTTTCTTCAATAGGTAATGGATTAAGATTATATGTTTCTTCAACAGGAGGTAAATTAAGACCATGTATTTCTTCAATAGGAGGTAAATTCTTAACATCTTCAGCTTTAATACCCTTTTCTTTCATAGATTTCTTTGCCTCTTGCATATCTTCAGGACTGAGAAATAGAATACCCCTCTTCTTCGGAGTTGGTTTAGGAATAGGCTCAGGAATTGGCTCCGGAGGTGTCCAATTATTTTTATTTGTCAACATATTGTTCAATAGAATTTCAGCTTCATCTGGTGTTCTTTCCCTGAAAACAGAATCAGCACAACTATCCAGGTATTCTCTGGAGGCATCGGTTAGTCCATTATAAAAGATATCAAGTATTTCATTTTTCTTAAGAGGATGATCAGGCAAAGCATTAAGTAATTGGAGAAGCCTCCCCCAAGCTTGTGGGAGACTCTCTTCTTCAATTTGCGCAAAATTATATATATCCCTTAAAGCAGCTTGTTTCTTATGAGCAAGGAAATATTTAGCCGAGAAGTAATAAATCATATCCTGGGGACTACGCACACAACCAGGATCAAGAGAATTAAACCATATCTTAGCATCACCCTTTAATGAGAACAGAAATATTTTAAGGATGTAAAAGTAATGAGTTCTCTCATCTTTAGTGAATAGGGTGGCTATATCATTCAATTTAGTAAGATGTGCCACAACAGTTTCAAATTCATAACCATGAAAAGGATCAGATTCAACCAAAGTAATTATATCAGGATCAACAGAGAATTCATAATCCTTATCAGTAAAAAAGATAGGTGATGTAGCAAAAGCAAGGTCAGGTTTCATTCTAGCATTTAGAGATTGCTTACTCCATTTAGCTAATAACCTTTTAAGTTCATTTCTATTTTTGCAAGCTAAGATGGCGAAAGAAGCTTCTTGAGCAAAAACATAACCCTTAGGAATAACAAGTGATTCTTCATCATCACTTTCATCAGTATCATCAGATTCAATATTTTCCATTTCTCTAGCCCTAGCAATTTGTTCATCAAGAAAATCACTAAGTGGCATAGTAGTATCAGGCATAGAGGTAGTTTCATCATAAGTATCACGCATAGCAGAAGTGGCATCATCAATAGCATGCGACATATCAGAACGAATAACAGAAGCAGGTGTAGGTGTCGCAAACTTACTCATAACAGAAGGTGAATCAAGTGCAGAGCTAGATGGCGGTTCCTTACCTCCCCTCGTAGTTGAGGGATAGATCTTGGTTTTTGGATCTCTCAAGTTCTTCATAATGATAAGCAGATATATATCCCAAGTGACTCAAAGAATAGAGCTATGCTCCCTGGCAACGGCGCCAGAAAATAGTCTTGATAACCCACAAGTATAGGGGATCGCAACATTTTCGAGGGTAAAGTATTCAACCCAAATTTATCGATTCGACACAAGGGGAGCCAAAGAATACTCTCAAGTATTAGCAGCTGAGTTGTCAATTCAAACACACCTGGAAACTTAATATCTACAGCAAAGTGTTTAGTAGCAAAGTAATATGATAGTAGTGATAACGGTAACAAAAGGTAACAGTAGTAAAGGTAATGTTTTTGGTATTTTGTAGTGATGATAGCAATAGCAACGGAAAAGTAAATAAGCTGAGAACAATATATGAAAAGCTCGTAGGCAATGGATCAGTGATGGAGAATTATGTCGGATGCGGTTCATCATGTAACAATCATAACCTAGGGTGACACAGAACTAGCTCCAGTTCATTGATATAATATAGGCATGTATTCCGAACATAGTCATACGTGCTTATGGAAAAGAACTTGCATGACATTTTTTTCCTACCCTCCCGTGGCAGCGGGGTCCTTACGGAAACTAAGGGATATTAAGGCCTCCTTTTAATAGAGAACCGGAACAAAGCATTAACACATAGTGAATACATGAACTCCTCAATCTACGGTCATCACCGGTAAGTATCAAGATTATTGTCACTTCGGGGTTAACGGATCATAACACATAATAGGTGACTATAGACTTGCAAGATAGGATCAAGAACACTCATATATTAATGAAAACATAATAGGTTCAGATCTGAAATCATGGCACTCAGGCCCTAGTGACAAGCATTAAGCATAGCAAAGTCATAGCAATATCAAACTCAGAACATAGTGGATACTAGGGATCAAACCCTAACAAAACTAACTCAATTACATGATAGATCCCATCCAACCCATCAGCGTCCAGCAAGCCTACGATGGAATTACTCACGCACGGCGGTGAGCATCATGAAATTGGTGATGGAGGATGGTTGATGATGACGATGGCGACGGATTCCCTCTCTAGAGCCCCGAACGGACTCCAGATCAGCCCTCCGGGGAGGTTTTAGGGCTTGGCGGCGGCTCCGTATCGTAAAACGCGATGATTTCTTCTCCCTGGTTTTTTTTCTCCCCGAAACACAATATATGGAGTTGGAGTCGGAGTCGGAGTCGGAGAGGCAACAGGGGGCCCACGAGGTAGGGGGTGCGCCCTAGGGGGGCAGGCGCGCCCCCACCCTCGTGGAGAGGTGGTGGGCCCCCTGGCCTTCATCTTTTGCAGGTATTTTCATATTTTCTGAAAAGTTGCTCCGTGAAGTTTCAGGTCATTCCAAGAACGTTTGTTTCTGCACATAAATAACACCATGGTAATTCTGCTGAAAACAGCGTCAGTCCAGGTTAGTTCCATTCAAATCATGCAAGTTAGAGTCCAAAACAAGGGCAAAAGTGTTTGGAAAAGTAGATACGACGGAGACGTATCAGCTCCCCGCGCGGTAGTACCGCTTGCCTTCAGCGGTAGTACCGTGTCGGACTTTTTGCACTACTTGGAAATCAGCGGAACTAGCCACGGACATTTATCTGTCCACGGCCTTCCCAGGCTGGTCCAACCCTGCCTTGTGGTAGTACCATAAGGGTGTGCGGTAGTACCGTAAGGCCTTGTGGTAGTACCGCTTAGCAGGCGTGCTAGTACCGCTTATCGCAGGCTGGTTAAGTGGATAACGGTTGGATTTCTCCCTCCACTATATAAGGGGTATCTTCTTCTCCGAGTTGACCACCTCTTCCAACCCTAAGCTCCATTGTTGCTCCAAGCTCCATTTTTGCCCGATCTCTCTCCCTAGCCAATCAAACTTGTTGTTTTTCTAGGGATTGGTTGAGAAGGCCTCGATCTACACTTCCACCAAGAGAAATTTGATTCCCCCCACTAATGCCTTGCGGATCTTGTTACTCTTGGGTGTTTGAGCACCCTAGACGGTTGAGGTCACAGCGGAGCCATATTCCATTGTGGTGAAGCTTCGTGGTGTTGTTGGGAGCCTCCGATTAAGTTGTGGAGATTGCCCCAACCTTGTTTGTAAAGGTCCGGTCGCCTCCTCCAAGGGCACCAATAGTGGAATCACGGCATCTCGCATTGTCTGAGGGCGTGAGGAGAATACGGTGGCCCTAGTGGATTCTTGGGGACCATTGTGCCTCCACACCGCTCCAACGGAGACGTACTTCCCCTCAAAAGGAAGGAACTTTGGTAACACATCCTCGTCTCCACCGGCTCCACTCTTGGTTATCTTGTACCTTTACTTGTGCAAGCTTATTTGTGTTATTTCTCTTGCTTGCTTGTGTGCCTGTCGTTGTTGCATCATATAGGTTGCTCACATAGTTGCATGTCTAGACAGCCTACTTTGATGCAAAGTTTAATTTGGTAAAGAAAAGTTAAATATTGTTAGTTACCTATTCACCCCCCCCCCCTCTAGTCAACTATATCGATCCTTTCAATTGGTATCAGAGCTTCGTCTCTTTACTAAGGACTTTGCCGTCCGAAGAGTATGGTTGACACCATAGACGGTGTGGAGGAGCACTCCGGTGTGAATCCGATCTCGTCTACAGGCGATGGGGGAACCCCGGTCTCTCGTGAGGAATTCAATGTGGCCTTGGAGAATTGAAAACCTCCATGACGACCGAGGTTGAAAGCATGTTTACTAAATTCATTGAAGGGCTTAAATTATCCACCGCACCGTTGAAAGTGGGTGATCCCACTAACAAGGTGACAGATGCTAACTCTGACAAGGGGGAAGCTACTAGTGAAAAGGCTCCTTCCTCTAGTGGTAAAAATGGCACCGGCATCTTTGCCCATGTGGAACCTCCACTTGTTTATGGTGGACTGATTCCTTCGACTCATTTGAATCATGCTGGTCCTCCCCCTAAGATTGTGAAAAATGAGGACTTTGATTCTTGGGTCTATCGGTTTAAGTGTCATTTAAATCATGTGAATACTAATCTTTGGAGAATCATTGAAGAAGGTTAATATCCACATGATCGAAGCAACTTCACTCCAAGAGAAGCCGCAAATAATCAATTCTATGAGAATGCTCTCTTCATCATCCAAGATGCAATTCCACCCGAAGATCTTCCTCACCTCCGGCCCTACGCCATAGCCAAAGATGCATGGCACCAAGTTGTTTCTCTCTACCGGGGAAGCGCAAGCATTCAACTCTCCAACTATGAAGTGGTGCAAGATGAAGCCGGTGAGTTTGCTATGAAGGAAGATGAAGAACTGATACGTCTCCGTCGTATCTACTTTTCCAAACACTTTTGCCCTTGTTTTGGACTCTAACTTGTATGATTTGAATGGAACTAACCCGGACTGACGATGTTTTCAGCAGAATTACCATGGTGTTGTTTTATGTGCAGAAAACAAACATTCTCGGAATGACCTGAAACTCCACGGAACATCTTAGAAAAAACAATAAAAAATCCTCGCCAAAGATGAAGACCAGGGGCCAACACCCTTCTCACAAGGGTGGGGGGCGCCCCCCCCCCTAGGGCGCGCCCCCTACCTCATGGGCCCCCTGTTGCATCTCCGACTCCAACTCCACCTCCATATATTGAGTTTCGATGAGAAAAAAATCAGAGAGAAGAAATCATCGCGTTTTACGATACAGAACCGCCACCAAGCCCTAAAACTTCTCGGGAGGGCTGATCTAGAGTCCGTTTGGGGCTCCGAAGAGGGGGATTCGTCGCCGTCGTCATCATCAACCATCCTCCATCACCAATTTAATGATGCTCACCGCCGTGCGTGAGTAATTCCATTGTAGGCTTGCTGGACGGTGATGGGTTGGATGAGATTATCATGTAATCGAGTTAGTTTTGTTAGGGCTTGATCCCTAGTATCCATTATGTTCTGAGATTGATGTTGCTATGACTTTGCTATGCTTAATGCTTGTCACTAGGGCCCGAGTGCCATGATTTCAGATCTGAACCTATTATGTTTTCATCAATATATGTGAGTTCTTGGTCCTATCTTGCAAGTCTATAGTCACCTACTACGTGCTATGATCCGGCAACCCCGAAGTGACAATAATCGGGACCACTCCCGGTGATGACCATAGTTTGAGGAGTTCATGTATTCACTATGTGCTAATGCTTTGTTCCGGTTCTCTATTAAAAGGAGGCCTTAATATCCCTTAGTTTCCAATAGGACCCCGCTGCCACGGGATGGTAGGACAAAAGATGTCATCCAAGTTCTTTTCCATAAGCACGTATGACTATATACGGAATACATGCCTACATTACATTGATGAATTGGAGCTAGTTCTGTGTCACCCAATGTTATGACTGTTACATGATGAACCGCATTCGGCATAAGTATCCATCACTGATCCGGTGCCTACAAGTTTTCCATATACTGGTTCTCGCTTATTTACTTTCCCGCTGCTACTGTTACAATCACTACAAAATACCAAAAACATTACTTTTGCTGTCTTTACTTTTGTTGCTGCTACCACCACTATCATATTACTTTGCTACTAAACACTTTGCCGCAGATACTAAGTTTCCAGGTGTAGTTGAATTGACAACTCAGCTGCTAATACATGAGAATATTCTTTGGCTCCCCTTGTGTCGAATCAATAAATTTGGGTTGAATACTCTACCCTCGAAAGCTGTTGCGATCCCCTATACTTGTGGGTCATCAAGACTAATTTCTGGCGCCGTTGCCGGGGAGCATAGCTCTATTCTTTGAGTCACTTGGGATTTATATCTGTTGGACACTATGAAGAACTTGAGAGATCCAAAAACCAAGATCTATCCCTCAACTACGAGGGGAGGTAAGGAACTGCCATCTAGCTCTGCACTTGATTCACCTTCTGTTATGAGTAAGTTTGCGACACCTACACCTGCTTCTGCTATTCGTTCTGATATGTCGCATGTTATTGATGATGCCACTTCTACTATGCATGAAACTTATGATGAAACTGCTTCTATGCCTGATACTACTGTGCCCCTTAGTGAATTTCTTGATGAACAAATTGCTAGGGCTAGAGAAAAACAAATTATTGAATCTGAATACGATGATGATAGTGATGATGAAAATATGCATGTTATTCCTGAGGGTTATCTTTTTGATATGGAATCTTATGCTGATATTTTTGCTTGCAAAGATAGATATGAGCTTAAGAGGTTATTAATTAAATGGAACAAAGAATCACTTAGAGATAAAATGAGACCTGACCCTGCTTTTGCTACTTCACCTATATGTGTTCCTGATAAAGATTATGAATTCTCTGTTGATCCTGATATAATTACTTTAGTTGAATCTGATCCGTTTTATGGCTATGTATCTGAAACTGTTGTGGCACATCTTACTAAGTTAAATGATATAGCTGCCATGTTCACTAATGATGAGAGATCACGTTACTTCTATATACTCAAAATATTTCTGTTCTCATTAAAGGGTGATGCTAAGATATGGTTCAATTCTCTTGATCATGGTTGTGTGCGTAGTCCCCAGGATATGATTTATTACTTCTCTGCTAAATATTTCCCTGCTCATAAGAAACAAGCTGCTTTGAGGGAAATATATAACTTTGTGCAAATTAAAGAAGAGAGTCTCCCACAAGCTTGTGCCAATTAGTTTTTGTTCTAGTGCTTTATTCTTTGCAAATTTGTGCTGCATAGGTGACCATGTTCTTGAGCTTGCATGTCAAATTTATATGGTTCCAAGTAGTTCTAATGCTTGATATAGACTCTAGGTACTTGTAGGAGTAGTTGCTATCAGTTTTATTGAAGTTGGTTCACTTTTATTTTGAAGTTACTAAAAATTTCAGAATTTTTCAAAGAAAAACAATATGTTTAGGAAAATGTTCCAAGGTGGTTCCTCTAAGAAGCAAGGACCCAGGATTGCTATGCGTGATGCTGACGAGGATCCACCAAGAGACGCTCCAGTACGGCCTTGCGAATGGCCGTCGGAAAATTTTATGGACCGTGCGGGAATTAAAGAAGAATTCAAAGCATATTTGCGCAATGTCGGTCTTGAGGATTTTGAGGCTAACAAATGCCCCCAGTATCATGATCTCACAAGTTCATTTGTGAGGAGGTTTGAGTATTCATCTTCGCGTAATTCTCCTTCAGTCATGTTTGATCTTTATGACAAATCTTATACCATGGACCTAGAGGATTTCACTTCTTCTTGCGAACTTCCATCATGGGGCAGTATTAGAGATCCCCCTAAATCTGAATTTAGAAACTTTCTTGCTAATATAACTGTGGGGGAATCCAGAGACATAACACAGGCTACCATAGGGAGCATTCACTTTCCTGCTATACATTATTTTGCTCTCTTCATCGGTAGATGCATAAATGCTAAGGATGAAGCATGTCACATGTGTGTCCCTGATCTTAGCATTCTTAGGAATGCTGTGTTAGGAGACCAATCTTATCATATGGGAGCCATTGTAGCTCGTAGGTTGCATCATAATAGACATAATGGAGATTTCTTTGGAGGAATTTATGCAACCCGCTTAGCTCATTTTCTTGAAATATACATTCGTGAGGGTGATATGGAGTTACCTCCTGCATATTTAGATTATAACTCTATGGCTTCGCACCAGTTTGTCGAGAGGCCTGAATTACCTCTCTTATATCGCTTAATTTTTGATAAACGACGTGTTTTCCATATTACTCTCCCTACTCCTGCCTTCTTTGATTCGCAGACAAAAGGAAGATATGTTATTACCAGAGAGGAGGCAGAAGAGTACGAGAGGAGAGCGGAGGCAGCCCGATTCCACGCTGCAGCTTAGCAGGAGATAACCGCTGCACATCAATATGATCCCAACTATCCTTCCTCATCATAGTACGACCCCAACAACTATTATTATGGATATCCACCAGGCCAGCCGTGGCCATAGACCAACTTAGGCCAAAAGCCTAAGCTTGGGGGAGTACGTATTTCTCACCAACATTACATTTATGTTCACACACACCCATTGCTAGATGTCGGTGCTCATACTTTTTCACTGTAATGTCCATGCTAGTTTATTTTCTTTTTCCTGCTTTCTTCTTGTGTGTTTGTTAAACCTTAAGAAAAACCAAAAAAATTAGTAAGTAGTTTATTTTTCTACTGTAGTAGTATTAATTAAAAAGAAAAACCCAAAAATATTTCCCATTCTTCTTCTGCTTGTTGGGAGCTTTCCCGTGTAAATAGTTTTATTTCTTTTCTTTTCTTTGGGGGTCAGTAGGAGAAGACCATAATTAAATTGTTGAAGTGGCTCTTATATGCATTATTGTTGATTTAACCAAGAGCCCATATTGCCTTGTCTTCTCCTGTTTATTGAAAGCTCGCAGATTCCAGCTTAGTCCAATGCACGTACACTCCTATTATTATTCACACCATTCGGTCGTGCAAGCGAAAGGCAATTATGATGATATATGATGGACTGACTGAGATGAGAAAAGCTGGTATGAACTCGACCTCTTTTGTTTTTGTAAATATGATGAGCCCGTCGTTCTTGATTCAGCTTATTATGAATAAACATGTTTGCAATGACAATTAGAGATCATAGTTGCTTGTGTCGTGCTTGATTAGCTATGAGTTATAATGATTTACCTTGTATGCCAACATGCTATTGAGATGATTATGATGTGGTATGATGGAGTGGTATCCTCTTTTGAATGATTTAAGTGACTTGACTTGGCACATGTTCACGCATGTAGTTGAAACAAAATCAACATAGCCTTCACGATATTTATGTTCATGGTGGATTATATCCTACTCATGCTTGCATCCAATGTTTATTAATTTTAATGCATGTACATGGCGGTTGTCGCTCTCTAGTTGGTCGCTTCCCAGTCTTTTGCTAGCCTTCACCTGTACTAAGCGGGAATACTGCTTGTGCATCCAATCCCTTAAACCCCAAAGTTATTCCAGATGAGTCCACTATACCTTCCTATATGCGATATCTACCTGCCGTTCCAAGTAAATTTGTATGTGCCAAACTCTAAACCTTCATACAAACATTCTGTTTTGTATGCTCGAATAGCTCATGTATCAACAAAGGATGTTCTTATCTTCTGTGCTAGGCGGGTTATTCTCAAGAGGAGTGGACTCCGCTCCTCACTCACGAGAAAATGGCTGGTCACCGGGATGCCCAGTCCCATGCTTTATGGAAACTAAATCAAAATTAATTGCAAACAAAACTCCCACTGGGACCTGATGTATGTTGGAGGCACTCGTTGTTTCGAGCAAGCCATGGATTGATGCTTGTTGGTGGAGGGGGAGTATAAACTTTACCATTTTGTTTGGGAACCGCCTATAATGTGTTTAGCATGGAAGATATCGTCATCTCTTAGTTGTTGCGTTGACAATGGAAGTATACCGCTCAAAATACAATTTATCTGTATTTCAAAATGAGCTCTGGCACCTCTACAAATCCCTGCTTCCCTCTGCGAAGGGCCTATCCATTTACTTTTATGTTGAGTCATCACCCTCTTATTAAAAAGCACTAGCTAGAGAGCACAACTGTCATTTGCATTCATTCCTGTTAATTTATATTGGGTATGACTATGATTGGATCTCTTTTACCATGAATTACAATGTCTAGTCAGTCCTTGATCTTTACAGGTGCTCTGCATTTATGTTTTGCGGTTTTAGAAAGGGCTAGCGAGATACCATCTTGTTATATCATATTATGATTGTTTTGAGAAAGTGTTGTCATCCGAGATTTATTATTATGACTAGATAGTTGATTATGCTATTGATACGAGTAATTGTGAGACCTGAGAATTATTGCAAATGTGGTTAGTTATGATCTATGCTGAAAACTTGAATGCTGGCTTGACATTGTTACAACAATAAGAGCAAACAGAGTTTGTAAAAGTTCTTCTTTCTTTCTTTCAGTTTGTCAACTGAATTGCTTGAGGACAAGCAAGGGTTTAAGCTTGGGAGAGTTGATACGTCTCCGTCGTATCTACTTTTCCAAACATATTTGCCCTTGTTTTGGACTCTAACTTGTATGAATTGAACGGAACTAACCCGGATTGACGCTGTTTTCTGCAGAATTACCATGGTGTTGTTTTATGTGCAGAAAACAAATATTCTTGGAATGACCTAAAACACCACGGAACATCTTAGAAAAAACAATAAAAAATCCTCGCCAAAGATGAAGACCAGGGGGCCCACACCCTTCTCATGAGGGTGCCCCCCTAGGGCACGCCCCCCTACCTTGTGGGGCCCCTATTGCGTCTCCGACTCCAACTCCACCTCCATATATTGAGTTTCGATGAGAAAAAAATCAGAGAGAAGAAATCATCGTGTTTTACGATACGGAGCTGCCGCCAAGCCCTAAAACCTCTCGGGAGGGCTGATCTGGAGTCTGTTGGGGCTCCGGAGAGGGGGATCCGTCGCCGTCGTCATCATCAACCATCCTCCATCACCAATTTCATGATGCTCACCGCCGTGCGTGAGTAATTCCATCGTAGGCTTGCTGGACGGTGATGGGTTGGATGAGATTTATCATGTAATCGAGTTAGTTTTGTTAGGGTTTGATCCCTAGTATCCATTATGTTCTGAGATTGATGTTGCTATGACTTTGCTATGCTTAATGCTTGTCACTAGGGCCCGAGTGCCATGATTTCAGATCTGAACCTATTATGTTTTCATGAATATATGTGAGTTCTTGATCCTATCTTGCAAGTCTATAGTCACCTACTATGTGTTATGATCCGGCAACCCCGAAGTGACAATAATCGGGACCACTCCCGGTGATGACCATAGTTTAAGGAGTTCATGTATTCACTATGTGCTAATGCTTTGTTCCGGTTCTCTATAAATGGAGGCCTTAATATCCCTTAGTTTCCAATAGGACCCTGCTGCCACGGGAGGGTAGGACAAAAGATGTCATGCAAGTTCTTTTCCATAAGCACGTATGACTATATACGGAATACATGCCTACATTACATTGATGAATTGGAGCTAGTTCTGTGTCAACCTATGTTATGAATGTTACATGATGAACCGCATCCGGCATAATTATCCATCACTGATCCGGTGCCTACGAGTTTTCCATATACTGGTTCTCGCTTATTTGCTTTCCCGCTGCTACTGTTACAATCACTACAAAATACCAAAAACATTACTTTTGCTGTCTTTACTTTTGTTGCTGCTACCACCACTATCATATTACTTTGCTACTAAACACTTTGCCGCAGATACTAAGTTTCCAGGTGTGGTTGAATTGACAACTCAGCTGCTAATACTTGAGAATATTCTTTGGCTCCCCTTGTGTCGAATCAATAAATTTGGGTTGAATACTCTACCCTCGAAAGCTGTTGCGATCCCCTATACTTGTGGGTCATCAAGAACCTCATGAGCTTTATCGAAGAGTAACCAAACTTGCGGTTTCACTCTAAGATCATGGGAGCAAGGACACGGATGACAATTGGATCAAGCGCAAATTCCTCAAGGCAATGATGCCTTACCACAAGGATATGTCCTCCGTCATTCGTCAAAGGCCGGACTTCCACACCTTGTCCTCAAGTGAAGTGTTGCATGAGTTTGTGGCTATGAGCATCTTGGACAAGACCGCCGATAATGAGGTGCTTTATTCTCAAAGGGCAAAGAAGCCCAACCTTGCATTGAAGGTCAAGGTTTGTGTTGAAGAAGAATAAGAAGAGGAAAGCAACCCCAAAGATACAAAGTATGCCTATCATGATCACATGGCACTTGCTTCAAGGCAATTTTGGAGCAAGAAAAACTCAAGGCCAAACTTCAACAAGAACATCTCAAGTGGCACGAAGAGCAAGCAACGTGTGAGGACTTGCTATAATTGTGGCAATGTGAGCCATTTTGTTGCGGAGTGCCCGTATGAGAAGAGGGAATACAATGGTGGCAAGCTCATCCGAAAGGACAAAGCCAAGTCTTCCCCAAATAAGAGCAACTTCACCAAGAAGACCCCTCACAAGGCATTGGTGGTTCAAGAAGAGTATCGTGAGGATGATGAAGATGGTTAGTCGGTTGCCATGGCCTCCGTTGCCATTGCAAAAACTCCACGAGTGTCTCTCTTTGACTCACCCAGTGAGAACATCACCGCCAAGTGCCTCATGGCTAAATCCACAAACAATGTAACCCCCAACATCAAAACTACCATCATTAATAATCCTTCCTTGATGGATTGCATTGATGAATATGAGGGATCTAGTGTGGAGGAAAATGAGTTTGAGTACTTTATGGGTAAACTCAAGGGTAAATCCAAGAAGCATTTCGTTGCTCTCTTGGAACAACTTGGTGAAGCCAATGACATGATCGAGGCTCACGAAGATACTATCTCCAAGATGGAGGGGCATAGTCATGACTATGTCGATGAGATTTCGGATCTTTCCAATGATCTTGAGGAAGAGCGTTGTGATGGCCTGGCTTATTAGGGATGATAGACTACTCATATCAATAAGGAATTCCTTCTTTTCTGGTAGCCCATTCGGACAGAACTCCAAAGTTAAGCGTGCTCAGCTTGGAGTAGTGTCAGGATGGGTGACCGACCGGTAAGTTGCTCCCGGGTGTGCATGAGTGAGGACAAAGTGCACAGAAAATACTAGTATTGATCTGTGGGGCCAGTCTAGATCCCGCCAGGAGTAACGACCACTGGTGGGTGTGTCCGGGGCGTTACAAGTTGGTATCAGAGCCGACCCTCGCAGTTACACGGATGGTTGTGGACAGGTGCGTGGTCATGTTGTTCATGATGTTTGTGACCCGTCGTGGCACCCGGCATGGCACATGTACCGGACTGGATGCACAGATGTATGTACCAAGACGGAACGTTCCTGTGGCCCGACGAGGATGTCAGTTCCTCTGAGTGGGGGTGTATGTGATGGCCTGGCTTATTAGGGATGATAGACTACTCATATCAATAAGGAATTCCTTCTTTTCTGGTAGCCCATTCGGACAGAACTCCAAAGTTAAGCGTGCTCAGCTTGGAGTAGTGTCAGCATGGGTGACCGACCGGGAAGTTGCTCCCGGGTGTGCATGAGTGAGGACAAAGTGCGCAGAAAAGACTAGTATTGATCTGTGGGGCCAGTCTAGATCCCGCCAGGAGTAACGACCACTGGTGGGTGTGTCCGGGGCGTTATAAGTTGGTATCAGAGCCGACCCTCGCAGTTACACGGATGGTTGCGGACAAGTGCGTGGTCATGTTGTTCATGACGTTTGTGACCCGTCGTGGCACCCGGCATGGCACATGTATCGGACTGGATGCACAGACGTATGTACCAAGAGGGAACGTTCCTGTGGCCCGACGAGGACGTCGGTTCCTCTGAGTGGGGGTGTATGTGATGGCCTGGCTTATTAGGGATGATAGACTACTCATATCAATAAGGAATTCCTTCTTTTCCGGTAGCCCATTCGGACAGAACTCCAAAGTTAAGCGTGCTCAACTTGGAGTAGTGTCAGCATGGGTGACCGACCGGGAAGTTGCTCCCGGGTGTGCATGAGTGAGGACAAAGTGCGCAGAAAAGACTAGTATTGATCTGTGGGGCCAGTCTAGATCCCGCCAGGAGTAATGAACACCAGCGGGTGTGTCCAGGGCGTTACAAGTGTGGTCTTCGTTTGGCTCTTGAGGAGTCACACAACGTTGATCATGCTAAGTTAAAGAAAGATTTTGATCATGCTCTTGTTGTTTCTTGTGTGCTAAACTCCGAGAAGGCCAAGCTTGGGGTTGATCTTGCTAGACTCAAAGAGGAGTTTGACCTACTTGACAAGGCTCACAAGGTCTTGAAGGGTGCTCATGCTAGCCTCAAAGAGTCTCATGATCAACTTCAAGTAAAGCTAACCAAGGAGAAAGCCACTTTTCCTCGTATGATGTTAATTGATAATGCAAATGCTACTAACCCATGTTGTGAGCATGTGCATCTTGTTGAGGAGAACGCTAAGTTAAAGGTGCAACTTGAGAAAGGTCTTGTGTCTTGCATACAAGGCGAGAAGAACCTCAACGACCTTTTAACCAACCAAAAAGGAGTTGTGGCCAAGTAAGGGATTGGCTACGTGCCCAAGTCCAAGAACAAGAAGAAGAATGACAAGGTCAAACGACCTCCTCCTTTCAAGCAAACCTTTGTGAAGGAGGGAGATGGTGCTACTAAGGAGAAGGAGAAGAACACCGTGAGGGGTAGTGATGCCAAGAAGGGCAATGCTTCCCTTCCCAACAAAGCCGGTGACTTTAACCCTTCTTATGTGTTGTGCCATGCTAGAGATGGGCATGTTTATGCCAAAATTGTTGGTTCTCCTTATGAGTACATTGAATGGTCCATTTGGGTTCCTAAGACCCTTGTTACTAACATTAAAGGACCCATTACAAAATGGGTACCTAAAACCAAGCATTGATCTCTTGTAGGTGTTTGCTTCCGGTGGGGGTTCATGGTTGCTCGATAGTGGAGCTACTAATCATATGAGCGGAAGCAAGGACTTGGTGGCGGACGTGCAAAAGATTCCATCCATGCCCACCAACATCGAGTGGGGTGACGCCTTGTCCTCTAAGGTATTGGGACTCGGCGAGGTTGTCATTTCTCATGATCTTACGATCGAGAAGGTCATGCTTGTTGAGTCCCTTGCATACAATTTACTTTCCGTTCGTCAACTAGCACTCATGGGTTTTGCCACCTTCTTTGATGTTGATACCGTGGCCCTCTTGTGGAGCAAGACTCTTAAAGTAGCCTTTGTTGGGCATGTCGAAAACGGTCTCTATGTGATCAACTTTTCAGAGCGACTCACTAAGACCGCGACATGCCTAATGGCTAAAGTTGACGTGGGATGGCTTTGGCATCACCATCTAGCCCATGTCAATATGAGATCTTTGCAAAGTCTTCTCAAGGGGGACCATGTCCATGGACTAACAAATGTTAGTTTTGCCAAAGATCGTGCTTGCAGTGCTTGTATCGAAGGAAAGCTACATGAAAAGGCTCACCCTCCCACGACCATCATTTTCTCGAAGAGGCCTTTGGAGCTCCTTTACATGGATCTCTTTGGGCCTCCATCTTTTGATAGTCTTGAGGGTAGGAAGTATTGCTTGGTGATTGTGGATGATTATTCAAGATACACTTGGGTATATTTCTTCAAGAGGAACAGTGAGACCCAACAAACTGTCATCGACTTTGCAAATGAGGCTCAACGTCAACACAATGCAAACATCTTGACAATAAGAAGTGACAACGGCACCGAGTTCAAGAACTACACCTTGGATGAGTTTCTTAGTGATGAGGGGATCAAGCATCAATATTCCGCACCATACACCCCTCAACAATATGGTGTAGCGGAGAGGAAGAACCGGACGTTGATGGATGCGGCAAGGACCATGATGGCGGAGTTCAAGTATCCATACAACTTTTAGGCCGAAGCCATCAACACCGTGTGTCATGCATCAAATCGGCTCTACCTCCGCAAAGGCTTGAACAAGACTCCATATGATATACTCACCGGGAACAAGCCCAACCTCAAGTACTTCTGGGTGTTCGGGTGTAAGTGTTTCATTCTTAAGAAAGGTGTTTGTTTGTCTAAATTTGAGGCTAGAGCTCATGAGGGCATATTTGTTGGTTATGCTACAAACTCCCATGCTTACCGTGTCCTCAATAAGTCCACGGGACTTATTGAGGAGACATGTAATGTGGAGTTTGATGAGAATAACGGCTCCGAAGTGGAGCAAAGTGGCACTTGTGATGTAGGTGATGAAATTCCTCCCCAAGCCATAAGAAGAATGGGTGTTGGTTTTGTCCTACCCATTGAGGAACCCCTTGTGGCCGAAGGATAAGGACAATGCTCCACTATTGTGGAGCCATCACCAACCCAAGGCCCACACGCTTCCGAAGAAAAAAGTGAAGGCCCTCAATATCAAGAACAAGACCAAGGGCAAGGTTAATCTCAAGATGGTGTTGTAACATCAAGTGGTGCCCAAGGTCAAGTTCTCTCCTCCAGGCAAGTTCAAGATCAAGAGCTTCTTTGAGATCAAGAACAAGCTCAAGACGGCGCTCAAGATGATCAAGTGACCACTCCTCATCTCACCCCCGAGGAGGAATTGGAGCGTCGTGCCGCCAAGATTGCTTCCAAGATCTCCACCAAGGATCATCTCATGACAAATGTGCTTGGAAGCTTAAGAAAGGGGGTAAGCACTCATAGACAATTAGCAAACTATTGTGAACATCACACGTTTTTCTCTTGTGTTGAGCCTCAAAAGGTCTATGAGGCGCTCGAAGATCCGGATTGGCTCAATGCCATGCATGAAGAACTCAACAACTTCGAGCGCAACAAGGTGTGGAGATTGGTGCCAAGGCCAACGGGGAACCACAATGTAATTGGAACCAAGTGGATATTCAAGAACAAGCAAGATGCGCATGGGATTATCATTCGCAACAAGGCTCGGTTGGTAGCACAAGGCTACTCCCAAGTCGAGGGTATCGACTACGGTGAAACCTTTGCCCCCGTTGCTCATCTTGAATCCATTCGCATGTTGATTGCATATGCTTCTCATCATAACTTTAAGTACAACAAATGGATGTGAAGAGTGCTTTTCTTAATAGTCCCATTAATGAGTTGGTTTATGTCAAGCAACCCCCCGGGTTCGAGGATCCCTACTTTTCCGATCATGTGTATCAACTCGATAAGGCACTCTATGGCCTTAAACAAGCCCCACGTGCGTGGTATGACCACCTTACCGAGTTGTTACAAGACCGTGGTTTTGAAGTTGGGCTAATCGACCCCACTCTTTTTACTAAGAAGGTCAAAGGGGAGTTGTTTGTGTGCCAATTATATGTTGATGATATTATCTTTGGTTCCCCTAACAAACCTTTCAATGAGGAATTTGCCTCTCTCATGACCTCAAAGTTCGAGATGTCTTCCATTGGAGAGTTGAAGTTCTTTCCCGGGTTTGAAGTGAAGCAAAGAATAGAATGAACCTTCATGAACCAAGCCAAATACATTCAAGACATGCTCAAGAGATTCAAGCTAAGTGATGTCAAGCCGGCGTCCACTCCTATGCTCGTCAAATGCCAACTTGACATAGATCCCAATGGTAAAGCGGTGGATCAAAAGGTATATTGCTCCATGATTGGCTCTTTGCTTTAACTTTGTGCATCTAGACCGGATATCATGTTGAGTGTGGGAATTTGTGCATGGTTTCAAGCCGCACCTAAGGAAAGTCACATCGTGGCGGTCAAGCAAATCTTTTGATATTTGGCTCATACCACAAACTTTGGCCTATGGTACCCAAGAGGAGAAAAATTCAAGCTTGTAGGTTATTTGGACTCAGATTGGGCGGGAGACAAAGTGGATAGGAAGTCCACTTCCGGAGGGTGCCAATTTCTCGGTTGCTCTTTGGTGAGTTGGTCTTCCAAGAAGCAAAGTTGTGTGTCTCTCTCGTCCACCAAAGCGGAATATATGGCGGACGGTAGTTGTTGTGCACAACTCTTATGGATGAGGCAAACTTTAAAGGATTACGGTGTCATTTGTGACAAAGTGCCTCTTTGGTGTGACAATGAAAGTGCAATCAAGATTTCTCTCAACCCGGTGCAACACTTCAAGACGAAGCATATTGAGATCCGGTATCACTTCATCTGGGATCATATTAGGCGAGGAGAGATCAAGCTCAACTATGTCAACACTCTTGATAACCTTGCAGACATCTTCACGAAGCCCTTGGATGAAGCAAGATTTCGCGAGTTAAGGCATAAGCTAAATATCATTGATTCGAGCAATTTTGCTTGAACCCATGCACACCCCACCATACTCAACTTGTTATCTTGTTTAGGTGTAGGCATGGACATAGGGGGAGTGTTGTTCTCTCAATGAACTCTCCCTCCCCCCATTATGCATAAATTGATCAAGTCTTTCACATTAGCCATTTTTGATGGCACTTGTGCTTCAAAGACGAGTTTTGGTCATGGGCCCAAGGATAATTCTTCGTGGTGCCATACCAATTGACTCAAACATAGGTGGCTCCGGCCACCGCCCTCTCCTTGGAGAGGTTCTCGTGTTTGGTCCTTGTTGTCTCTTGCCTTTCTTTCTTTCTCCGTGCTGAGCGTGTTCTTGTGGTGTCTCGCTCGCTTGTCATTTTTTTTTCTTGTGTAGCCCCTTTTCTTTTTGTTTGAAACTTGCATCATTTTGAGCTCACGGTACTACCGCTTGTGGAGTGCACGGTACTTCCACACCCAGCGTGGCAGTAATTTTTTACTACCGCATGGGGGAGCGGTACTACCGCTTTGGTGCGGCACTTCCGCCCGAGCGGTACTACCGCGATGAGATGCGGTACTACCGCGCTGCCGAGGGCACGTGGGGTTAAGACCCAGGCATGGGGAGTTCCAACTCCCCCATACCCATTCGTCTGTCTCTCTCCCCACTGCCTCTCTCTCTCCTACTCAAGAACGGCACCGGAGAGCCTCGCCGGATCTCCGTCCCTGGCTGCTCTCCTCGGATTCCGACCGGTGGGATCGTTCCCCACCACTTCCTCTTGCCATGGATCAAGGTCTCTCCCCAAATCCCTCTCTCTTTTGTTTGTGCTTTCGCTTCTAGGTTTTGGGGAGATGCATGTTTATTCTTGAGATTTTAGGCCAAATCTTTGCAAGAGTAGGATGTAGGAGAGCAGTGATGCGTAGAAAGTGTACTTGATATGTTGTCCCATGGTAGATTTGATCAACCGTAGTACCGCCTCGTTGTCGCGGTTGTTCTCAGATTCATCTGATCGGATCTAATGCCGTGCGGTACTACCGCCTAGCAGGTGCGGTACTACCGCTCGTACGGTACTATCGCTCCTCAGGCGTGGTACTACCGCACGGGCCGCGGTACTAAAGCTCTACTGCCGCTCCGAGCCCCGGTACTACCGTGCCACCGCGCGGTACTACCGCGACTAGGAGCGGCACTAATTTTTTAGTACCGCGCGACCAGGACGTACTACCGCTGCTGTCAAATCTTCTTCATGGCAATTACCATATGCATTTTCTACTGGTTTCTTGTGTTTTGTTGTGGTCTTTGTTTTGACCTGTCTCGCTTCTCGTGTGTGTTTGTGTTTTGTGTGTGTCTCAGGTGGTGGCTCCGGTGTCCCTGCTCGTCGTTCCAATCTAAGCCGAGACACGGGTTCCAAGCATCTGCGCAACCAAGAGGATGTTCCAGAGGGATCCAATGCCCCCAAGCGCAATGTCAAGACCACTGCTAGCAAGGTCAAGGAACCAACAAGGGACATGGATGAGATACCTCTTGCTGAGTTTGTCTCTCTCAGGAAGATCAACCCCTATGCGCATCCTCGTGCAAACTTCAGAGGGAATGAACTGTTTTGGAACAAGCAGCAGAATCTCATTTACTTGGATGTGATCAAGGCGAAGGAGAATCTATATGTGGATGTGCACTGGATCGACATGCATCACATGAGGGAGGATAAGCATCGCCGCTACTTTGGTGAGGCCTTGGACCTTGTGGAGCAATTTGCCATTGAGGATGTGATCTCTTTTCATCTGGACTATGACCCCGAGCTAGTGGCCTAGTTCTTTGCCTCGGTCCACTTCCACTCTGGGGAGGATTGGAGGATGACATGGATGACCAATGGACGTCAGTTGACTGCTACTTGGAAGGAGTTCATGGATTTGCTCAGAGTGCCTGATGAGGGGCTCCACACGCCGGTTGGTCTTCGCCCTCATGCCAACGCCGAGTCAGCTAACAAGGACAAGCTTATGCCATTCTATGTTGAGAAGAAACTAGCCAGTGGCAAGTCGATGTGGGTGCTCAACCCGTTCCTTGACATCATGCATCAGATTTTCCACCACTCCATCTTTCCTCGCATTGGGGACAAGGACAAGGTGCATGCCTTTCTTGTGGACATGTTGCTCATTTGTGAGGAGGCCCGAGTTTCTCAGACTCAACCACTTGATGTCTCACATATCATGTGGTGTGAGCTTCGGTTCGCGGTTTTCACCCGCAAGGTACCCATCTATGGTCCATATCTGTTCCTCCTGATCTCGAAGACTTGGGAGAAGATCTATGCCAATGAGGAGTTTCTGGCCCCTGACTGGATTAGTCATGACTCCATCAGACTCCACATCAAGCCCCAGTGGGCTAACACTACTACTCGTGCCGAGGCTCGGGCTGCTAAGAGGGCAGCTGATGAGGAGGAGGTTGAGGAGGAGAGTGCAGATGAGGACAGCTCTGCAGGATATGCACCTCCCTCCACAGAGCCCTCATGGGCGAAGAAGCTGGAGGCCAAGATGAAGGCCTTGTTCTGCATGCAGGACAAGGGGCAGTATCGGACTCACGTGGCCTCCAAGGAGAGTCGCCGCCGCGACAAGAAGATCATGAGGGTTTTTGGACAGGATGTTTCTGGAGGCTCTAAGGAGCACATCACTCCAGAGGCTGAATGGATGGCAAAGCAAGGCTACAGGTGGATTGATTCTGAGGAGGAGCACATTCCCGCTGCTGAGTCCGACGAGGAGCGTGCGAGCGACTACTCCGCTTGAGCCACCACTTGTGTTATGGGTGTCCTCTCTGCCTTTTTGGTGTCTCGATGCCAAAGGGGCAGAGAGTGTAGGGATTTGCCGTGTCGTGTCGTGTTTGCTTCGCTTGTGTTTGGTTTGTTGAACCTTGTTTGCTTTGGTTTGGTTTGAGTTTATTTGAGCGTGTGAGACTTATCTATCATATGGTGTAAGACATATGCACTCTATCTATCGCACCTTACTGAGCTTATGATATATTGTGCTTCTTAGTTCATGCTCTTATCTACTATCATGCTTAGTGTTAGCATTTTTATTGCAAGATATGCCATGTCTATAAAATATAGGGGGGTGTTGATCCTAGTATGTGTGTCGTGCAGTCCAAAGCACTTATCTAACTAGCACACATCTAGGGGGAGCCCGTCTATATTTTAGAGATGTATGGTTTGCTCATGTTCTATTCTTTCTCCCTTGTGCAAATCCCGTATTGTCATCAGTCCACCAAAAAGGGGGAGATTGTAAGGGCATATTTATCCCTAAGGTGTTTTGGTGATTGATGACAATGCATTTGCGGACTAATCGTGTGTGTCGAGTATTTCAGATATTTCATGACTAGGCACGAGACAGTTAGGAGCCCCTCGAATATTATTGAAGACGGCGTTTTTCTACGTTCCTTTTTCGGTGGATTTGAGTCGTAGGAAAGCCGTACTATTAAGAGGGGATCCGCTTTGGAAAGGTTTGGGTGGAATCGTCATGTACACGTTTACTCCTCTTTGCATCGCCTTTCCTTTAGCACCTTGGAGCATCCTTCATTTCTTCTTGTTTGTGCAAAAAGAAGTCTTCCTATCTGTTGCTGTTCTGAGGCTTGCGGTAGTACTGCTCTTTGGAGCGGTAGTACCGCAGGCCTTTGCGGTAGTACCGCGGGTGGTCACGGTAGTACCGCTCCTTGGGAGCCGTAGTACCGTGAGCCCTGGTCCAGCACAGCACCAGTAGCGGACTTTTACAACCGCTCCCCGTGCGGTAGTACCGCTTGCCTTCAGTGGTAGTACCGTGTCGGACTTTTTGCACTATTTGGAAATCAGCGAAACTAGCCACGGACGTTTATCTGTCCACGGCCTTCCCAGGCTGGTCCAACCCTGCCTTGCGGTAGTACCGCAAGGGTGTGTGGTAGTACCGTAAGGCCTTGCGGTAGTACCGCTTGGCAGGCGCGGTAGTACCGCTTATCGCGGGCTGGTTAAGTGGATAATGATGAAGCTATGTACCTAGGGTAGGATCATAGACCTGACTTAAATATCCAACCCTAGGACATCACCCTAAAGCCAGGATCATTCAAAGGGTACCATCATCCACTCGACCAGAGACGTTCCACTTGGAAGAATCAATGTCACTCGACCATCGCAGAAGTCACTCGACGGACAGAAGAGCTAAAGCCACTCTGCATGAACAATGGTCGGGCATTTACTTATAGGCTTAATTGTCATTTATAGCACTTTAGTGCAGGCGTTACCAGTAACATTCTCTCTTCAATGTACCTTAAACCCTCTGTGACGTGGGCTGGCTGGGGTCCTGGCGCATTCTATATAAGCCACCCCCCTCCACAGGCACAAGGGTTCGCACCCCCTGTAACTCACACGCATATCATCCAGTCGACCGCCTCTGGGCTCCGAGACGTAGGGATGTTACTTCCTCCGAGAAGGGCCTGAAGTCGTAAAACTCGCGTGCACAACTCCTCCATAGCTAGGACCTTGCCTTTACATTCCTACCCCCATTCTACTGTCAGACTTAGAACCACGACAGTTGGCACCCACCGTGGGGCAGGTGTCTTAGCGACTTGTTGGAGAAGTTGCGATTTTCCCAATCCCCATCAACATGGTTTCAGGCGAAGGTTTGGCCGAGGGCCGCGAGATCCGTCTCGGCGCGCTCGTATTCGTCGCCGACGACTCCGCTTGGCTCCAAGAAGCGCCACTCGACGTCGAGGTGCTCTCCGTCCGTGGGGCAACGCACTTTCGCGCGTGCGTCCGTGGCGTCCTCCTACGGCAGCCGTCGACTCAGTATCGGTCAGCTCCTGTGCTGACCACCCTCCCTGCAGCCCACGGGAACAAACGTACCGGTCGATCGAGGCTTCAGCGGTGGGTGAGGCATGCGGTGGCTCGCCAGTCGGCAACCCTCCAAGTCGCGGCGATCGAGCCCGACGAAACTCTCTATGGCCTGTTTGACCTATCGACTAGCTCCATAGAGACTGCATCCGAGTGCGACAGCAGCGACCCCACGGCAGAAGTTTTGATGGTCAATGGACCACGCAGTCCTCCTGGCTTCACCCTGAAGACGGAGGCGATGAGGGTGACGATCCGTCGCGTGTTCATGAAGAGTACCGCCCCGAACCCTTCTCTTCGCAGCGGAGGGAAGAACTTCGCCGCCGGAACATGGAAGCGCTTCACACTCCTATCATTGGAGAAACCCCTGAGGCCCAGGCTTTGGAGGAGGCGCGCCTGGCCAACTTGGTTGAGCGCACTCGACTGGAGAACCTCCAGCGCGCACTCGACGAGCGTACTCGGCAGCGTATCCCCGAGTCCAGTCGACGTCAACTTTTTCCGCCTCCGACTCGGGTATACCGAACTCTAATCCAGAATCTCGCAGCTGCGGCCCGAATAGCGGAGTCAATTCAACCTTCCCAGTCAGAAGCTGGTCGAGGTTTGGTGCAGATCCGAGCTTTGCTCCGAGTGGTGGTGGAGCAGAATACAGCGGTATCTCAGTCGCGGAATAGGATCCATAGCAGATTCGTGGTTGTAGACACAGTCCAGTCGGCTCACAGCCCGAGATCGCCCCGGAGGCGTGAGGGACGTGGGGACTGGCGAGATCAATACAGAAACCGTGAGCAGTATGATCATCGACTCGATCATGATGATCGTCGTCGAGTGCCCATGCCTCCCCCAAGGAGTGGGTCATACGTGCCTCGGCAGCATGATGACAGACGTCCTCACAGTGGTGGGCGAAGGATTCCAGTCGACCCTAGAGAACCGGGCTTTGATGCGAGATCTATTCTCGTTCAGGGTCTAGTTGACAGAAACAGAGCTCACAGAGAAGGCCACGACAGAGATTTTCCAACCAACAGCGGAGTGCATGTCTCAGGTCCATAGTGCTTCAGCAGAGCCAACAGGGCTGCGGTGATTCCTCCCAACTTCAGGTTGGCGACTGGAGTCAGTAAGTTCACTGGTGATTCCAAGCCTGACACTTGGCTTGAGGATTACCGAGTGGCTGTATAGATTGGTGGTGGCAACGATGAATTTGCCATGAAGCATCTCCCTTTGATGTTAGAGGGCTCGGCCAGAGCGTGGTTGAATCAGTTAGCGCCTGGTAGTATTTATACTTGGGAAGATCTTGCCCGGGTATTTGTCAGAACATTTGAAGGTACTTGCAAATGGCCAGCAGGGCTGACGGAATTACAGTGTTGCGTTCAGAAACCGAATGAGACTCTAAGAGATTATATCCAGAGGTGGATCACATTACACCATACGGTGGAGAATGTGTCAGACCACCAAGCAATTTGTGCCTTCAAAGAAGGCGTTAAGTATCGGGAATTGAATCTGAAATTCGGTCGGATAGGAGATATGACTCTGACTCGGATGATGGAGATTGCTACCAAATACGCCAATGGTGAAGAGGAAGACTGACTCCGGAGTGGCAATCACAAAACAGTCGCCCACAAAACCAGAGGTGGGAACTCCAGTCGGAAGCAGAAGCGCAAAGCCGAGCCAGCTGCTCCTGGAGAAGCCTTAGCAGTGACTCAAGGAAAGTTCAAAGGGAAACCCAAAGGACCGTGGAACCCCAAGAAAGTAAAAGATCAAGATGGAAATGATGTGCTAGATTTACCATGCCACATTCAGACTAAGAAAGATGAAGAGGGTAATTTCATTTACCCGAAGCATACCACTTGACAGTGTTGACCCCTAATCCGGCAATTCCGAGAGAAACAACCCAAGGAAAAGGAGAAGGAAACGGACAAAGTTGAGGATGAGGAAGAGGACGATGATGGTTACCCCCACGTCAATTCCACTCTGATGATTTTCGCTGATGTTGAGAGTAAGAGTCAACTGGAAGTCATCAACAGAGAGGTGAATATGGTCACTCCGTTGACACCCAGTTATTTGAAATGGTCTCAGACTGCCATTACATTCGACCAGTCCGATCACTCAGCGCACATAGCCACCCCTGGGAGGCAAGCGCTGGTGGTCGACCCAGTAGTCAAAGGCACTCGATTGACTAAGGTTCTGATGGACGGTGGCAGTGGTTTGAATATATTGTATGCAGAGACGTTGAAAGGAATGGGCATTCTGATGTCCAGACTCAGTGAAAGCAATATGAGTTTCCATGGAGTTATTCCTGGCAAGAAGGCTGCGTCACTCGGCCAGATCGCCCTTGATGTAGTTTTCGGTGATTCCAAGAATTACCGCAAAGAAAAGTTGACATTTGAAGTCATGGATTTCCAGAGTGCTTATCATGCTATTCTGGGTAGGCCAGCTTATGCACATTTTATGGCTCGACCATGTTACGTGTACCTCAAATTGAAGATGCCTAGTCCTAAAGGGGTGATCACTATCACTGGCAATCGAAAGAAGGCGGAAGAGTGCTTCCAGAAGGGCTCAAAGATCGCCGATGCACAGATGGCAGTAGTGGAATTGCAGGAATATCAAAAAATGCAGATCCGAGTGATTTGTTGCGAGCTAAGAAGCCTGCCAGAGATTCAGCATTCCAGTCGTCTGGTGAAACGAAGCCGATTCATATTCACCCCACGGATCCCAATGCTGCTTCGACTCACATTTCAGCAACACTCGACTCTAAATAGGAAGAAGCGCTCATCCAGTTCCTCCATGAGAACTGGGACATCTTTGCATGGAAACCTTCTGACATGCCAGGTGTTCCCAGGGGACTGGCTGAGCATCGTTTGCGAGTTGACCCAAAAGTGAAACCAGTAAAAGAACATCTTCGATGGTCCGCCGTACAGAAGAGAAAGGCAATCGGTGAGGAAGTGGCTCGGCTTCTAGCAGCTGAGTTTATCCGAGAGATTTATCACTCCGAGTGGTTAGCTAATGTTGTCATGGTCCCAAATAAGGACGACTCACTTCGCATGTGCATTGACTTCAAACATATCAATCGGGCCTGCCCGAAAGATCACTTTCCTCTCCCTCGCATCGACCAAATAGTCCACTCGACTGCGGGGTGTGAGCGTTTGTCCTTTTTGGACGCTTATTCCGGGTATCATCAGGTCCTTCTGTATGGACCCGATGAGATAAAAACAGCTTTCATCACCCTATTCGGGTGCTTCTGTTATGTCACTATGCCATTCCGCTTGAAGAACACTGGAGCCACATTCATGCGGATGATTCAGAAGTGTTTACTCACTCAAATCAGTCGGAATGTAGAAGCATACATGGATGACATTGTGGTCAAGTCACGTAAAGGTTCCGACCTATTGGCTGACCTTGCTGAAACCTTTGCTAACCTTAGAAGGTATGATATCAAGCTTAATCCATCAAAGTGCACGTTTGGAGTTCCAGGCGGAAAATTACTTGGTTTTCTCGTTTTTGAACGAGGGATCGACGCTAACCCAGAGAAAGTGGGTGCCATACTCCGGATGAAACGCCCTGTGCATGTGCATGATGTCCAAAAGCTTACTGGTTGTTTGGCCGCCCTAAGTCGATTCGTTTCTCGCCTCGGTGAAAAGGCACTGCCTCTTTACCGACTGATGAAGAAGTCAGATAAGTTCGAGTGGACTCCTGAAGCTGATGCAGCATTTGCAGAGCTTAAAGCCCTGCTTCCCACCCAGCCGGTGCTTGCTGCTCCAATCAGCAAAGAGCCTTTACTGCTTTACATTGCAGCCACTGGACAAGTCATCAGTACAGTACTTACGGTCGAGCGGGAAGAAGAAGGAAAAGCTTACAAAGTTCAGCGCCCAGTATACTATGTTTCTGAAGTTTTAACTCCATCAAAGCAAAGACATCCACATTATCAGAAGCTTGTTTATGGGATTTATATGACCATGAAGAAGGTTGCACATTACTTCTCTGACCACTCCATTACAATCGTCAGCGACGCTCCATTATCAGAGATTCTGAACAACAGAGATGCAACTGGTCGAGTGGCAAAGTGGGCTATTGAACTCCTTCCCTTAGATATCAAGTTCGAGGCAAAGAAAGTTATCAAGTCCCAAGCAATAGCGGATTTCCTGGCCGAGTGGATCGAATAGCAACTGCCGACTCAAGTTCACTCGGAGCACTGGACCATATTCTTTGATGGTTCCAAGATGTTGAATGGTTCCAGTGCTGGGGTGGTACTGGTATCCCCCCGAGGAGACAAGCTCAGATATGTCCTCCAGATTCACTTTGATTCCTCCAATAATGAAGCAGAATATGAAGCACTCTTGTATGGGTTATGTATGGCCATCTCACTCGGCATCCGTCACCTCATGGTCTATGGCGACTCAGATTTGGTAGTCAATCCTAAACCTTAAGGAGTGGGACGTTAGAAGCCCAGCCATGACTAGCTACTGTTACGCGGTGAGGAAGTTGAAAAAGAAGTTTGAGGGGTTAAAGCTCCATCATATACCCTGACTGAAAAATCAAGCAGCCGATGATTTAGCAAAGATAGGCTCCAAGAGAGAAGCCATTCCCAGTAATGTGTTCCTGGAGCATATTCATGCACCTTCAGTTCAAGAAGATCCCTTCACTGAAGAGCCCCCACAGCCAAAGAGTTCCACCGATCCGACTGAAGTCGAGATTCCGGCCGTGGTCGACCTAATCATGGATATTTTGGTTATTACTCCCGACTGGACAGTGTCGTACATTGCATATATCCTTAGGAAGGAACTCCCAGAGGATGAAGAAGAGGCTCGACAGATTGTCCGTCAATCCAAATCCTTTACTGTGATAAGAGGACAACTGTTCAGGGAAAGTATAACCGGAGTCAGCTAGAAATGCATAACCCCGAAAGAAGGTCTAGCGATCCTCAATGACATCCACTCGGGGACCTGTGGCCACCATGCGTCCTCTAGGACCATTGTGGCTAAAGCATACCGAGCTGGATTTTATTGGCCACGAGCAAATGAAATGGCAAAAGATATAGTCGACAGATGTGAAGGCTGCCAGTTTTACTCCAATATGTCCCACAAACCTGCATCATCCCTAAAGACCATTCCACTCGTCTGGCCCTTTGCTGTTTGGGGATTAGAGATGGTTGGACCGTTGAGGACTGGTAGGAGCGGCTTCACTCACGTGCTTGTAGCAGTCGACAAGTTTACCAAGTGGATTGAAGCCAAGCCTAGCAAGAATCTGGAAGCTAGTACTGCCGTCAGCTTCATCAGAGAATTGATGTTCAGATACAGAGTTCCACATAGCATCATCATTGACAATGGATCGAACTTCGATTCAGATGAGTTCAGAGCCTTCTATGCCTCCCAAGGCACGCAAGTCGACTACGCTTCAGTCGCCCATCCCCGGTCGAATGGACAAGCAGAGAGAGCAAATGGACTGATTCTTAAAGGATTGAAACCCCGACTGATACGAGACCTCAAGCATGCATCAGGCGCCTGGGTTGATGAACTTCCATCAGTTCTTTGGGGATTGAGGACAACTCCCAATCGGTTGACTAGTCGAACTCCATTCTTCTTGGTCTATGGAGCTGAAGCTATTCTACCGAGCGACTTGCTTCATAATGCACCGCGAGTCGAGCTCTTCTCTAAAGACGAAGTAGAGCAAGCTCGACAGGACGCAGTCGACCTCCTAGAGGAGGAAAGAGAGATGGCCTTGATCCGTTCGACCATTTATCAGCAAGACTTGCGTCAATTCCACGCCAGAAATGTGAAAGGTCGAGCCTTTCAAGAGGGAGACTTGGTTCTTCGAGTGGATCAGCAGAAACCACACAAGCTCGCTCCTGCTTGGGAAGGCCCCTTCATTGTCACCAGAGTGCTCCACAACGGGGCATACCACCTTTACAATGTCGAGCATAAGAAGGACGAGCCATGGGCTTGGAATGCGGAGTTGCTCCGCCCCTTTTACACTTAAGTACCCATTCGAATAAAATGTAATAAGAAGTACCTTTGTAATTTGCTTATCAAAGACAAGAGCTTTATAGTCCTCTTAGATGATTGTTGTTGCTTTTATTTGCGTCTGAAACCCCCAGTGAGTGACTTAGCTGCGAATCTGTTTCGCCTAAGTTTAAAAGAAAATCCTACCGAGTGGTGAGCAAGCCTCCCACTCGGGGGCTTAGCTGCGAATCCATTTCGCCTAAGTTTAAAAGAAAATCCTACCGAGTGGTGAGAAAGCCTCCCACTCGGGGGCTTAGCTGCAGTCTAGTACTCGCCTAAGTTTAAAAAATCCTACCGAGTGGTGAGCAAGCCTCCCACTTGGGGGCTTAGCTGCAGTCCAGTACTCACCTAAGTTTGTAAAATCCTACCGAGTGGTGAGCAACCCTCCCACTCGGAGGTTTAGCTGCAGTCCAGTACTCTCCTAAGTTTGTAAAATCCTACCGAGTGGTGAGCAACCCTCCCACTCGGAGGCTTAGCTGCAGTCCAGTACTCGCCTAAGTTTGTAAAATCCTACCGAGTGGTGAGCAACCCTCCCACTCGGAGGCTTAGCTGCAGTCCAGTACTCGCCTAAGTTTAAAAAATCCTACCGAGTGGTGGGCTACCCTCTCACTCGGGGGCTTAGCTGCAGTCCAGTACTCGCCTAAGGTTTAAAGTCCGTCCTTATCCGCAAGGACGATGAGGTGCAGGTCGACTACAACCTTCTCCTTTGGAGCTGCGCCACAAATACAACGTATGCTCCATCCCCATCCGTAAGGACGACGAGGTGCAGGTCGACTGCAACCTTCTCCTTTGGAGCCGCGCCACAAATACAATGTGCGCTCCATCCCCATCTGCAAGGACGATGAGGTGCAGGTCGACTACAACCTTCTCCTTGGGAGCTGCACCACAAGTACAACGTACGCTCCATCCCTATCCGCAAGGACGACGAGGTACGGGTCGACTGCAACCTTGTCCTTCAGGGCTGCGCCACAAATACAATGTGCGCTCCATCTCCATCCGCAAGGACGACGAGGTGCAGATCAACTGCAACCTTCTCCTTCGGAGCTGCGCCACAAATATAACATGCGCTCCACCCCTGTCCGCAAGGACAACGAGATGCAGGTTGAAAGATTATTCAGAGTAAAGAGCAAATACAAGCATATTCAGTAGTAAACCAAGTTCAGACAGATCCTAAAAATTCTAGACGATGGATCAAAAGTATTCGAGCATCAAGCCCGAAGGAGTTTAACGGTTACAGCAACCACTCGGCATTCCGAGGCAAATTTAAAGCAGGTTTAAATCTCAAAGTTTGCTCATACGGCAGGAGGAGGGCTGGCAGGTTCGACGAATTCGTCCAAGTTGATTCCATCTGCAATCCGAGTGGCAACAGCGATGAAAGTCTCCATAAAGGACTGGAAATCATGTCTTTTGGTGTTGGCGACCTTGATCGCCGCCAGCTTATCTTCGTGGGCTTCCTTGCAGTGGACTCTTACCAAGGACAACGCCATGTTAGCACCACACCGGGCAGAGGACTTCTTCCATTCTTGCACTCGACCAGGGACCTCGTTGAGGCAAGCCATCAGAGACTCGAGGTCATTTTGAAGCGTCACCCTTGGCCAGAGTGATGAGTCGATCTGTGAAACTACCATCTTCAGACGAGCGAGGTAACTTGTAACACTGGCGACACGGGATTCCAGTCGAAGCACATTCATGGCAGCGTCGTCGCCGACTGGAGAAACAATAGGGTCCAAACCCATCTCGATCTGTCCAGTCTCCTCATCAAAGTTTTGGTAGAATTCTGCAGTCAAGGAGTTAGTGAGTCGACTGGACTGGACTAACTTGCAAGCAGTAAAGCAGTCGGATTAAAAGGAGTACCTTCCAGCATAAGAAAGAGCTTCTTGGCGAGAGTTCTCAGATAAGCTTCCACGTTGTTTCTCTTACGAGCCGTGGATTCCAGCTTCTCATTCAGAGCCATCTTATCCTTCTTCAAACGAGTTACCTCTCGGTTGGACTCAGTGAGAGAGGACTTCAGCTTGCTTACTTCTTCTTCCAGCGCTCCGACCGAAGCCAGCTTCTGGCCAGCAAGGGCAGTCTTATCTTGAGCCTCCTTCTGCGCAGCTGCAAGGTCCAAGTCCTTCTTCTCCAGAGCCAACCTCATTTTCTCTGCAAAATAAGCAATATGATCAAACAAGAGATCGAAGAAATATTTTAAAGGACGATCGACGTGAGCAGTCGACAGGCAGTTACCTTCCATACCAACAGCTTCATCTTTAGCTTTCTTCAATTTTTGTTGGGCCAGCTCCAAGTCAAGGTTGAGTTGCCTCTGCTTCTCCTCAAATTCGGCGAACTTGGAAATGAGAGTAAAAGATTTCTGCAGAGGGTAAAAGACATATCAATCGACAAGATCAAAGATTATTTACTTCCGAGTGAATAAAACTTAAAAGTTTACTCAGACCCCAGCCGACTGCCCGCAGCCGACCGTGGTCTCGGGGACTACACCCAGCGGGTGCACTTGGCGTGCCCCCACTGATTCAGACCCCACTCGACCGGTCCGCCTGGGTCGAGTTAAAAAAAGAAAGAGAGAAGAACTACTCAGACCCCGGCCGACTGCCAACAGTCGACCGCGGTCTTGGGGACTACACCCAGTGGGTGCACTTGACGTGCCCCCACTGATTCAGATCCCACTCGGTCGGTCTGCCCGGGTCGAGTGGAAGAAAGGAAAGTGAAAAGAAGTACTCAGACCCCAGCCGACTGCCAGATCCCACTCGGCCGGTCTGCCTGGGTCGAGCGGAAGAAAGGAAAGTGAAAAGAAGTACTCAGACCCCAGCCGACTGCCCGCAGTCAACTGCGGTCTCGGGGACTACACCCAGTGGGTGCACTTAGCGTGCCCCACCGGTTCAGATCCCACTCGACCAGGCCGAGTGGAAGAGCGCAAATACTAAAGACAACAAAACACCCAGTGGGTGTACAAATTCGATGCAAACAATAAGAGATTGTATGAAAGAAAATATTTCAGGTAGCATATCCTAATAGAACAAGGCCAGTCGAAAGCCAACTTACCTGGACATTGGCCCGAAGAGCCGCGCTGGCATCATAAGTAGCCTGGTTGTTGTCGTGCACCGTCTTCATCCGCTCCATTATCACGCTAGCCTGACAGATGGCCTCCGCAGCGGCGTCCGACTGGCTTTCCGGAACATGATAGTTGGTGAAGAAGGGAGCAGACGGCCCAGATGCGGCAGCTTGGAGCTCCGAGGCATGAGGTTGGACGGCTAAAGGAAACACTGGTACAATCGACGGGGCGGGGCGCTCACTCGACAATGGGACAACAAAAGTTACAAAGGCCCCACCTGCATCTTCAGGTTGTTGGACGATTGGTTCTGTCGTCAGTTCTGGCTGAGATGTCTTGCCAGCCGCTACTTTTTTGTTCTTTCTGGGCCTCGGGGCCACATCTTCATCATCATCCGGAAGCTCAATAACATTGGGTGGGGCTGCAAATAAATTAGTCGACCTCAAGTGAATCGCCAAAATTTAATTGACCAAATAATCAAGAACAAGATCACGAGAATTGTACCTGGGTTGGAGGTAACCGCGTCATCCATTTCCTTGTCTTGGTATTGGCGGGAGGAAGTTCCAGATGTAGCAGCACTGCAAATGTTAGCATTCAGTCGGTTATGTTCTGTTGCTCGAGTCGACCAAAGGATCAGGTCAGATGGTTACCCAGAGATGGTGGGAATGGTCACTTTGATTCTGGGCAAAGCCTTCGGCGGTTTGGAGGATGCGACCTTCAATGGTTTGGGCGCTGGAGGCGGCGCGGTCTTGAGCTGTTTCGATACCTTCTCGGTCGGCACCGAAGAAGACGTCCAAGGGCACTTTGAAGACTGCCCAGTTGGTGCGGCCACCAGGTCAGGGGTGCTTGCCGGGTCATGAGCGTGCTTGGACCTCCTTTCTCTGCGAGGAGGCGAGTCGACCTCTTCTTCGTCACTCGGGTCATCGCTCTCCTCGTCCTCCTCTGCATCCAAGTGCCACTCGCCACTCTCGCCCCCGCTCGCCTCTCCCTCGACATTTTGCTCCTGCACTCCATTGGGCATTGAGTACATATCAACAAGAGCCTGAAAGACAAGGAATAAAAGAAAGATAGTCAACCGGCAACAAGATGCTACATAGTAAAACAAGAAGACACTCGACAATGCAGAATCGTACCTGTTCCGGCTGGCACAAATGGTCGAATGGAACCACCCTCCTGGACCCTCGGGGATTATCCTTGTTGCCGGTAATACCTCTCAGCCACTGCTCCACCGTGTCCTCACTGACATCCTTCGGGTGGATCCGAGTGGAATCCTCGAGTCCCGAGTACATCCACATCGGATGGTCACGAGCTTGGAGTGGTTGGATGCGTCAACTGAGGAAGACCTCCAACAGGTCCATACCGGTCACTCCGTCGCGGACAAGTTGGACAACCCGCTCGACCAACACCTTCACATACGCCTTCTCCTTCGGGATCACTCTCAAGGTGGAGGGCTTCTCCACTTGAGCCATGGAAAAGGGGGGAAGCCCAGTCGACTGGCCCGGGGTCGGCTGGTCCTTGCAATAGAACCAGGTCGACTGCCAACCCCGGACCGAGTCGGGAAGGATCATAGTTGGGAAAGTGCTTTTGTTCCTCATTTGAATTCCAAGACCCCTGCACATCTGTATCACGTGCGTCCTCTCGTCACTCGGGTTGGCCTTCTTGACCGTCTGAGAGCGACATGTGAATATGTTCTTGAAGAGACCCAGTGTGGTCAACAACCCAAGAAGTTCTCGCACATGGACACGAAAGTGGCAAGGTACACGATGGTGTTTGGAGAAAAGTGGTGGAGTTGAGCCCCAAAGAAGTTCAAGAAACCGCGAAAGAAAGGGTGGGGAGGCAAAGAAAACCCACAGTCGACATGGGTGGCAAGGAGAACGCACTCACCCTCCTGCCGCTGCGGCTCAGTCTCGTTCCCCGGGAGCCGCGCCGATTCGTGGGGGATCAGTCCCCCCTCAACCAGGTCGTCGATGTCATCTTGACTGATTGTCGAGCGGATCCAGTTGCCCTGGATCCAGCCAGGCAGCAGGCCGGACCTCGACGAAGATCCCCCCCGGCTGGTCTTCTTCCCTTTTGCCTTCGTTGTCGCCTTCTTCACACGCTCCAATGCCACCGTCTTCTCCTTCCCTATGGCAGTGAATCGAGTTTGAGCGGGGCGATGATGCCGAGAGCAGAAGCAAGCGCAGCGGAGAAATCTGAGGAGGAGGAGGAAGAAGAATAGGGGCGCACTGTTCAAAAGCCCCGGTCCGGTGCCTTATATAAGGTCACTTCCGAGTGACTGACTTGTAGGCCTGGATGATCTTATCAAATCATGCAACAGTCGCGCGCGCGCGATACATGGCAAAAAAGGTGGCGCGGAGATCGAGGCGGCCTGCCTAATCCGTCCCGATTACTGTGGCCTCCCCCACCCGGCGCGCTTCCCAAAATTCGAATCCCATGAAATCCATAGATGGCAGAACAACCCGTCAAACAAAAGATTTTTTCCATATCAACACTTGAAACCTAACAACGAAAGTTCACTTGACAAAACCAAGAATGGATCAAGGCGACTGAACAAGTAGTTGAAGCCATCATGAATGTTCCTTCGACCTCTGGGCGAGACATTCTCAAAGCACAAAAGCTGAATCGGAGAGATTATCAACTCCTTCTCCACTCGAACCCTGAACCATTCGGGGGCTAATGATGAAGCTATGTACCTAGGGTAGGATCATAGACCTGACCTTAACATCCTCCCCTAGGACATCACCCTAAAGCCAGGATCATTCAAAGGGTACCATCATCCACTCGACCAGAGACGTTCCACTCGGAAGAATCAATGTCACTCGACCGCCGCAGAAGTCACTCGACGGACAGAAGAGCTAAAGCCACTCTGCATGAACAACGGTCGGGCATTTACTTATAGGCTTAATTGTCATTTATAGCACTTTAGTGCGGGCATTACCAGTAACGTTCTCTCTTCAATGTACCTTAAACCCTCTGTGACGTGGGCTGGCTAGGGTCCTGGCGCACTCTATATAAGCCACCCCCCTCCATAGGCACAAGGGTTCGCACCCCCTGTAACTCACACGCATATCATCCAGTCGACCGCCTCCGGGCTCCGAGACGTAGGGCTGTTACTTCCTCCGAGAAGGGCCTGAACTCGTAAAACTCGCGTGCACAACTCCTCCATAGCTAGGATCTTGCCTTTACATTCCTACCCCCCATTCTACTGTCAGACTTAGAACCACGACAGATAACAGTTGGATTTCTCTCTCCACTATATAAGGGGTATCTTCTTCTCCGAGTTGACCACCTCTTCCAACACTAAGATCCATTGTTGCTCCAAGCTCCATTTTCACCCGATCTCTCTCCCTAGCCAATCAAACTTCTTTATTTTCTACGGATTGGTTGAGAAGGCCTCGATCTACACTTCCACCAAGAGAAATTCGATTCCCCCCACTAATCCCTTGTGGATCTTGTTACTCTTGGGTGTTTGAGCACCCTAGACAGTTGAGGTCACCGCGGAGCCATATTCCATTGTGGTGAAGCTTCGTGGTGTTGTTGGGAGCCTCTGATTAAGTTGTGAAGATTACCCCAACCTTGTTTGTAAAGGTCCGGTCGCCACCTCCAAGGGCACCAATAGTGGAATCACGGCATCTCGCATTGTGTGAGGGCGTGAGGAGAATACGGTGGCCCTAGTGGCTTCTTGGGGAGCATTGTGCCTCCACACCGCTCCAACGGAGACGTACTTCCCCTCAAAAGTAAGGAACTTCGGTAACACATCCTCGTCTCCACCGGCTCCACTCTTGGTTATCTTGTACCTTTACTTGTGCAAGCTTATTTGTGTTATTTCCCTTGCTTGCTTGTGTGCTTGTCGTTGTTGCATCATATAGGTTGCTCACATAGTTGCATGTCTAGACAACCTACTTTGATGCAAAGTTTAATTTGGTAAAGAAAAGTTAAAAATTGTTAGTTGCCTATTCACCCCCCCCCCCCTCTAGTCAACTATATCGATCTTTTCAGGGTGTGATAGGCTCTAAATTCACATACAACGGGTGCAAGAAAGTTTTGCACATGCGGAATACTCAGGTTAAACTTGACGAGCCTAGCATGTACATACATGGGCTTGGAACACTGGAGACCGAAAGGTCGAATGTGAATCATATAGTAGATATGATCAACATAGAGATGTTCACCATTGATGACTACTCCATCTCACGTGATGATCAGACATGGTTTAGTTGATTTGGATCACTTGATGATCGGACGTGGTTTAGTTGATTTAGATGACTTGGGGGATGCCTATATAAGTGGGAGTTCTTTAGTAATATGATTAATTGAACTTAATTTATCATGAACTTAGTCCTGATAGTATTTGCATATCTATTTTGTAGATCAATAGCTTGCGATGTAGCTCCCCGTTTATTTTTGATATATTCCTAGAGAAAAATAAGTTGAAAGATGATAGTAGCAATGATGCGGACCGGGTCCGTGATATGAGGATTAGCCTCATTGCTGCACAGAAGAATTATGTCCTTGATGCACCGCTAGGTGACGGACCTATTGCATGAGCAGATGCAGATGTTATGAACGTCTGGCAAGCTCAGTATGATGACTACTTGATAGTTTAGTGCGCCATGATTTACGGCTTAGAACTAGGACTTCAAAAACATTTTGAATGCCACGGAGCATATAAGATGTTCCAAGAGCTGAAATTGGTATTTCAGACTCGTGCCCGAGTCGAGAGGAATGAGATCTCTGACAAGTATTTTGTCGACAAGATGGAGGGGAATATCTCAACCAGTGAGCATGTGCACAGAATGTCTGAGTACTACAATCGCTTGAATCAAGTTGGAGTTAATATTCCAGATAAGATAGTGATTGCCAGAGTTCTCTAGTCACTATCACCAAGTTACTAGAATTTCGTGATGAACTATAATATGCAAGGGATGATGAGAACGATTCCCGAGCTCTCCGCGATGCTAAAATCGACGAAGGTAGAAATCAAGAAAGAGCATCAAGTGTTGATGGTTAACAAGACCACTAGTTTCAAGGAAAGGGGCAAAGGAAAAGAAAGGGAACTTCAAGAAAGAATGGCAAGCAATTTTCCACTCCCGTGAAGAAACCCAACGCTAGACCTAAGCTTGAAAGTGAGTGCTTCTACTGCAAAGGGAATGGTCACTGGAAGCGGAACTACCCAAAATATTTGGCGGATAAGAAGGATGGCAAAGTGAACAAAGGTATATTTGATATACATGTTATTGATGTGTACTTTACTGGTGTTCATAGTAACCCCAGGGTATTTGATACCGGTTCAGTTGCTAAATTAGTAACTCGAAATAGGAATTGCAAAATGAACAGAGACTAGTTAAGGGCGAGGTGACGATGTGTGTTGGAAGTGATTCCAAGGTTGATAAGACCACCATCGCACACTCCCTCTACCTTCAAGATTAGTGTTGGACCAAAATAAATGTTATTTAGTGTTTGCGTTCAGCATGAATATGATTGGATCATGTTTATTGCGATACGGTTATTCATTTAAGTTAGAGAATAATTGTTGTTCGGTTTACATGAATAAACCTTCTATGGTCATACACCCAATGTAAATGGTTTATTGAATCTAGATCGTAGTGATACACATATTCATAATATTGATGCCAAAAGATGCAAAGTTGATAATGATAGTGCAACATATTTGTGGAACTGCCGTTTAGGTCATATTGGTGTAAACCACGTGAAGAAACTCCATACGGATGGATATTTGGAATCACTTGATTATGAATCATTTGATACTTGCGAACCATGCATCATGGGCAAGATGACTAAAACTCCATTCTCCGGAACAATGGAGCGAGCCACTGACTTATTGGAAATAATACATACCGATGTATGCGGTCCGATGAGTGTTGAGGCTCGCGGCGGGTATCATTATTTTATGACCTTCACAGATGATTTGAGTAGAAATGGATATATCTACTTGATGAAACACAAGTCTGAAAGATTTGAAAAGTTCAAAGAATTTCAAAGTGAAGTGGAGAATCATCATAACAAGAAAATAAAATTTCTATGATCTGATCATGGAGGCGAATATTTGAGTTATGAGTTTGGCCTCCATTTAACAATGTTTCACAACTCACGCCACCTGGAACACCACGGCATAATGGTGTGTCCGAACGTCGTAACCTTACTTTATTAGATATGGTGCGATCTATGATGTATCTTACCGATTTACCTCTATCGTTTTGGGGTTATGCATTAGAGACAGCTGCATTCACGTTAAATAGGACACCGTATAAATATGTTGAGATGACATCGTATGAACAGTGGTTTAGTAAGAAACTTAAGCTGACATTTCTTAAAGTTTGGGGTTGCGATGCTTATGTGAAAAAGCTTCAGCCTGATAAGCTCGAACCCAAATCGGAGAAGTGCGTATTCATAGGATACCCAAAAGATACTGTTGGGTACACCTTCTATCACAGATTCGAAGGCAAGTTCTTTGTTGCTAAGAATGGATCCTTTCTAGAGAAGGAGTTTCTCTTGAAATAAGTGAGTGGGAGGAAAGTAGAACTTGATGAGGTAATTGTACCTTCTCTCGAGTTGGAAAGTAGCTCATCATAGAAAACCGTTCCCGTGATGCCTGCACCAGCTAGTGAGGAAGCTAATGATAATGATCATGAAACTTCGGATCAAGTTACTAATGAACCTCGTAGGTCAACCAGAGCATGTACCGCACCAGAGTGGTACGGTAATCTTGTTATGGAAATCATGTTACTAGACCATGACAAACCTACGAACTATGAGGAAGCAATGAAGAGCCCAGATTCTGATAAATGGCTTGAGGCCATGAAATCTGAGATAGGATCCATGTATGAGAACAAAGTATGGACTTCGATTGACTTGCCCGATGATCGGCGAGCCATTGAGAATAAATGGATCTTCAAGAGGAAGACGGACACTGATAGTAGTGTTACTATCTATAAAGCTCGAATTGTCGCAAAAGGTTTTCAACAAGTTCAAGGTGTTGACTACGATGAGATTTTCTCCCTCGTATCGATGCATAAAGTCTGTCTGAATCATGTTAGCAATTGTTATATTTTATGAAATCTGGCAAATGGATGTCAAAACTGCATTCCTTAATGGATTTATTAAAGAAGAGTTGTATATGATGCAACCAAAAGGTTTTCTCAATCCTAAAGGTGCTAACAAAGTGTGCAAGCTCTAGTGATCCATCTATGGACTCGTGCAAGCATCTCGGAGTTGGAATATACGCTTTGATGAGTTGACCAAAGCATATAGTTTTATACAGATTTGCAGTGAAGCATGTATTTACAAGAAAGTGAGTGGGAGCACTACAGCCTTTCTGATACGTATATGTGAATGACATATTGTTGATCACAAATGATGTAGAATTTTCTAGAAAGCATAAAGGAGTGTTTGAAAGGAGTTTTTCAAAGAAAGACCTTGATGAAGCTACTTACATATTGGGAATCAAGATCTAAAAAGATAGATCAAGACGCTTGATAAGACTTTCGATGAATACATACCTTGATAAGATTTTGAGGAGTTCAAAATGGATCAGTTAAAGAAGGAGTTCTTGAAGGAAATATGCCCTAGAGGCAATAATAATGTTATTATTTTATTTCCTTGTATCATGATAAATGTTTATTATTCATTCTAGAATCGTATTATCCAGAAACATAATACTTGTGTGAATACATAGACAAACTAAATGTCACTAGTATGCCTCTACTTGACTAGCTCGTTAATCAAAGATGGTTATGTTTCCTAACCATAGACATGTGTTGTCATTTGATTAACGGGATCACATTATTAGGAAAATGATGTGATTGACATGACCCATTCCATTAGCTTAGCACCCGATCGTTTAGTATGTTGCTATTGCTTTCTTCATGACTTATACATGTTCCTATATCTATGAGATTATGCTACTCCCGTTTGCCGGAGGAACACTTTGTGTGCTACCAAACGTCACAACGTAACTGGGTGATTATAAAGGAGCTCTACAGGTGTCTCCAAAGGTAAATGTTGGGTTGGCGTATTTCGAGATTAGGATTTGTCACTCCGATTGTCGGAGAGGTATCTCTAGGCCCTCTCGGTAATGCACATCACATAAGCCTTGCAAGCATTGCAACTAATAAGTTAGTTGTGAAATGATGTATTATGAAACGAGTAAAGAGACTTGTCGGTAACGAGATTGAACTAGGTATTGAGATACCGACGATCGAATCTCGGGCAAGTAACATACCGAGGACAAAGGGAACAATGTATGTTGTTAAGCGGTCTGACCGATAAAGATCTTTGTAGAATATGTGGCAGCCAATATGAGCATCCAGGTTCCGCTATTGGTTATTGACCGGAGACATGTCTCGGTCATGTCTACATTGTTCTCGAACCCGTAGGGTCCGCACGCTTAAGGTTTCAATGACAGTTATATTATGAGTTTATGATTTTGATGTACCGAAGTTAGTTCGGAGTCCCGGATATGATCACGGACATGATGAGGAGTCTCGAAATGGTCGGGAAATAAAGATTGATATATTGGACGGCTATATTCGGACACCGGAAGTGTTCCAGATGATTTCGAAGAAAACCGGAGTGCCGGA